>NW_028185528.1:2463128-2491407 GCF_003343005.1 Rhea americana
AAAAAAAAAAAAAAAAACACTTTATTTTGGGGAAAAGACATCCACAACTAAGGTTGAATCTCTTCTAACTGATGCTGAAGGAAAAAATAATTCTCATAGGCTTCATTGTTATAGAATAAAGCCATTAAAATGCAGCAATGTAACCATGATAGTGATGGACTATATAGAGGCATTTAACACATATACATGTAAACATATTCATGACATGCATTTTATTTTAGTCCTCTAAAAAACCAATGCATCTTAGATTTATCATATTTACTATTTTAACAATAATAGCAGCGGTAATAGATAATTTTTGCATACAGTATCTTCTGTATATTAAGATAGTAAAGTGATTTACAAGTTTCATCTAAAGGAACAATTCCTGGAGGGAATATAGGGAAGCCTTTTCTGAACTGGCAGGACCCACCCCACCTCAAATATTGTTACAATATTTGTATGCAACAAAGGTATATACACAGGTATCATGTATTTACTTGACAACTATGTAAATAATGGTATTACCAACCCACGCTTAGGGTGTGATAATGATGGTTTTTAAGCTGATAAATACTCTGTCATAAGTTTGTTCAATCTGTAGCCTTTCTGCTGCGGTGCCATGAAGCGTTAATTGGTAGCAGTCGCTCTCAGGAGAGACGCGGCGGCAGCCCGGGAAGCAGCGGAGACCTGTGACCTCCTGCCTCCAGCGGCTACAGACAACGGGCTGCTTAGGAGAATAATTCCAGCTCCTTTCTGCTGACCTCTGCTGGATTCAAATTTCTGTTCTAAAAGGAAAAGCCTGTGCAAGGGCCATGAGAAACCTTAAATGCATTTATTTTTAGGACACTTTAGCAGGGGCAAGCTGCGCTGACTAAGACTTTGAACCCAGGAGATTGCTCTTCTTCAAACAAACATTGAATATCTGACCTATAATTGAAGAGAAGTGATAGTATCTTATTTCTTGTGGGTGCTGTAGTAAGAACAGATAGCCAAAGAGCACAGTTCGTATCTTTATGAGCCAGAGCTCTTTTACCTAAGAACTGAGATGCAGATGGATGAAAACCTTGTCCGTTTACTAGACCCTGTTGTTTCTCAGTCACGTGAGGCCTTTAATATTACCCATTATTTTTATTTTGGTGTCTGAAGGTAAATCCATGAAAATGAATGCAATGTTTATAATCTTAAAGAGTTTATACATTTACTAATACATGCTTGTGAATGCTTTAATCACCTTGCCAAACAGAATCAGTACACTGATATCTGTTGCTTGGAAAGTGGTTCAGATATATTAAAGAGTGCGTCTGGATGAATTTATTACCACAGCAGTATCAAACAGATCAGGTCTGAATATTCTTGTTATCAGAAATTTGATTCAATGCTGATTACAAGCAGCAGCAGCAAAACTCTTTCTGTTTGAAGAGAACTGGGAAGGGCAGGTCAACCATTGATCTGGATGCTTATTTTAGACACACTTGATGTGCAAACAACACTGATACAGATCTGAAAGATTTTTATCTTGTTAACTTTAGTAGGGGGAATAAATAAATAAATAATAAAAAAACCACAGCTCCTGCCAACCGCACTGCTCAGCTTCATAGTGAGCAGGACATTTTTCCTGCTTTCAGAAACATGGAAGCTCACGTGCTGGAAACAGGAGCCAGTCGGTACCATCGCAACTGTCGTGGAGAGGTGACAGAACTTCAGAAAAGCATCCTGGAGCAAAATCAGATGACCTCTCTGGTGACAGAGATTCAGCTTTAGTGCAAATGGCACCAGTTATAAAATAGTGAGGGGGGGACATGCTGTATAGGTGAAATCTCAGTACACTGTTTCCATTTTTTTTCCATGAAGCATTAGCAAGGTTTTAAATAGCTGCAACATCCATATTAAAAATGCCCCTGTGTATAATACATGAATAAGGGCACCTTGGCTGAATACGTTACAGAACAGAGCTGTCATCACCCCCTTCACAGCCATACTTTTCCCTTGCTTACGCAAATAGACAAAGATAGTGAGGAACACTTATCAAAAGTTAAAAGTTAGAGAGTGAGTCAATGGATTAAGACTCTTTTTAAAAAACGAACATCTCTCCACCAGTTTCTTTCTTTCCACCTCTTGCTCGAATCAGGTCATTTCTCTGCCGCTCTTTATTTAGACACAAAGCTTGGTAAATGATCAYGTTTTAGCCACAGGCTGACTGAGTTTTTTGTGATTCATTCACCTCCTGCTCCAGCAAAGGCATAATTGTATCTTCATTTATATACCTAAGAGGCAATACAAGTACAGGAAAGAATGTATGTTACCAAAAGGCGACTACTGTGCTTGATATATGTGTAGTATGGAAAAAGTCCCTCTGCAGTTGTTTGTCTTTGTGTTTAGGCTRAGGATATATAATAATGCAGCTGCAAGGCAGGAGTGGCTCACTGAATATTTCAACAAGATACGTAGATTTTATGCTGTACTATTCAATAAAATATATGTATTTATTTTAACAAGCCCTGTATTCCTGGCCTGTGAGCACGCTTTGAGAAATGGAGATACAGAATTTTTGGATCAAAGTAGCTTGATTTCTTTTTCCCCCTTAAGTATTGATCCCCTGTGCAACCATTATTTTGCAGTACTCTGTAGAAAACCTATCAATTCAGCTTTTTAATGACACACTCTCTCTAATGATGGAAGGAAAAAAAAAGAGTAGAAAGTTTTCTGGTAGAGGTGGCTCTGGTCTATGACACCATTTTTAGCTCTCAAGTGAGTAGAACAATGTATAGCTCCAAGTGACGAAGCTTATGAATTGCTGTTATCAGTGATAGCTTGCTGAGAAAATGAAGTGCATGCCCACACTTCTATTTTATATTTCATGGAAATTAAGACCATTTTAAGCCCTGCATACAGGCCTATACAGATATCTAAACGGTATTTTTTTTCCATATGACTCATGTCTCTGTGAGTCATTCAGGACACTTTCATATGCAGAGCGCTTTTTGTAGTTTACTTGTGACACACACACACACACCCCGGTATATTTAAGCTCTTTTCTAGCAGGCCCTGGGGACATGAGGAAAAGTAAAGCTTCTGGACAAGGGCAGAAATTGCAATGACGTTTAGAAAATGAAAATCCCTTCCTAGTGTAAGCCCAAACAGTTTCTACGTGGAAGCAGGCTCTTACCTGCAGTTACTACATCCCCCCAAGCCAGGAGAACCTGCTTTGTCCCTTCCCGTAGTCTGTGCAACCCTGAGATTTCGCAGAAGCCGCCGGCTGGACGCGGCAGGGTGCCCCGGCCCCTCGCCGGCCGGCCGGCCGTGCTGCTCCGGGTGCCCAGCTGGGGCCGRGCAGGTGGCCCAAGGACAGGGACCACGAGCAACCCGGGGAGGTGGCGCTTGGGYGGTCTGTCCTGCACCTGAGAAAAACATCATTACCACGAGAAAAAAAGAGAGATGCTTGTCTTGTAGAAGCAACATCACCAAAATGCCAGAGCTGAGATGTTTGTTTAAGGAAAAAATAAAATCAGCAAATGAAGGCACGGCAGGAAAGGGCATGGCAGTCTGAGTTTATTGTTACCTCCAGGGAAGGCTTCACTGTCCTTGTATTGTGCACTCCTCTTACACTAAGGATATGAAATTAAATTTCTTTTCTTCTGCAGGACTATTTGCAAGCTGCTCCTGAGTCCCACATCAACACACACCTCTTACTCGAAAACGGCTGCCAAATTGTGAAGATAAGAAAACAAAGCAATCAATTTCTCTTTAAAATGATCAAATAATACTTAGCAAAACATTTTTTCTGGCTGCCTTTTCAAACCCTTGCTGAGATAAAAGGTGTGTGTGTGCGAGCAAACCTGAAACCTCCAAGACACAGCCTTTTCTGGGAAGGCTGGGATGGTCTTTTCAGGGCTTTCTTTTTATTTTTCTGTTTTTGAGAAATACAGATTAGAAGAGACCAAAGAAAGGCAYGCGGCACCTAAAAGGAAAGCATGAAACAATATGTAAATGATGTGTGACTTCACTCTGGCCTGAAGGCGTGCTGAATTCCTAAAGCAAGCCCCCCGGGATATTGCACGGCGCGGTGGTACACAGCCCGCTTCCCCGACAGGTCATTATTGCATCTCCTGCCGGGACCCTGCGCTCGGCGCACTGGTGGCCGCTCTACCTGCCTCCATCTCAATGTAGCCCCTTAAATATAAGTAGAGGACTCTGTCTTTGCAATCCCAAATGTCCAGACAGGCTCAAAGGACAACGAGTGATTGATTTGCACTACAGGACAGAGCTGTCAGAAAAATTGCTCTTGAATTCAGAAGGCTTGCAGTCAGGCGCCTTGCAAAACCTCCGTGTCCGGCAGGGGCTACCGCGTGGGGCTGGCTTACTGGAGTGCTCCTTTCTCACTGTGTGCAAGGTAGCGTGCTCTGAGTAACTGAGAAATTCATTAAAAAAGGAGGGAGGGGGCACAGAACAGCAAGCACAGAGGAGTAAGAGGCCCAAATGTAAAAGAGTAGAAACGCATTAGGATGGATGAAACCATGAGGAGAAAATACTTCATTAACACACATTTTGTGGGATGTTATGAAAGCACAGCTAGCAGAAAAATTGCCCTTCTGTGTTGCATGGTGTTTCTCAAATAAGAAAGTCCAGGGCTTTGCATTGCAGTTGCGAGACCTAGGCTGGCTCCTCCAAAGCCAGGGGCGGCCAGTGGGAATGATGGCCTGGGAGAGTGCCAGCTCCACCACCAGCCATTTTTTTCTTGGACAGTAAGAAATTATCGTCTGACCCTGGTCTGTGTTCTGCCCAGTCAAGTATCAGAGCAGTAGTAGAGAGAAAAAAAATGCAAGTAGTTGGAGATTGGGCTGAATTTGATGATCCAAGTTCTTTATGGACTTGAAGTGACTGGATGTTTGCATTGCTTGTGCAAACTATTTGTGAATAAACGCTTGTTAAGCACGACTGATGTTTATACAGATTTTGAGAGTAAACAGCTCAGATTTCTTGTTTGAAAACTATTACAACTATGAAAGTTGTTAGCGGTACATGGATAATGAGAAATATAATTTTACTTCTCTCCAGTGAAATACCCAGCCTTCTGGAGACGTTTTTTGAAGGCTTTCAGATAGGCTGGTTATTTGCACGCAGATTCAGAACCTGAACAGTAAGTCTTCTGGCAGCATTAGTACACTTCTAGAACTAAAGTACCCGTTTGTAATACCAGTAGATAGACTGTTGGGGCCTCCAAATCCAAGCAAAAGCATGGGCATGCCATGAGGAAGAAACAAAATGTCCCGCTTTTATGCCAGATCACTAGGATTTGATTTTTGTTCAGTTAAAATAATTCTTTAAATCAACTGCTGTCTACCTGCAACTTTTCTGACTGATTGGATCTTTGGAACTACTTCCCTTTTGGAACATGGTAAGAAAACGATCCAGTTAGCATTACAGTGGGAAGTGTAACCTGTGATCTCCTGGTTCTTATTTTAAATCTGTAAGAATTTTTCTTCTAATGGCAAAAAAAGAAAAATGGCTGAATCAATAAACAGTGCTTCAATATTACTTAGTACGATTCAGGAAGAGCTGCTGAGGATAAAAAATAACCAGAGGTGGCCTTGCAGTTGTTACTAATGTACCCTGTGAAATCTTCACCTCTGTACTTTTTTCTTTCTTTCTCTCTTTTTCTTTCTCAGAAATAGCCTCAGTCAGTTTATTGATTTGTTTTCACCCTAGATTTTAAAACAGTAAAAGTAGTTGTGACTCCTGCTTTCACCAGATGCCATCACCTTGACAGCACTTGTAGGCTTGAATCACAGCTACCTGTTATGTTTGGAAAAGTCCTGAGGTTAGGAAGGCCTGGATAGGTGATTGGGTGGGAACATCAGAACTCAGAGCTATCTTACTGCACCCAGCTGCAACACAATAGTATGCATCAATGGCTTTATGGGAGCTTTGATAACAGCAGTTTCTTGTTTCAGCATTAGGGCTCTTAAGCTGTGCTACACAGTAATACAAAGAATGGATGAAGAATGAGAAGTCAGAGGGTACAGAGGGCAATTATTTATCAATGAGGATTAAGGAACAAGTGAAAGGGTGAACGCACTTTTCATGTGATGACATAGCTAATCAATGCATGCTCCTTCTCTGTTTGATCTGCTTTACTGAATTAAATCCTACTGCTTCCCCCTGTGAGAACAGAGGTCCCCTTGCAGCACAGCCAGCCTGGTTTTGCTTCAGAAGGCCAGAAAATGGTGGATGTCCACACAGATACAGGGATACATCACTAGCGCACCACACAAAGCTCAGTTTCTGCGCTTGTTCATGTGCTAGTAATAACTAGCAACACATTGGAAGTAAGCAGATGATGAAGAATTTCTGATTCTAGAATAGAGATTTGTTTAATCCTGCAGACACAAAAATTGACTAGGCATTTTCATTCTAGCTACTGAGCTATAGAACAATGGAATAAAACTGCAGGCATGCCATGACTGGGGTGGTGCCCCTATCAGGATAGAGGTGATGTTTTCTCCACCCGTAAAATGGTGATCATCTGCAAAGTTTCTTGGCATCTAAGAATTTTGAATGTGCTGCATAGATCATGCAATTTTTCTTTCAGGAGACTATTTCTAATTAAAAATGATTCCTAGTTAGGACATTTTCCTTCATGCTCAATTTGCTTTTGTAATATTCCATTATTTCTAGATGTATCTCTCAGCCCCATCTCCTACATTCCTCTCTCAGCCTGGTGATAGTTATCACACCGCCCTCTGTCAATATTCAACTACATTACATAATTCTCATAAATGTTCCTCATCAGTCAAATTGCTCTGGTGCTTAAACATCTGTATTTCTTTTTTCTCTCTAAGTTTAATATCTCACCATCTATCACCACCCTTTGTTTATAGCTTGTCAGCCAATTTTAAATCGATGAGATGATRGTGCTCATTTCCAAACCAGCCGAGATTAATTTTTCAGGTATGATTTCTGAGGTATTGCATCGGATGCTAGATACAAGATCCAAAATTGCTCTTTGTTACGAATTTGCGACCCCCGCTGTGGTCGCCCTGTGTTCCAGCATGTATGTCTAGGATCATAATTTCACTCATTGGTGTTTATTGCTCACGTTTCTACTGTCAGCTGCTTGCTTACTTTTTTTTTTTTTTTTTTTATTTCCCCTTCCTTTTTTTTTCTTGGTTTTTTATTTTTTTTTTCCAGTTTATATTTTTCCCTTTTTCTTTTTTTTTTTTTTTTTCTTTTTAATCTCACTTCCATTATTTTCCTAGGGATTGTAATGTGATTTACCAGATGATAATTTCCACGATTACTCTTTATTCATCTTCCAAAGTTCGTGTCATCCAGCCATCTGGTGTCTCATTAGTTCTCCAAAAGCCCTAGCCTACAAAGAAAAAAAAATTACTCACATGGCTAATTTTAAGTATGTGAATCCTAACGATGCAAAAGAGACTGCTCATATTTTTAAGCTAGGCATATAGATAACTCCTGCAGGACCAGACTATAAAATGTATTCCAAAGATTTCTTTGGTTAATCCCATAAAGTAATTAGCATGAACTCTGTGGTGCACTTCACTCACAAGTGCTAATATGCCTGTATTAAAGTTCTCCATGCATTTCTTGATTAGGTTTTATTAGTTACCTAAGTGTTACATTTTTGACCATCTGAACAGGGGTGTAAATCAGTGTGTTACCTTGAAGCATGTCAGTGTCGATGAGTTATGCCTTAAGGAAGATCAGAAACACATGTCAAGTCTTCATCATTTCTTAATTAGCCATTTTGCTTTCTCCCCCACAAAGCTGGAGACTCTCTTACCAGCAGTCTGTCTGGAATTAGCATGATCAATTTTTTCGTCATCTTCCTGTAATAACAGTTTCTTTTTCTCTCTGGAATGACTTGTCCTCACTGGTATGTGTGTATATGCGTATATATTTTTTTATATATGTAAGTATTTATATGTATGTATTTCTGTGTATAAGTGTATACGTGTATGTACAAAATCTCACCTTATTCCTCTTGCATCCTGCAGCCAGAAATCACTTTTTCTGCCTTTGAAAGGTGTTACTGCAAAGGAGCAGCTCTTTCCCATGCCCCCTTTCCTGACTATATCCAGGAAACAGCTTGCGATTTGTCGATGCACTGCTCAGCAAACGCATCCCCCCACTCCAACCTTGGAGTGCCATTATTAAAGCGCAAGTCATTTTGTGAAAGGCAACTTGTTACTGCTATATATCACAAACAACCTTCAAACGCCCACTCTGGAATTGTGACTCATCAGTCTGGCGGCTCAGATTCCCTTCTGCTAATTACAGAATACCCATCTTGCTCATTACCCCACAGCAATAACACCTAGTTAGGCCGCCCGGGCTGCTGCTTCTGGCAAACCCCAGCGGCTCCGGTTTCGCTGCTTTCTGCCACTTGGCTTGTTCACCGCGGCTAGCACACAGCCAGTTTTTCCACAGGCCTCTGCGAAACGCTGCCAGCTCCCTCGCAGGCCCCTGATTTCAGAGCGGCTGACCCGGAACATGCAAGSCCCCCGGCCCTGCGCGGCTTGCTCCCAAAGTACAGGAAACTTCAGTTCAGCAGTGGCTGGTGCTTGTTACAGGGGCTGCTTTGAGGCTTTATTGCAGGAAACAGGGCCAGGAAAACCTCAGAAAGATGTCGCAAGGGCCCGGGACGGGGAGGAAAGGCTTTAGCGTTGTCGCGTTACAGGCAGTGTCAGGCGGGAGTCAGGCCTTTCCCGAGGCCCAGGCGCGGTGTGGTTGCTCACAAACAAGACAAATCTAGACATCAAACTGAAAACCAGGAAGCCTGATTATTTGTTCCCAGCAATACTGAGAGCGCCTTCATTAATAAATGTTTCCTGTTTAAGAAAATCGATGCTTGCACCTCTCAGGCTCGCATGAGCAGAGTTTTAAGCAGGGCGGTGTAGCAAGGCTTGCGGTGGAAAGGTTTGCCAGTGACAAACGCCGCTTCTCCCGCGTGTCTCCAGAAGCCCGTTGCTCTCAACGTCCTCTCCGGGAAGCGCGCTCGCGGCGCGGGCGCCGGCTCGGCCCGTCGCCCCCGTGCTGCCGGGGAGGCTGGCTGCAGCCCCCGGCRCCTTCCCTACGGGACGGAAACTCTGCGGTTTTCCCTGGAGCGGGCGACGCCGCGACTGCTCGCCCGGCTCTTCGGGGCACTCGCCAGCCGGGGACTCGCTGGGGTGGGAGGAGGGAACCCCGAGTTTCGAAGMTCAAGCCGGACGCCTCGGAGCAATTATGAGGCAGAAGAAGAGGAAGCCTCCAAGAAAGGGCAAATGAGCAATATTTGACGTAATCCCTACCTGCCGGAGTGCAGCCCGAAAGCAAACTGCCGCTGGTCGGACTGTGCCGGGCCTGTGGGAGCCCTGTAATCACGCGTGGATCCCAACAGCCTCAAACCTCCWTCCCCGCGTCGCGTGGGATGAGCGCCGCCCGCTCCTAGCTTCCCGTCGAGCTGCTGCAGCTGCCTCACACCACCCCTGCAGCAGCTCAGCTCTGTATTTTGTTAAGTGATATAGGAGAATACCTTTTTTACCTCCTTACTTATCCATAAGTGAAACAAAGAAAAATCTCTTCCACCCCCAYCCCAGGACCTGTGATAAGTCTGTAAGTGAACTGCTAATTGAATTTTCTGAAACCCAGCAAGTGTTTTTACCACCACGCTACTCTTTCTGAAAAGGTAGGTCCTCCAAACCAGTCATTAATTGACAGCAAAAATTCATCAGAAAAGGCTGAGGCACATTCACCCACCTAGCTCTAACTGGTTTAAGGCACCAGGGAGTAGGTTCAGGATTGCTTTAATTGCTTTTTTATTAGTTATTTGTTATGTGTATTTTGATTTTGCACAAGAGCCTGCACCACAGGCCTCTCCCAGGAGACAAGTCACCAGCCTGGAGCACAGGGACACCCCAAAGATGATTTCCCCAGAAGAAACAGAAAGGTTGGCCATGCTCTGGAGCTGGAGCTATGTGTAAGTTTTAAAAATCAGCAAAACCTGCTCCCCTTAAAGCAGAACAAAACCATGCCATGGCCCAAATGGGCTCTTTCAAATGACGAGATTTAATTTGCCATGTTATTCCTAATTTAATCACAGTCCAGCCAAGGAATGATTAATGATAAGCAAGTTTTTGGTCTAAATATCAATAGTTAGTCCACTCTGCAGAGTTGAAAGTTTACRCATTTGACTGGCTATGAAATAAATGCTGGAATGAATGATTTCCATAGGTCAGAAAAGAATTTAAATATAAACATTATGACAAAAGAAAGCGACTGCCGCTGTTTTGGATGGGCTCTGGATTAGGAGCACAGTGAATTCATTTCAGGCTTAGCGTAACTGATCTGGCGAAGCAGCGTGCTCTGTGGGATAAGAAAACATAACATCTCAGTAAAGAAAAGACTTCCGAGGAGCCAAGTCAGTTCAGGATCATTTAATCCAAAATCTCCACATAATTTCCTTTTATTTAAACCATTATGAAGAAATATCCATCAGCTTATCACACGCGAAGCATAAGCTTCCTTTGGTATTAACTTTGACACATACAGAGCACTTGGGGGATTATATTAATTTAGGTGATAGTACCTGTTAGTGAGCATTTGATTGCCCACAATGCAGAAGGATTTACTCCTGTTATTGATTTGTTGGCAAATATATTGGGTGGAAATCCCCTGGTATTGCTAGTGGCTGCGATTCCAAATTTTATTGGATTTGGGAGCAATTTTCCTCTGTGTTTAAACTTGTGATCGCTTTATATAAAAGGAAGAGCCCTAGAGCAAGGTGAGAAACGAATGCTTGTTTTTATTTTGCTGAGGAGGAGAACAGCCTCGTTTTGCTTCGTCCCCGGCTGTTGATTGCATTGGCCTGGCTTTTGTCACGGCCACCCTCGCAGCAGGCAGCCCGCCGGGAACACCCGGCTGCGGGCCGCGAGGACGAGGAAGCCCTCGGCGCCCGRCCACCCAGCGCCAGGAAAGCCGAGCAGCGTCGTCTGAGTCTGGCCTCTGCCCGGGCCCAGCACCTCTGTCCCCAAGCACTGAAATTTCTGGTGTCACTCACAGCAAACGCAGCCCTGGGCGGGCTGGACTAGCCAATCTCCAGAGGTCCTTCCCAACCTCAACCATTCTGTGATGCCCTGAAATGTCTCCTCTTCGGCTGTGCTCTAAGGCTGATACATAAAACTTGATCAGAATTAACAACAACAACAAAAAAGGGAGTTTAATTAAACCCGCATTGGGAAATGTCTAAAGAAATAAAAAGTGTTTCATTATGGTCTCTTGTTATCCTACAACATTCATCCAATTAAGGTTAGCACTCAAGTTATTTTTGAGATGTGGCATGAATGAGATAACCTAAGATATCATATGATTGCTCCAGCTGAGACATAATAGTTGGAAGTCATTTTTTTCCAATAAAAATAACAGCGAACAGTGCTATTAATTCATGGTAATGATACCACTGGGAGAAGTATATGACTTCCACTACTGAATGATCAACAAAAGTAAATTAGCTTTAAGCAACAGAATGTGTGTGTATGTCTATATCTGTGAGTGTAAATGACCTTGAGAATAAAGAATTTGGAAAARCAAATTAAATACAATTTAAATATCATCAGAATGTTTTTTTTAAATTATCTATTTTGAAAAGTAGCAAAGCAAATGAAGTTTGAAGTCTGCTAAGCAAAATGAATCATCATTCTCCTCTTGCACGTTTCAAGTAAAATGTACAAATGCATAGATCTACCTGAAACCTTTCCAAATTTCAGCTTTATCACATTGCATGGTTCCTGGCACATTTTGTCTTTACCCCAACTCAACAAAAACAGAAGCAAAACAGTAAATTTAATAAATCTTCAGTTTCTTATC
This sequence comes from Rhea americana, assembly GCF_003343005.1. Lineage (NCBI taxonomy): Eukaryota > Metazoa > Chordata > Aves > Rheiformes > Rheidae > Rhea > Rhea americana. Next base: position 2,474,973 of record NW_028185528.1, read on the forward strand.
CTCTGTCTCTCAACCCTCACTGTCTCTTTCAAGTTGCCTATGTTTAAAGCAAAAGTATTTATCTGCATTGCAGATATATTTTGATCAACCTTTACAAGTTAATTTAAAACATCCTGAAATTCTTAACTTTGGAATTCCTTTTTAGCTGTATTTATCTATTAACTTTTTTTTCCCCCCTCTTTCTCTCCTAATCTTCCTGCCTCCCAGAAGGACTATATTTTTCTAAAAGTATCTAGTTTTCACTTCCAGTACTTTTTTTACTATTGAACCACATGTGGCCCGGTTGCACTTTTACATGTTCAGACTTAATGTGTTGGTTCAAATTCAGTGTCTTCAGCATTGGAAAAAAAAAGCATTTTCCCTCCTTTTCAGTCTGTTTCTTACGTGTCTTTCATGCCTATAGACTTCGCTCGCCTCTCATCTGCTTCTCTGCGTTTGCTCAGATGAGCTTCCCTGCGGGACTGCGCCTTGCTTCCACTTGCAGCCTCACCCGGTCCGTAGTCGTGCAGCGGCTGCGGTTTTGTTTTCTGTGTTAACCAGGCTTCAATATGTGGAATGTTGTTAGGTGGAGGGAAGCTGCCACTTTGTGAAGCTGATATTGACACAGGCTATTACAGAAATAAAAGAAAAATTGCTTACTTTTTGAACACTTCTTATTTCACAATTGTGTTTTCAGCGCTTTACATTTTATAGCTGAAAAATTGGAAATGCCTGATTAAGTGGTGGTGATTCAGTTTAAGGATATCCTCCAATACTGCCTCTTTCTTGTTTCTTTGTTTTTGTTTGTTTGTTTGTTTTAAGATGATCATTTTCCTGTGAAGATGTAGATAGAGATACATGGAGCAGAATCACAGAGTTACTGAAATCCTTGAGAGTTTTATCTTGACTGGAATGGAGCAAGTATTTCTCCAACAGTTTATACGYGCTGCATATGCTCTGCATATGAATATATAGAGAGGGTATTTTTGTTTATAACTTYAGGGTAGTTGTTGCAAAGTGATTATATTTGGATTGGTACACACGTATTGTTGAAAGCTATTTTTAAACACAAGTTAGAACAGCTTAATAGTAGAAATATGCACATTTTACGAAAAATGTGAATTTTGTAATCCTTCTACAGTCTCTGAGTGCAATTTGAATGATAATAAATGCATGAGACTTGTAATGAGAAGAAGCAAATTAGAGAAGSATCAGTGTGGCCATTCTAACCAAACTTCATTTGAAAACACTGAAAACTTAAGGACAGGGCAGCATAAAGGATACCGGTGCACCAAAACCTGTCAGTATTTCAGGAAATCCTGAAAAACGAAGGCATTATTACAGCAAGCTCTTGTACTATAAGAGTCAAAAGATTTAATGTGCCCTGACATTGTTTGGGAGTTTGTTTCCTACAGTAAGGAATACGGTAGGAAAAAATGATCAGAGTGAGTGCACTACAAGGCTCCTCAGAAAAATTTGGACGACTGTGCTCGCTGCGCTTCCATGTGCACATCCGAAACAGCATCTTTTTCCAAGGAGYTGGCTATTGTAGGAAAGAACTTGGAGTGAACCGCGCTCCTCTTCTTAACCAACACATTGTTCAAAGTTCCTTTTGCTTCATGGAAACCAATAAATATATATATACGCCCACCCACAATATAATACTCAAATATATGGAAGACACTATATAAAGTATGTTATATATGATATATAGGTATCTAAATTTGGACTACAGATAAGATATATAATATATAACATAAAATATATAGTATGGAAGAATTAGTAACAGTAAGCAAAAAATATAGGTAATTAGAATGACAGAAAACTTTCTGATTGCAGTTTTCAATGACAATCACAGCTTCATTTTTTAAGAAGTACTTTGAATGACCTTCTGGGCATTTTAGAAAGGTAAGAGTTAAAATAATACTGTAGGATGATGRGGTAGGAGGTAAGCTGCTCTAAACATACATACAAAAATATTCAGTGAGAATCTCCTCTTCCTTCAACATTTCTGTTTGTAAGTAAGTTCAATGTTGATTTGTTCTCCTTACACTGTAAAATTGATGTTTGTATTACAAATATCCCCATAATAAGTATTTCCCCTATTCAAATAAACTCCAATATATTCAGATAGAAAAAGGGAGAATAATGATTATGTTAACAGTCGATATAAAGAGCATAAAGTACCATCCTTAGAGCTGCAGCTGAGTGCATAATCAACAATCACTAATCACTCGTGAGATCAAAACACCTTTTTGGACCACGAATTCTGCAAAATAAATCCTGAAGTGTTCACATTYATCCATTATATGGTATTTACTGAAAAAATATGTAAATAATTTTAGGTATGTACAATACATATGGTAGGTTCATTGTGACTATGCAGGCTGGCAGTGGGTGAGCAGCTAAATGTGACAAATGTGTCTCTCGTCTGTGCCATAGACTCCTGGTCTTTTTTTGTCCAGAACTACAAATCTGCAATTAATTTAAATTTTATATTTTCTATTATGGTTCCTGACAATAAGTCTTTTTAAGGGCAGTTACAGAAGACAGAGAAGCCTTGACATGGGGAAAGCTATTAAAGAAAATCAAAACAGTTGTTTAGAAATATTTTGTGATATTTTCTCAGACTGATAYGGAACATAACTTCAGCAGGTGCTCTCTTAGCTGAAATTTTARTATCTCACATGCTTCCTACTGAGGACCCTGCAGATAAAGAGAGAACCACTGACTTTCATTAGGTCTGAATGTGATACAGTGAAGACAGTAATATATTATTATAACCCCTRAGAGCGCTGAGGAAAAATCAAGAAGCCAACGGCACCAGCCAGGAAAGCTCGCTCAGTAGTTGATTGCCAGCTGAGATGGTGATGAAGTCATTTAGGTCAAAAGGTCTTTCTTATTTTTCATTTTCATATGTCTRTAGGCTAGACAAATGACAAGTTTCCATTAGTAGAAAGTGATAAAACAGAGTTTTCTGTCTTTGCAAGCTGGGATTTGAACAGTGAAAGTTTTCAGCCATACAACAATTGTAATTATTCCAAACTCTTGCAGATAGCTTGCCAGTGCACTGAGTGTTTCAAACTGAATTAATATCCTATTATGCTCCATTCCTAATATAGCTGTGGATTTTTTATTTGTATTATGAAAGAATTTGAATCTTAGTAAYCTATATATTGCGAGTGGGTGGTTTTCAAAGCTTTCTGTGTACAGAAGGCATATTTGGAAGAAAACCAACTTTGATTTACCTATAACTGAAGAGATACCTTAGGTTCACAAAGACCTATGAATATTATGAATTATGAATTATATATGAATATATATAATACATACACACACACACACACACACACACACACACACACACATATATTAGTCCTGCCAGAAATAATCCAGCCCATCAAAAGCGATTACAGAAACTCACAGAATTCTGGAAGCTAGTGAATATAGAGAGGGCAAAAGGTAAGAGTAACTTGTATGCTTTTCTTAAGGCAGCTTTACTTAAAGCCTGGCAGTTAAACTATCATATAAATTATTTTCAAAGATTGAATCAAAGATATAGGGAAGATTGATTGAGATGTGCTTGAAAATGAAATATTATATGTGYTTAAGAATAAAAACACAAAATAAAATGGTGCTTCTAATCTATTTTAGCTTGTTGGAAAAAAATGCATAGTCCTAAAATAGACTGTCCTAAATTTGATACAGGTTTATGTATCATGAACCATCCAAATGTATGTTTGCATTTTTGAATGCACTTAGTTCCTAGGTATCACTAACTTTACTGTTGCCCGCAAAATTTACTTTCTTATGTGTCTCCTAGAGCCAGATGAAAGAAACTTTTACAAGTTGACAAATTGAAACAGAGCTGTATTTGACACACTATTTACTGGTTTTTGGAGCAAACATTGTGCACAGACAGATATGTTTTATCAGAAGTATCTTTTATCAGGTAGTCTTCCTGCTACTTCTGCTAATAATTATGTAGAATAGGAAGATGGAAACTATTTCCTCTTTTGCCACAGACAATAATATAAATTATAAGTAAAACAGCAGTGACCTGACTACCCCAAATCCATAAGGAAGCTATTTTGTGGGCTGCAAGCTTCTAATTTGCTTTGCTTGGTATAGTTAAAATATAGCGTACAGGGGACAACATCCATTGCAGTGATCAACACCAAGTGATCTGAGCTTCTGAATTTCTCATTTGTTTCAGACGGTTAAAGTACGTAAGAGTTCAAATGTAGTATCTGATGATGCAAGCAGGATTTTCATGTGYTTTCCACAGAGCAGAAATAATAGATGAATGAAAATTTCTGCCATGCAAATTCTTTACTGGAATGGCAAATGAATTTGTGACCTACTTACTAAGTAGAGGCGATTATCACAGTATTGACAGAATATGCTGTTCAGAAGCTGTGATAATTAAGGAGAATTAAGCTTTGGACATCCAGTCAGAATTTCAGGGAATGAATAAAATATGTGGATTTTTACATTATTTTTAATTCCTTGTAAATATTCGTACCACATATTGTTCTCTTTAAAAAATCTTCAGTGTGTGTTTTATTTATGTTTGTCAGTAGGTCCACTTCATTAATGTTAAATACTTCTATCTGCAGAAAGTCAGGGCCAAAAAGCATGGAAAGTTTTGTGGGTGCTCGTCTGAAAGAACAGTTCGATATTAAGCTAGAAACTATTAATGTCTCAAGATACATTTGCCTTTGGCTTTACTATCTCCATCTTCACTTTAAAATGAATTTAGTTTTTTTAGGAGAGTGATTTAAACATTAGAACAGCTTTACATATTTTTTAATGTTGATCTGATTCTAGTTGGATGTCCCAGAAAAGACAGACACTTGGGCTAATATACAACACAGTAAAAGTTATCATCTGTGAAAAGCTGGAAAAGGAAGATCCTTTACTTTTCCTAGTAATAAACAGATAATTCACAAACAACAGTTTCCTTGATTCATTTAGCCTATTTCTGCTGTTCATAAGGAGATGGTGATTTTTYTCAGATATATTCATTATCCAAACGTATTCTTCCAATATCTTTTAAAATTGTTGACCCTTTGGTGTGATCTACAGTTTATGTTATTTTGTTTAGTTGTGAGCTGTCAAATAGTGCTTTATGTAATTTTTTCCCTGCTCACCRACTGGATGATCATCCACAAATTTCAGGTTAGAGCACTGAAATGGGCTTTCTGCAAGTGCACCGTTAAAGGGCATCAGCAGACGTCAGTTAGAGGCAAGAACAAAATGATTGCAAACTTCAGCTAAAGAAAAAATCATTCACAAACATTTCTGAGCAATTAGATCATTAGCCACCTTGTTCTAATGTTACCCAATTATACCCTACATTAGCATAAGGCTTAAGCTATTTGCAGACTGTGGTCAACACATAATGTTATGTGTGAAAACAAACTCACATCCTGCAGCTCTGTAAACTCATGAGGGATATCCAAAAATACATTATGTCCTGTCCTGATAAAGAAAGAGTAGGAAACAGAAGATGACTCCGTCAGGACATCGCGGCCCTCTGTGCAGGGGGAGTCTGTAGGCAGCATGGTACTGAGCTGTGCAGCAGGTTTCTGRGACACAGACTAATGTGAGAAGTGTGGATTGCCAATAACGCTATATTTGCTGCAGAAATCTAGGGAGCTTTTTTGCTGACATTCATAATAGTTTTCCAGCTCAAGGAAAGAGTCTGGTTTAGGAGAACATGGAATTACCTGCTAATGGTCAACTGAGGTGAAAGAGAAGGTAAGGCATGTATGTGGGTAATCTTTTCAGTCCCATCTGGGTGTCCCATTAACAATTCGCTTTTAGTAAATTGGAGGCAGCAGATTTAAACCCATCCAGTCATATGGCCTGATCAGGAATTCTGGCCATTTAGATGTAGTTGTCATCTTTCCTGGATACTTTTCTTTGCAACATGGCCTTTTGCACATATTGCCAGGTTTTCCAATACTTGCAATAATAGGAACCGTTCAATCTTTCCAYAGTATAGGCATGAGAGTTTTAGTCAAAGTATTATGCTGTTTATTATCAGATTAACCTTCCCAGAGAGTCCTGTGTACTGCCTCTAGGAAAAAAATAATATGAAATAAGCCTACAGCAAATTGGCTATCATGGGACCATATTAGTTGCTGACTATGTAGTCTAGCTCTGTTTGGCTTTGGGGGTTTTGGTGGAGGGAAGGAGGGTGGGTTGCTGTTTGCTTTGCTGTTGAAGATAAGATGATCTGAGTTCAGGTCGCTGTGATAGCTGTTAAAACTGTCTTGCCAAAGCAGAAGAATTTCTTGAGCATCACTGGAAAGAAAGATGCTGCAGAAAGAACAAGCATTTTTGGATACGAACATAAAAAGCAGAAATATTCCAGATTCTGGCACAGAGTTGGAAAAATTCTTTCAGTTTTTGCTAACAGCAGTTTTGCCCCAAATTGAGACAACATTACATATCTTGTACTGTTCCTCAGCTCAGAACTGCATCTCACCAATACTGACTTGTTTATTTAGTAGCTGTCTCTTAAGTATAATGCAAAGCTTTTAATAAACTGATTTACTGATCTTGCTAATAATCTAACAGATGGTCTTGTATATTATGCCATGATTTACAATATGTGCTTTTTTAAGGTCCAATAATACTGCTCTGCCAGTTATTTAACSCATTATTGATTTTCCTGTATATCTCACTCTTAAATTCTGGCATTATTATAGAGGTAGAATGTCCTTAATAGTTTTTAATAGGGACTGGGTTATATTACTATTACGATCTTTCATTGTGTTATAGATAACATTACTTTAATACAGTAAGTTACTGAAGGACTTACTTACCTCTTMATTCATTTATTATTTCTGATGTTGAAGGTGAATAATACGATAGTCTGATGGTAATAGGGTCTTCAATAGTTGCTGGAAAATGAAGATAACATTACTTACGAATGTCAGGAGTGAGCATATTTTTGATCTTATTGTCATTGGTATAAATCACGATTAATGCAAGAATTGTCTGTTGCCATAATCTGTTCTTTGAATTTGGACACGTATTAGTATTTCTTTTACAGTCAGATTAAAAACGGTCAAACATAATGCCACTGTTTTGCTGGTAAGGGAGTGAAGGATCACATATCAAAATTTAGATCCAAGCTTTTCTAGTCAAAGCATTTCAGATTTAAGCAGGGAAAAAACAGAGTTGAATCTAGCAGTTACCTAATTATTCTCAGGGCAGCTTGACTACATATTTCTTGCAGCTTCCAAARTATTTTCTTTTGACTATGTTTTCAGGGGGGAAAAAAAAGTCCATATAGGCATGAGTAGGGTAGACTGCTAAGCTGAGGAAGACAAACTGCATCTTTTCCAAAAACAGAATAAAAGTATAGGTTTTGAACTCTGTTTTTATGATTAACACTTTGCAGTTGAAATATGTTATACTGAGCTTTATTCTCCCACTCCCCTCCCCCCATATTAGTAAGGACCCTTGCATTTGGGGGGAACCGTGCAATACGAGCTGACTAATGCAGCTGGCACGCATAAAAAGGTTAAAAATACAAGGGCATGCTCCRGAGACATTTTGCTTCATGCAGAGAGAGTGCGCTCGCGCACGCGTGTGCATGTGTAAACACACTGATATGTGTATACCYATCGGTCTCAGAAGGACTGCCAGGACTTCCCAAGCTTTATTTGTAAGTAAAAGTGATGTTTCTGGTATAGATATGAAGACCTGAAGCTTTCAATTTGGTAGAATGGGTTTTTTTTTTCTTTTGCCTTAAAAGTACCCCTACACTGTCAACTGAGAAGTGGTAGAAGTGGTAACAGACTTGATATTCAGTGCTCCTCTGCTTTGATTTTTGTAGCACTTTGTGAAATAAAATACTTGAAGAAATTTCGTACAGGCTCTAAGGTTCTTGGAAGGTTGGCTGAAAAAATCCTTTATGAAATTTTAGCCAAAGTATATTAACATTGACGGCTGCACAGTAACAGTGAGGAGCAGAAGCRTGTGTCAGCAGTGTCCCAGGCTGAAGCAGWGACTTAGAGACTTTCCATGGGCTCCTGGTGGGACAGAAATGTATGTCACAAGTTTGGTAAGCCAGACGTGAGCGCCCTGAAAACCCAGTCACCAAGAACATTGTATTTTCTCTAAATTCAAGCCCCTGAGTAGTTTTAAACAATGATTTGCAACTTGCTGGCTAAATCTAGATGTGAAATCCCAGATTAGGGGGAGCAGTTTTGGCRCCCAAAGTGATGTTTGGGTATTCCTGTCTGAATGAGTCATGTCTAGTCTGTGAGCTGGCTCAAAATCTTTTCCTTCTTATCATTGCTACGTTGCTTGTTGGCAAAATAGCACTGGCCAATATTTTTCGTATTTTAATCCATGAATTGCACATCTAAATCTATATGAAGAATTAAGGTGCAAGAACAATTCTGAATTGCAAARTAAAGGCTTTTTTTCAAGTTGCCATTTTTACCTATGAAAGAGTACATAAAGTTAAAAATTCATTTAGAGAAAAAAAGTCTTATGTAAAGCTGTAAAATCTTTAAAACAAATGGTCCTTGATTACATATTTATCTAACATGTTTTCTTAATTATAAACTGACTTCAGTGAATCACACTTTGGCCATGCCTATAGAAGCAGGAGTATATTACAGAAGAAACTAGAAGCAGTGGCTATTTTTAATGGATTCTTTTGCTATTCTGAAGCACTTTGAATCTCATTTCTAGTTGGATAATTATTTCTTGCATGTGATTTGAAGTGCTTTTGTATATGGACATATAGCACAGATAGGTATTTTATAAATGGATATRTATTTATAGAGGAATATGTTACAAGAGTTGTGTACATTCATTTGGAGTTGTAAGAGAAATCTTTTCAGAATCTGAGGTGAGAAAGTCTTCCTAAACACATAAAACTTAAATACTGATCTGACCTTCAATCATCTATGCTTTGTTGGCTCATGAAATTTCTGTGAGACTTTGGTCTGATGATAAAGGGGTACTTTTGTGTGCTTTCTACACATGAGAATACAGACAAAGTTAAAACACTACTATCCTCTCCACTCTTCACTTTAGAAACCCATAGGCCTGAGCCTTAGAAAAATAAATAGAAACTTTATTTATTTCTTTCAGTTGGATTGATTTTTCCCTCATCTTTCTCTGCTTAAACAAACCATTATCAAAGAACTTTTCAGAAGTGTTTGATGCAAGGATGCCTCTGTTCCTGTTTAATAAGTGCTAGGAAGAGTTTAGTCAGTTCAGCTGACTTGGACCAGCAAAAAAAAAAAAAAAAAAAAAAAAAAAGATCAGTGTATATTTATAGATTTATAGAACCAGAATTTTCTCAGAAAAGGAGGTAACAGGTTTCACTTACAAAAGAGGGAGAGGGAGAGGCAAAGAAGAGAGATGAAAAGAAGGTTCCAATGTCGAACAGACATACCAAACAGATTTAGAGCTCCTTTCTTCAGCACAAACATGAAGTRATGAAATTTTACTTTTATAAAAACTGAGTGGTAAAGCTGTCATAGCAGAATTCTCTATTTCCATAAAATTTCCAGCAGTAATCATTAAGATTGAGCTTAAAAGTGTCCATTCTTTTGAGTGCCTTCCTGTTAGATGTGAGCTTCCACTCTTCTGATTTAGAAATTCAGCTGAATACTTACTTACTTATAAACACAAAAATATCCCCTGGAGAGCTCTATTTGAACTATGCTCTGGACTATGCATTTTGCAAATGTTCATTGCACTTCTGAAGCTGGCTTCTCTTTATAGGGCTGTTCAGTGTAGGTGACGGGTGTTCAAAGAACTGGGAATCTGCTCACTTATTCAGCTGTCTTTTACTTTTCTGATCAGTATTTCAATAGCATGTTAAGAAACTAAATTTACAATGCCATATTTTCTTAAATAAAATACGAATGTTTGCTTACTAAATCATTTACCATGCAAATATGATCAAATTATGAGAATCTTGCCTATTAAATTTTTAATATGAATGACAAAGTCATACCATTTCTGCCGTCACCAAGCACGCTGAGGTTAAAGCTTTGGCTGAATCCTCTTTTGTCTACCTTTAAGTCTCCCTTGTGGGTTTTGAAAATTCATCTCTTGTATTGTTGCATTCCCAATTTTCTTAAAAGGAGACATGGAAAACCAGAAAAAGTTATACAAACAAAAGGTCACATGAGAGGCAAAATTGTAATGGARTCTCTGTAGGAGCTTACACAATGTGTTTAGCTCAAGAAACATGGGAGAGGCAAGGAAGATAAGGGAGAGGAATAGAAACTGAGAGCAGTTCTCATATATACATTTTATTTTTAAAGGCTGCATTAGATGTGCTGTCTGGAAGCTGCTGAACATCTTGCTGCTCTTTATCACTTATTCTTCCTCTTTCTAGTTCTATCAATTTGATATTGTGCTGGCTTGCAGAGCAGACAGGGAGAGAAAAATACTAGCGTTACAAGTGTTTAAATTACCGCAGAGCAGAAGGACATAGGCCTGGGAATTATTCCAAATATTGCAAGGTCAGCAAGTCTAAGCAAGGAGTAACTTTAACAGGGGACAGTTGGACTGGGAGGGAAGTGGTGACCCCTGTGCCCATGATGAATGCAGCCAGAACAGCAAGTCTGACGGCAGCCAGCACACAGCATTGCTTTTCTTTTTGCTAGGAACATTTTTAAAGGCTGAGTCATTTACAGAAAACAGAAAATAGATTTAAGTACCAGAGGAAAGAGGATGAAGGCTTATAAAGCTTTTGCCATCTCATAAAAAAGTGAGGGAAAAAAAAAAAAAAAAAACTTTCTGCAACTACATGTTTCTGATAGTCAGCCATATTTTGCTGATTGACCATCTTGACCAGCTCTCAATGTCTTCCCAGTATTCATTTAGGACCGTTAGGGCTTGACTACATGGGAAGTTGCTGCAGAGTGAACAGAGGCAGGACAGTGGGCCTTTCTGCATTAATTTCCTTTGTAGGCACTCTGTGAGCAGAAAGCACAAGGCAGCCGCTTCAGCGCTCACGCGGAGGCATTGCACGCTGGATGCGCGCCACGTTCTTCCTCCTTGCCCTGCTGCCCTGCTCCCCAGTACTTGCTAAGTCACATCAGTCTTGTGGCCCTAGTGTTGCTCTAGTTTATGAGCTGGACGTTATGGTGTTCTATCAATGCTATGAACTGCAATGTATGTGATTAACTCAGCTCCTTTCTGCCGATCGCATTGCAACAGAAACCTTGTTTTAGATTTTGGACGACTTGATTCTTATTTTCTCCATGCTACATCACTCATTCTTTATAATTACCCATCCTGTTCATTGCCGAGTAGTTAGAGCAGATTATGGGATTTTCCATGGTTCCCAAAAGAACTGTTTGCAAAAGACAATTCTTCCCCAAATGACACTACTGCATTAGGCAATGGGTAAGTCCTGAAATCCTTCCCGAATATATGACTTGGTGGAAACCTTCTTTGGATATTGATTTTTTTTTAATATGCCAAAGCTTATTTATTAGCTCCTCCGTGTTGCTTTGTGCTCTGCACTATCTGAAGAATATTCACATAAAGACACACACATGCATGTGCACACAGGCACATGCATGGGCGCGTGCGTGCACACACACACACACACACACACACACACACACACACACACACACACAATTTTTTTCACCAGAGTGTTGGCACCTCCAGAGGATAAAACACATTCAAAAATAAAGACAAAGTGACCCTCCCCATACCTACAGTCTTTTTTTCCTCATGGTCAAGTATCCTCTGCCTCTACTCAAAACAAGCACAACAATAAGACATATGCTTTTTTGCCTCTGTGTCAGTACTATTCTCTTTTATAGTAAAGTAACAACAACAAAAAAAAAGTTTTATGCTGTAATAAGAAGTCCAGAAAYTTGAAAATATTGTGAAGCAATGATCTAGATGATTATATTTAAGATAGGATAAAGAAAAGTAAAGGCTAGACACCTCTGTGTTTAGAGGTTAAAATCAGCCACTGTTTTATGAAATGAAGCAGTTTCTCACAGCTTAAAAAGTTTTATTCTGTAATTTTCCATTACATCCTTTTCTTGCACTTCCTGTAGAAGACCCTAACGCTTAGTTGCTTTGAGAGAGAGAATATTAGAGTAGCAAGATCAGTGCTCAGCTCTGGCACAGCAGTGTCAGTGCTCAGAGTCGAGGAGACGTGCAGCCAGCTGTTGTCCATCAGTTGTGTAACCTCTTTCCTCTGTCATCCTCGGGTATGGTAGCGTGACAGGTCACCTAGACATATTTAATGTGAAATGAAATATGTTGCTTTTTGTTGCTTCTGCTTATTAAAATTTTATTTTAATGGCATGTCATCTTAAAATATATACTTGAAAATATTTTTGAACTAGGGAGCATATTAGGCTACAGGTCACTTTTATTATTTATTTATGCTTTCTTTCTACACTGTCATGCTACCAAAATTGCAGCAAAGAGCATCTGATTATTAGGAGCACTGGGTAACATGGGAATAAAACTAAGCAGTATCAGATAGGAGTGTGTGTGTGTTTCCTCCTATGTTTTGAAGATATATATATATATATAAAAATATATATATAATAATATGTAGTCTGGTCTACAGTGTATACAGTGTCTTTGCAGAGGAAAATACTGAAACTTCTGATAAGCCCTTTCCTKCTCTGATCTTCCAGATCTCCACTGAGTCAGTGGACTCTTTTTGCATCCAGACCTGTAGCAGATATAGCTTATTATGACAAATCATAAAATAATGTTTTTTAAGTACCAAGACCATGCAATTTTCCACGCATTTGGTATTCAGGACTTGATGTTCTTAGCTTGCTACTTACATAACCTTCATCTCTATCCCACTACATACAAGCTGAGAATTTGAACTGGCATGTAGGTAAAACAGTTTTCAGCCTAATCACCTGTCCCAATCATGAGGTCCCAAATGGCATACGCTCTTGAAACTGAGTATGGATGTCTAACCTTAATGTCACAGACTTTTAATGGAGAATTCTAGTTCTAATACTCGTGTGTAAGCCTGTTACATCTTTCTTAGGAAAACTTGAGTTAAGGCAGAGAAGTTTTAAATTCATAATTTAACCTTCATAATGTTGATGATACACAYATAATTATCTAGGCTAAAAATTATGCCTGAACTGTATGTCCACATTGCCAAAYGCTTATGGAGGCAGCTGGTACAAAAGGTAGATACACGTACCACTTTTTATATTAACTCCGTGAAAAGAAAAGTCTAATTGCAAGAAACAAATGGATCGGTCTAAGATATGAGAGAGACAGATGAGACCAACAAAAATAGAGTAATTGCTGCCRGTTATTTAAAAATAAACTGGTATACTACATTAAAGATCTCATTATTTAATATGGTTTTGATTTTGAATAGTGTAGTTTAAATAAAATCTTCCTAGGAGTTACTGTTTTCCTGGAAATTCTGTAAGACTTCCATGAAAATTGAGCTCAGTGTCTCGATTCCAGCAGAAACGGGTGCATTTAGGGCTACAAACAACATCCTATATTAATGTCAATAGCAGTTGTGCATGCACAACCAGGGACAGATGTTTATTCCTAAAGGTATGTGCTACTTCAATGTTCCTAGAGTATATAACCCTTCAAAGTTAATGGGCGTTATATAATATAGTATGCATCAAGGAAAACTACTACCCTGCAGTTAAATATAACAACATTCCTCTTCATATACCAGTACTGGTCAATGTCTTCATGTTGCTGAGAACTATATTCTGAATGAAGCTCTGAACCAGTAATTTGTGTATTTATTTGCATCTATGAGTGCAAATAGGAATAGATATATGGAGTTTGTCACGGCAATTGGTAGACTAACACCAAGTTCTTACTGTGCCATGACAGCTCTTTAGCAGGGCAAATCAGCAGCTCTGCAGCTGCCAGCTCCGCAGCAGAGCCCTGCCTGGGACAGAGGCTAAAGGAGGAACGCGCTTGCCTGCAGAGAGCCATTTCCCTCGTGAGGCTGGAAGCAGGCGTGTGTCTAGGACTCCTCTTGCCATTATACAGTACGGAAACAGGAGTGGGGTTTTTTGTTGTTGTTTTCTTATCATTATGTATGTCCCTGAAATAGAATTTCCTGGTAGTTTACCATCATTCCTTTTCGCGCTGTATGAGCATGCATGTGTTTGTGCACATTTCTCAATGAATTTATACGCCTTTGGCAACCCTTTTTGTTTGACTGGGAGACCATCTAGCTCTTACTCTCATTACTTGTAAAGATCGCCACCTGCCTCTCTCAAGCTGCTGCTGCATAAGCACTTTGGTTTGGTGTGATTCTTTGCTTCATTATGAAAGACAATATCAATAACTAATTAATAACATAACCAGACAGTGCCCCAGAACTGAGAAAATGATGTTTACCCGAGAGAATATATTAGCATTTGATCCACTTGCTCTGGATGACACCTTTTGTACACAACACAAATTTTATATTGATGAAGCAATGCTGCAGCAGCTTCCYGCGTCTGCTCGCTCGCTCGCTCGCTCTCTGTTGCCTGAAAGCGGCTGTAATTATTAACACGTTAGCTAATCAACAAAATTAACTGCCAGACACTATTTAATGGCTTCAAATTTCCCTTACCCAGAAAGGTAAGAGGACTTGAAAGAGAAAAATGCATGTGCAATATGTTCACTGGTTACAATATGTTCATTCTTACCTCTTTAGGGTTTTGTGTTGAAATCCAGCAAAATAGTTCCACTAGAGCTTGAACCATGATATTAAACAAGAACCASTTCTACAGTTCTTGTTAAAAGGAGAATTAAACCAAAGCCTGAGGATACCACTAACCTGTAATTCTCTTCCTTGAAAATATCCATTTTATACTGTAGTTGTAAACAAATGTTATATACTCTATCTGTTATGAATGGTCATCACACTATTGTTTCAGTTGAGTAAGCTTTATATTTTAAGCGGTATTGCCACCTTGTGGTTATGACAGGTTTTGTCATTCTATTTCTTTCTGCAGACATTTTTTCTTTATTGTATTGGCAAGAGCTCCAGAAATGCTGATATACCTTTCCCATAGAGCATACATCAGAACTAGCATTGTCCTGCTTGCAAAATATTCATAAAAAACATTAAAGGCTAAAGCTGAACATCTTAAACCATTTCATCGGTGTTTCAACAAGTTGATTTTAATCCCCTTCCTTCCACTGRAAGAAAGAGAATAAATAGCTAAGGGTTTTTATTATTATTATAAGGGTCGTTGTGAGACAGAGAGCTGCCTTATTAATGATTGCCCACTTTTCATATGGAGTTTGATCCAGACATATGTTCTTTAGCAAGCATCTAGTTTCCTTACTGGTGGCCCCGAAACACTGATAGTCTGCAAGATAACCCACAACTCAAAAGAGAGTTGTGTTGTCTTAAGAGTACTTTTATTTCAGAGRTTAATGATATAGGCTCTGAAAAATGTTCTGAATTGACAGTGCCTAAAGTCCAAAATGTTTTAAAAAAAAAAAAAAGTTTTCTGTATTTGCACCATGATAGTATTTTGGGACCCCCTGACACACTTGTGGTCAGTGTTAGTAAATGATAATACAGAGCTGTTCCTGGCCTTGGAGGAAGCCCTGTCAGACAGCAAGATGTGAAGTCCCTTTGGCAATGGACTGGACCACTCAGTACTTCAAAGAGTGGGTGCCATTAGCATCTTGGTCCAGAATAATGAAGATAAGATGCCTTTGTCTCCTTCAGTGACAGAAAAGACTTGGGCCTTTTTACTGCAAGAGTTGCTGTGAGATAACTGGAAAGCTCTGCCTTACCAGATGAGTTGCTGAGCTACCTGATGTTGCATCATTCCACTGAAAGAAGAGGTTATGACTTCTGTTGGTGCTTTAGAGATGGATAGGATTTTTTTCTCCTTTCTATGAAAATAATTTCAKTTTTTTTATTTTTCCTCTTTCTTGAAACTTGCTCAAACTTTTATAGCAGATCRTAAGGCTTATATCAGAACAACTCATATTCTCACTATGTAATCTTCTGGTGACACTGAGCAAGCACCATCTGTTGAGCCCATTGAATGTGCAGGCACCAGAGCTTTCCAAACCTACAGTGATGTCATCTCCAGACATACGGAGGAAAAGAAGGTGATCAGGAGTAGCCAGCATGGACTCACCAAGGGGAAATCCTGCTTAACCAACCTGATAACCTTCTATGATGGAATGACTGGCTGRGTAGATGAGGGGAGAGCAGTRGACATTGTCCACCTTGACTTCAGCAAGGCTTCTGACACTGTCTCCCAKAACATCCTCCTGGATAAGCTCAGGAAGTGTGGGTTAGTACAGTGAGGTGGATTGAGAACTGGCTGAAAGGCAGAGCYCAGAGGGTTGTCATCAGTGGCGTGGAGTCTAGTTGGAGGCCTGTGGCTAGTGGCGTCCCTCAGGGCTCTGTACTGCGTCCCATCCTGTCCAACTTTTTCATCAATGGCCTGGATGA
>NW_028185528.1:2492387-2514752 GCF_003343005.1 Rhea americana
TATTAAAGCTTACCACAGATGTACATGGCTGTGAGACTTTGGCTTTTGATGAATCAATATTCTGTCAGGAAAAACCCTCATAGCCTCCTTGATTTCCAGTATGAGCTGTGGTATGTAGATAAGTCCATTTGGAAGCTATGCACTTCACAAGATTGYGCTCTAAAAATCTATTCTGGATATTTTTTATTGTTCTTAACAGGCTCCCCTCTCAGGACCCCATGACAGGTGCTGCCCTACAGTGACAAACAAGAAGCAGGCTCWCAGGCTGCGCTCCAAACCCTGTGTCGTACCTTCATTCTCTTTACTCCTGCCACAGTGATTCTTGGACAAACGGGTCCAGGTTGAGGTATTTTATTTCGCATTTCCTGATGAAAAATCTAAAAAGATGACTTGGTGGAAACAGCATCTTCAGACTGGAAAGTCCCAAGGTTCCTCAGCTGTAGCCGGATGAGTAGCCCTCTAATGGGAATAACTAAATATAGGCATCAGGATCTGTATTTACACATGCGCTACAGGGCAGAAGTGTATTATAATACTTACAAACAACCATTCTGGTGCAGAGCAGTGGTGCTAGAACACATGTGCTTCAGAGTCCCTGTTTTTACTCCTCAGACCAGCTGTCTGTCTTGAACATATYTTTATCGATAACAACCTTTCTCTCTGTAATAATGATGAAGCTTTAAAGCAGAGTTATGAAAAAAATGAAATTTTAATAATCTTTATATCTACGCATGGATATGCTGCAAAAAACAAAGGCACCATTTTTCATGATAGTGGTCCTAGAGAACGGTGAGTTATCCTTTTTCAGGCTTCAGAACTGAWCCTTGTAGAAACTATAGATATGCTTTTGATGTTCATAAACAGGAAAAAAYGTTCTTTTTTTCTAAGCTTGGTAACACTTGAAAATGGTTATGATCAGTGTATAACACATATTTCAAAGTTGACTAATACATTCTGTTTTTAATTTCTTTCTTTGCTTATGGCATATTTCATGACATATTTTTAATGACATATTGCACATCCCTTAYACCTAGAATCCAGACTGAGGAGATAAAGGATGAAGCTTAAGCTTATTTATGCATGAATATAGTGAACAACTGCCAAAATCTATCTAGTTATTTCAATTCTGTGTTTCAGCAAGGTTGACCATCTGCTCTGTCATCAGCAAAGATCTTGTTCTGAAAACTAAATCAAAAGATCACCTGTCTTGTGCACCTTGTTCTCGCTTAACACAAGCAAAATTTTAATGGTATCCATCTGTAGCTATGATTAGTGACCTGATGCAGCTATATACAGATTGAGTCAAATTTTAACAGCTGGAGATGTAGTAGGCAGAATGACAATTAAAATATTTCATCTCCATCAACAACTAAAATGCATGAAATTAGCTTTACTGCTGAAAACAGTTCTGTATAATTGTAATACAGAATCTTTAGAAACCTATAAAAGCCAWTGACACAAATTAAAATGTACAAACTTTCCTCAAGGTGATGCTAAAGTCTGCAATAAAACTKTTAGCCTTGTATTCTCCTTATATTTTGGGGTATACATTTAATAATTCAGAACAATTCCATCACTGCATAAATATAAAATGTAACATAATAATACAACAGATTTTCAAATTAGCATTTAATATGARAAACTGAGATTTTTAATGTTCTGATTTTTAATATAAACGTTCAGATAATTAAGAGTATATTCCATCTTTTGCTATTTAATTTTCTTTTTCTCCCTCCCTGCCAAAATGAGGGAAGAGGTAGGTTTAGAAGCTTTGCACAACTTCAGTGCTCACAACAGAAGAAAGAAATGTTAGCAAAGAGGATATTATCATATCACTGGAGATAGTTAATGGGCTTTTATATTCCTCAGACTGCCATCGCTCTCCATGCATGTTTTTAGTGCATTAGTTTTAGCAAGAAGGTGGTCCCTATAAGGGATATACCTTAAAATACACACTGTGAGGCACTGCTGTCCTGTTCATGATAACATCTATGTTCAGCTTAAATATTTGGGCTTGTCATGTCATGGGACTGACTGGCTTCAGAAACCAATAGTATTTAACTTTAAAGTGTTTCAGGTCTCTGCATTTTCAAAAACTGAAAATGGATGCTGCTTAGCACATGTGAAATAAATAAGGATTGTGATTGACTGCCATCAGTAGCAAAGTAATTACTGCAGGGACAGTACAAGATTAACCTAGCCAAGCCAAAATATACACAGTTCTGGCATTGTTTCAGTCCTGAGTCTATGGTGAGAAAAGACAGGTTATTTGCTTCTTCCAAAGTGGAGGGAGGCAGAAATCCTAGATATTTTTTCAGGTGATTTTTTAAATGAGCTTTTTTGTTTTTTTCTCTTGTTTTCTGAGGGATGGACCTATAGCCCAATAATGAAGAAAATGCAGCTTTTCACGTACCCTRTGCATGCTGTTGTTTCTACCTTCCTGGGGTGCAAACTCTCTCCCGGGGCAAGTGGTTTCCTCTAGCCTCAGTCTGGCTTCCTCGAGCTCCTGCTGAATCACTTTAGGGAGCTGCTCAGCTGGAACTCCCCAGAAAAGAAAGGCCTTTGGTATTTAATAAATTCTTGATGCAATTTTTACTTCATATGTAATGGCTTATTTGAATGTATCAGGTGTTCAAATATATGATATTAGCATACTATCTCTGAACAAACCACTTTCCTCAGCACTAAAGTTGTCCAGGTAATGATAAAAAGTAATTTTGAAGGTTATATTAAGTATAATTGAATGCATTCAGAGCACAACTGCAAATCTCTTGAAGTTGTTACAAACCATGCAAAACTACTTTTTCTATGACAGTTTGCTGAGCATAAAAATGGAATTTGGAGAGCCTAAGCTATCTATTTCAATTCAGTTAGATACTCAGCGAAGCATAYGATTCTGTTACATACAGCAGCAATGTAGTATTTCCTAAACATACAGATGATCACATATATATTATATAGATATACCATTGCAGTTGTGTATACACATAATATAGACACATCAGTAGCTACAGTAAAACTGTGCTAATTTTACACAATGCAAAGACTCGCAAAAATTAGAAAGCAGAAAAAGTAAGATTTTATACACTATCTTTGTTTTATTATATATGTTATACTCTCAATTATATATGTAGCAGCATGGTCTAAAATAGTAAAACTGTGACCACGACCTCAACAGCGCTGTGAAGACCACCTCTAGAATCTTGAGCCATTTGCTCCTGAGAACATGTCCCAGGCCTAMAGACGAAAAGTCTGGGCATTCCTCAGTTTTGCTGAAATAAGCATTTGTGGATCTGTCTAGTAGGATTCAAATTAAAAATAAGCAAAAGATCTCATGAATATAAAGACAGGGATTCTTTCTATTTTAGCACTGAGAAATATCAGTTCAGGCTTGAGACACTGTAGATTGAAAATCTCATGCAGATTATTTTCAAGTGATCATTGTCATTACAAAAATTATTAAACTAGGATAGATATAAACAAAACAGTTTTCTATTGACATGACAGCAAATATTTTTGTTTGCTTGTTTTCTGAGGGCAGAAGTGCCTGTTTTACAAGAAGATAGAAAGATTTAGGGAACCTTAGACTGGGGAGGTGCTGCCAAGGGTCTCTACAACACCACATATCTAAAACTCAAAAGTAAGTTTAGTTAGTAGCAGCACAAATGTTTATTAACAACTGAGCAATATTGCTAATGCAGGCACTTATTCTGCACACACTAAACAGTGGTCACTGTGCTTGCACATAAACTAAAACTTTTCCTAGGAATTGTCTGGGCACAAAATTTTTCAACCAGCTCATTTATAAAATATAATTGCAAAATATTAGATTTATTAATTATCAGGTTTCTGGTGGGCTGAGATGTTGATAATAGATTTTTGTTTTCAGTCAGAAGACAGATTTCAATAACAGAAAGGCTGAACTGTAGATTTTACTTGGAACAGAACCTCATTTAAATTTCTAAAGTGTCACATTAAGAGAATTTCTCTTTTTTATTGGATTTAGTCTCAATCTAGCTTTAAAAATATACATTTTATTGCACAAGCAGTTAAAGCATATAGAAGCACAGATTTTGAARCATTGTTGAAAACATGGAAACAAGAACACTGGATTATGAATATAGTTAATCAAGTAGTCAAAAAGCAATAAAGTTATGGGAATAGACCACTTGTGGCAAAATAACTGTCTCATTCACATAAGATGAATTTCTTGGCTTTGAGTTGATGTTTACTTTTTATTGCTGTCTTTGGCACTTAGATTGCAGCTTTACCCATCACTATATTCAGCTTACTGAATTGTTCCCTAAAAAGAAAGTACATTTTGGTGAAATGGATATGGCTAGCATCATGGCATTRAGGATATAAAACATTTTACATTATTCATCATTCCATTTTAAAGCAGGGTATAGACATGCGGTTGAAACCAACCCTTCTAGCAAATGTCTTCCTTTCCCAAACCATACACTATGAGAGAGCAGTGGGTTCAGTGTTAGAAAAGAAAAATAATACAATAACATTACTGTTATCTTACACGTGTAATTCTTAAAAATTTTCAAAGTGAAACACGCAAATCAGGCAGCCAACATCGTTGTATTCCCAATTATACAGTTTAGGCAAGACTCAGACCGGCTATTCTAAGGGCCCAAAATAGATCACAGAATCATAGAATGAGTAAGGTAGGAAAGGACCTCTGGAGATCATCTAGTCCAACCTCCCCACTCAGCAGGGTCACYTASARCATGGTAGACAGGGTTGCATCCAGGTGGGCCTTGAACATCTCCAGAGAAGGAGACTCCACAACCTCTCTGGGCAACCTGGTCCAGGGCTCCGTCACTCTCACAGGGAAGAAATTCCCCCTCACGTTCAGACAGAACTTCCTGTACTTCAATTTATGCCCATTGCCTCTTGTCCTGTCACACAGGGCAACTGGAAAGAGTCTGGCCCCGTCCCCTTGACACCCTCCCTTCAGGTACTTGTACACAYYGATAAGATCCCCCCTCAGCCTTCTCYTCCCCAGGCTGAACAGGCCCAGCTCTCRCAGCCRTTCCTCASAGGGCAGATGCTCCAGCCCTCTGATCATCTTCGTAGCCCTACCCTGGACTCTCTCCAGTAGCTCCATGTCTCTCTTGTACTGGGGAGCCCAGACCTGGACGCAGGACTCGAGATGAGGCCTCCCCAGGGCTGACTAGAGGGGCAGGATCACCTCCCTGGACCTGCTGGCAGCACTCTTCCTAATGCACCCCAGGAGACCATTGGCCTTCCTGGCCACAAGGGCACATTGCTGGCTCACGGTCAACTTGTTGTCGACCAGCACTCCCAGGTCCTTCTCTGCAGAGCTGCTCTCCCGAAGGTCAGCCYCCAGCCTSTACTGCTGCCTAGGGTTACTTTTCCCTAGGTGCAGGACTCTGGATGTTATTGTATTTTACTAGCAGGTGACATTTATAGCCAGCAAAAGGATTTATGTGGGCCAAAATGCCCAGGCAGAGCAGAACTACAAGTTAGCCACCGAGATGCTCTGAGTGCAGAGCTTCGTGTTCCTATCCCCCATCTGGAGCTGAGATCCACGCAAAATCCGCAGGGCTTCCCAGCAGAGCTGCCGCAGAGCTTCGTTGCCTCGGCTCGGTGGCTAAACCTCCGCCCAGGTGGCCTGCAGGTGGGAGCACCCAGGCAGCCTGCAGCTCGTTTTCGCACCCGCGCTGCTCTCCACGGCCACAGCGACCCACTCGCCTACGGCCACCCACCTCCTGCACACTCAAAAGCATCCGCTGCCTTGGACTATGGCCCATGGCTAGTGTCATAATATCCCAGCCTCAGCACTCCTCCATCAGAGTACACATGAAAAAGCAAAGAGAAAAAAAAAGTGAAGTGAAAAAAGCAAAGAGAAAAAATAAAGTGAAAAAGTGGGGAGGGGGAAATCATTTTCCCGTTCTCTTTTACTTTTCCCCAGAACTAGGGAGGTCACCTCCTACCAYAGCAGATATTACAGTCACCACGTAAAAACGGAGTCTATGTCTGCAAAGCAGTGAGGGGAGAAGGACACAGGTTAGGTTTGCTCAAAGGACTCTTAAATGTAAGTCTGAAAAAGAACCATCACTTGGGGTATTCTTTCCAGAAGAGAGCAGGGAGGGGGCATGTAGGTAACCTACTGCCTAAGGAGCAGTGCTCTTCCCTGCAAATTCAGCACTCACCTCCTCGTTTGTTAGGCAAAGAGTGAATTAAAATTCCATCCGGCTGCAGAATCGTACTGGCATCTCAAACGCCAAGACACGAGCTCTGTAGGGAAATAAGTCATTTCACACATTTCTAAAGGAAATATGCATACCCCAAGAAAAAGCCTGTATCTGATCATCATTTTTATTCATACAGATTGCTGCTTGAGCTCAATGAAAATTTTGGCTGCACAAGAAGTATGAGACTGGACCATTGATTATCCTAGAAATAAACCTACATTGCTAATTCAGATCCCTAAATAGTTATGGCAGAAATTCAACAAAAATGGGATCTATAAATATTTCATGTAATTTYCATTTAAATGCCTAGGGGATGTCCTGCAGGCAGAAAGAATGTATATCCTCATGCTTATATGCTACTTGATTTTGCATTAGTCAGACTACACAGTTACCTAATCTTTCCAGGGAAGACAAACGCTTTGAAACTAGGTTATAACTGCTGTGATTAYAGGTTAACTAACAGCATTTGCATACTTATCCGCTAATGAGCAAAACATCTGCTAATTCATGTATGATAAGAAAACGCACACTACCAGTTTATGGTGTCTGCCTTGATAACAATGAAGGGAAAAAAGTGAAAGTGGCTTTCATTTTGTGACACTGGATTTAATTCTAATTAATTGGAGCACCACTGACATACAGTGACACTCAGCACACAGTTTCTCAGATATGGAGAGGAAATATTGTGAGAGAGAAAGACAAAGACATTATTTAAGGTGGTTAAAAAGTAATGGACTGTAATATAAAAATGGAAATTTTAACTTACTGGTATTAAAAAATACTGCCCATAAAGCCCATTAGGCTGTTGAGCAGCGTTTGAAAGGAGGTCACTGAAGCACCAAAGTTGTGTTCAAAGTAGACAAGATAAAATACTTGAGAGATTAGTGGAGAGGATAATCTTGTAATTACAGTGCAGCTGAAATGACCCCAGTGGTCTTATCCAACCTTCTGATCACTAGGTGTGGAATAAACAGGACTTGGCATTCAAGCGTGAAGATCTTAAAAGCAGAAAAGTGTCTGTGACACTAACAATGAATATCCTTCCAAAGTCAGCAGACAGGGAAAGAGATATCCTAYGGCATCAGTGACAAATTGGAAGATAGCAGCAGTAATTCAGGGCCAGTATACATGACAGTTCCTTCTTTTAGATAAATTTTCAGAAATGGATACTGAAATTTATTCTAAAAAGATTGAAAAAATAAGTGCAAATCCACTGGTCAAATTTCCCTGCCACCGTTCCTTCTGGCCTGTACCATCAGAGATTCCCCCAGGAAGGGGTTTCACAGATGGCTCCTCTTGCACAACATACAGCTCTGAGAACAACACGGGGCACTGGATTTGAACTGACATGGTCATTACCTTYGTTTTCAGTGTGTTGAGAGTTTGCTGCAGGTTAGTATTTACGTAGCATTGTAAAGTCCTATCACAGTTGTTCTAAAATACAAAGGTCCTGTGTACTATCCATAAACACAGAACCCGCTGATTCACTTGCTTCAGTCCCATCTCGCTCTTGTTTCAATCACCTGCAGCAGCTGCCCTGGATATACCCCTTGACTCTCTAGCCAAGAGGTCCAGAAGGGGTTTGCCTATGTTCTGTTTGCATTTCATCCTCTTATCAATCGTTTGTGGTTTTTTGTCCTGCCATTTCACCCACCTGACAGCAATGGCATCCCTTCAGTCTTGCCACCTAACTGTTGTGCCGCGCTGTCTATCCACCTCTGACTGCTCTGTCATAGCCCTGTCACTTCTGTGCTCGTCAGCTGTTCGTCACTAGCTGCACTGTCTTGTAAATTATAGATTCAAGAAATATTTGTATAAAGGCAGAAAAAATGGACCTAAAATTCCTTCCTTATATGCTATTAGCCTTTTTTCGCCTTAGTTGCTACCATTATCTATCCTAGAACAGGTCAGGGGAAATTGCTTAAACTGCAATGAGATAAGCTCATGAAAATCCACACTCCCTCTTTGCCACCTGAACACACCATTGAAGGTTCTCCCTCATCCTAGTAGCAAGGTTTAGATGTGCTATCGGTCCTGCTATTACTTATTTGTCTGCAACTTCACAGAAAGGTATTGCCCTGCCATTTTCTACCTGACATGCAAATTATACATATCTAAATATAACCAAAATAGAGGTTACAGATGCTGAAAAGCAGAAAAGACAAACATAGACTACCAGAGATATTCAGAGGTCCTCAGAGAGGTAGGGATATGTATTCTACGAAGCTGCCATTATCCTTATTTCCAAGAAATTTAGTTTAGGAAATGCTATTCTTGCTATTTTTATAGCTTCAAGGAAGGCATTACTAGGTCCACAGGCCAATGTTATACTTGCTATACTTTTAATGGAAAACCCCTACAACTTCTTAGCAAATGACTGTGCTTTTCACTTCACTCTTCTTGCTAACTAAGGCTAGCCAAGAGCCCTTTTCTGTGCACTTTGGTTTTAGTACCAGGTTGAGAAGAAAAGAAGTGTATGTGTGCATGTATATCCTTTTTTCACTGGGATTAATCTAGCTGGTGGAATGGTTTTTTTCCATTTTTTTTTCCATCTTGTTGCAATATATTATGGTTGGTGGGATTCAACTTGATTAGTATCTAAATGACCCAAATTCAGTCAATGACTATTCTGCAGGTGAATGTTTTTAGTCTGTGAGCTCCAGCAACAGTTATTTGAGCTTAATCTCAATGCTTCTCAAGACAAAAATATGTACACAAGGCAGAAAATAAGAATTTGGAGACGAATCGTGCAACATACAGTTCATTTAAAAGCACAGACAAATTCCTGTGCTTAAAATAGGAAATATTACTCAGTCCTATGATATGCCAAGATAATGAATTAATATCTTAGAGACTGCCTGCCCCGCACACTGTAAGAGAATACCTCAAGAATGGCATCCATGTAAATTCAGTCAATATTTGAACATTCATCTTTGTGAAAATGTTTTCCCTGTAGTCAGCTTGCCCAAATTCTGAAGGTTAAATTTCTTCAAGGGTCTTCTGCCCAACCGTATTCTCCAGAGAGTATTCAGAATGTTTGCAGAAAACGATGTTCATAGATATTACCATTAGTCAATTGTGATGTACCAAAATAGTCGAGCTTCGAATGCCTTTCTTCACAACTAGAAGGAAAAATAAGTCATGACAGCAATTCGGTGTATATTTAGCAGGACATCATCCTTTCTTTGTTTYCAAAAAGAAAAGAAAAAAAAAACTTTGGAAAAGTAAGAAAGTATAATGCAGCTAATTAAGCTGGATATTTCACAGTCTTAGTGGATAGATAATGCAATTCTTAGTTTAGGATCAAGGAGGACAATGAAAGTCTATCCATGACAAAGGTTTGGTATTGCCATTTTTAACTCACAAGTGCCAAATCTCTCACACTTTACTGCTCTCCTAAAGGGTGCAACTCACTGTCTGCAATGTAGATGCAATGCTCGGGGTGCTGTGCCAGCTGGGTGTTTTCACCCCAAGCACTCCTACCCCAGCTCTAGTGACTAGAGATAATTCACTGCTATCTCAAACATTTGGAACACTTCRTCTTATTGGAATATTTATGAGTAAGACCTTTGTATTAATGTCATCTGAAAGGCAATATACCAAGTAGCATTATTTCAAGTAGTATTGTTTCTTGCCACCATTCTGAATTAACATTAAGTCAAAGTGGAAATTGCCATGGCATGAAAACATTTACGAAGGAAATATCCGTATATTGTTCAGAATACTTTGTGCAGTGAGACTAATAGGCTAAGACAGTTAAAAATACAGATGGTATATAAAGGCAGCATACATTCAATTAGCAATAAAAAAGTTAGTGTTATATGTTTTGAGTTTGTCATTTGTTTCCTTTTACAACAAAATAACTTGAATAAGATTTTTTCAGTCTCTTTAAAAGAGATAATAGACTGTTAGTTTCTCTTTGTAGAATGTTGTATTCTGCTTGAAAAATAACAGTGATTCAGGAAATAAGCTGACAAAGAGGTATGCAGAATTGAACAAAAACTTCCATTTATGCTACTGTATTAAGCTGAGAAGAAAACTTTTCATGAAAAATTTAGTATACTTAAACTTCTGGTCCAGTCATAGAAACCCCACTAGATAGTCACGATTTTTCTAACTATATTGTTTATTTCACCTTATTTGACAAATACTTTTTTCTTTTTTTAAAAAAAAACTGTGGATTAAAAACACTAAAAGGGAAATTATGTTGTGATGTATCAGATCCATCATTTCTCTGTTCTGACTGGGTGACTGTGAAAGTTTTTGCTGCATTAATATGTCTATATGTATGCTTTAAATATTTGCGAGCAGTTGCACATACAATGTTGCCATTCACTTTGCTCTACAGCACCCCACTTCCATTCAATTCTCATCACTTATGTCAATGAAAAGATACATAAAAAGAAACAATTACAGTGAGAAGTAGAAAAATAATTTAGAAATATGAACAAATTTACAAACTTACTATGCATTCACAGAATAATTTATGTTGGGACAATATGTCTCCAGTTTGTCAGCTTACTTGTTAAATCCTTTTTAATCTATTCTGATTACTCACAGGCCTTAAAAAAAATGCTTTGAGAAGGCATTTTGCATAGCAAATTAGTCTCAATAATTGTCTTAAAATTGGAAAGTTGGAGCAAAATAAATTCAATTACAAAGTTTATGGTTTTTGGACTTACAGAAGATAAAGAATATTGGCAATATTGTCAGAAGACTTTCATTGCTTATAATCAGTCTCTTAAAATGTAAGGTTTATGAGACTATTAGTATGTTCTGTGATTATAACAATCAGATTTTTGTGTACAGAATTTCACTAGATATGGGTAAAGCTTATCAATAAGAATATATGCACAAAACAATGCACAGGGTGACAAATGAGGGAATGGAATACATAGTATCTGAAAGGAGAAATGTTTGTAAATCTCTACCTTGTAGCATTAGTTGCATCATATTTTTGAATGAACAAAAACTGACCATCTCCATCTCTGAGGTTCTGCTACYGACAAATGCCTACTCAAATTGAACATCTTTTGKGTAAATATAGGAAGTGGTATTTTTYGCTTTTACCTTAAGAATATAGTCCTTCACTTGTTTCAAAGCAGCTCAAAGTTTTGGCAGGGTGTATTTTTAAAAAGCTATTAATTTTCTTACTTTGGGGCACATATATATGCAGGAGGTTAATAATATGCCATACATGGTGTTTTGAACAGACCTTTTAGTCAGTCTGGGTTTGGAGGGTAATTGAAGCCACTACGGTGCTCAGTGTGTTGGGTCTGTTGCTTTTGCATTTCTCAGTTGCAGCAGAAGAGTAGAAAACCCATTCTAGGATTTGGATCTGTATATAAACAGTGACATATGGTCAAATGGAAACCTTATACCACACTGTCCTTGAATCACACTGTCTCTGAGCCTCTCTGAATGCTTCACTTTGCTTTCTGTTACAGTCATACAAAATATGGGATTTTTCACTCATTCATTAAAACTGACACTTTAAACACATGTTTAGCCAAAATTCATAGAAAGCTTCACAAAAAATTGGGAAAAGTTGTACAGTTCAGCAGTGAAATATGTTTTCTTGTTCTAAAGCTAATGCCTGCACATGCTGAAGCCTGTAGTTTGATTACTGTTGTTTTAGTCTGCATAAGTATTTTACCATAACCATTCACTGAAAACATAACCCTGTTGTGATCATATCAGGCAATGCAAGACCTGACAATTCATCGCGTAACAGGCCATGTAGCTCTAGTATAATGAGATTGAAGGACTCTGTTTTACTGAGGATATTTCTGTACTTTCCTGTCAAGATCTACTGGCTAGCTTTCTCCACCCATAAAAGAACTACTTCGTTTAATACCATGCAAGGTGCTTTGTTCACACATATTCAGAGGACATATGGTCAAAACAAGTGGACATAACATGAAAATGGCACTTGCTGCTAYACTTCCTATTTTTGTTCTTTTTCAGTGGTTTAATTGCCAGAAGCTTAAGTGAACACTAAGTGCTTTGTTCTTAAAAAATTGGCCTTTCCTACCCCCGTACAATTATAACACCTCATCACAGCATTTATTTAGAAAGCAAAAGATATTCCTTTCTTCATCACCCATGTAAACATAAGTACAATAAACAAAATGAGAGAAATATCAGTTATTCCTCACTGATTTTGCTAACAGCATACCATCTGCTTCCAATGGGCAAGATACTCACAGCTTTTCAATCTTGAATGCTAACTGTTCAGAATCTAACACCTTCTCTAATTCACCGTGCTCACTATACTTAAGCACATCCTGAGTCGGACTTGTTCTTTTTAAAGACACCTGCCCCAAAACTTTCCTAGTGCAGAAATGACAGCAGTTACGATAAACATCTTAACTAGAGAATCAAAATAAAATTTGCAACAAGTATTGGTAAAGTCTTGAACTTTCTCTGTAAACCCATTAAACTACTGTATGTAGAATGTTCTGTAGATTCCTCTTAGGGCTATCATTGCCAATAATGAATACATATAGACCATCTGGGTGAAATAAATTATGGCATTTTTCTCACACCTACACTGCACATTAATTATCTCTTCATTGATCTTCCTTCTGTTCCAGTCTACTTCTGTTAAATGCCTCCATATGTTGTATGGCACAAAACAAACCATGCTTGAACAACATCTTGATATATAGAAGTTTCTGCTTACTTTGAATTATGGTGTCCATGAAATATAGCTGTTCCAAAGCATAACGTTATAGACTTCATACTGCATGAAAAAGGTGGTTACAAGATAGCATCTGACCCCTTTCTCACTTCAGCATAGCAAGGAAAAAATATTCAGCTTCCTGTTTTTTGAAAACTTTTCCAAACACTCACCGTCAGTATGTAAGTCTCTTCAGGATTTGGTACGCACATACATGCAAAAGCTTCCAGAAAGTCATCACTGCTTTGGCATTTGTTTTCTTTCTTCGTTATTAAATAGGACACTAAACTTCTGTAAAAAATCATTTGACTGAAACAGTCAACAAGACTGAAACAGTGAAGGTGAAAATGCCCCACATAGGAAAGCTATATGGAACATCGCAGCCTATCTCACACACTTATCAAATCAGAATATTCACTCCACATAGGAGCCTGAACCTAAAACACAACTACAAGCTACAAGCCTAAAAGCTTTCTTAAGAGCCCAAAGAAAGAATTCACTAGGACCAAAATCGTATTCAGCATCTGCTAGTGACAGATGAGGAGAAAAGCAGAAGTAAACCTGTGACAAAGCTGTGGCAAATTTAGTAGAAGGGAAGTAGAACAGAGGGGAGCTGGGACAACCAAAGCAAAGATAAAAGGAGGACAAAAGAGGAGCAGTTTTCCCCAAGATTATCCTATGTCTCAAATGCAAAAAGCGGCAGATTCACCTTCTTCCCCACAAATGTCGATTCCTCCTGCCCCACCAGCTGCTCTGAAGTGCTCTTCCGCAGTGAAGGAACTGAAAAGATAACTGTACAGAAGAATTAGCTAAACTTTTCTAAATGAGAAACCCCACAGATTCTAAAGGGGGCAGAGGGAATCAATTAGCTTTCTTTCATTCAGTTTAAATCCAGGATGATAACCTGACAATATGTGAAAAAGGTAAAAGTCTTATCTTTGTAATAGATTTCCTCCAATCAGCTACAAGAAATATCCTTAAAAATGGAAATATTTTTTTTCTTAAGCCACATTGGATAGGTTTGGAGGACTTTTTTAATTTTACAGTTCACAAATAAATAGATACAGAATAAAATATAAAAGCAAGAAAACTAAATGCAAAAATAAAAACTGGAAGGAAAACATATCAAGCATTGATTTAAATTATTTTTTTAACTTAAAATCTCTGTGATTTCATATATCATCTGAAAAGTATGACACTGCCAATATTGAAAAAAAAAAAAACATTAGACTAAACACCCTAACAGACATCAGTCAGTAAACACACAATAAAATTCACGGTTTCCACAAAGAAAGAGAGAACCACTTCATTTGCAACAAATAATGCACTAGCACATAGGGGCCACAAAACTGWGAAATACTGGAGTTCAGCAAAGGAATTAGACATCCTGCTGGGCCCTGGAAAACGCTGTACTTTTAACGGGACAAAAGGCTCCCAAAAGYTTCAGACTTTCATTCAGCATTGCCATAGTCCTTCCTGACACCTGTTTTGTATAAAACGGAGAGTGAAAACACCGATGACATTTTTTAAGGAGAAGAATTCTGGGAACGACCTGAAGACCAGGAAGACAGCTGACTATACCGCCCTCCGGGCTTCACAACCCATCTAAAAGAGCTGCTCTTGCCCTGGGTGACAACGCTGCTTGCGGACACTTTGCCTTCTTTGTGCCGCACTGGAARGCGCTGGGCCAAAATTGCCCCCGTAAAATTAAAAGCACCCCCCYGCCAAGCCCTCAGCTCAGGCCTGGTCCTTTCACAGCAGTCAACACCTCAGTCCAAGCAGCGTTTTACTTCCACCTAGCAAGACTGCCTCGTGATTTCCACCTCCCTGCTGCATTCAGTTCCAGCATTAGATGCAGAACGAAGGCTCAACCTACCACGGCTTCTGCCAGCAAAACACTCGCTGCCTTCCAGCATCAACAAAAACTGGATCCCAGAGTGTTTGCAGGCACAGGCATCTCCCTATCCTTATTCGGCACGTTCTTGCCTCCTGATYGTTCGCGGACTCCTCGGGCCGTGTGTGTCGGGTCGATCCTTAGCCGCGGCAGCTGGAGGGGGTAGAGAAAGGAACAGCAATCTTCACGGCTAGAGCAAGTGCTATATGCCGGGTCAGGGAATCTCTGAACAGTAGCCAGCACGGCATCTCCTGGTTTCTGACGGCTGTAGCTCGCTGCCAGCACAGCTCCCACAGACAGGGCTACGCTGACCCAGAAAGAGAGCGAGCGAGCGAGCAGGCAGGGCCAGGCTGCTCCAAAGGTGTGGGAGGGCTCCCCRATGTGACCCCGGAGGGAAAAGACAGGTTTGCAAAGGCTATTRACTGCTGCTGCAGACCAGCCTCTGCTCCTCACCCCTTCCGCGAGGGRCTCCSCAGTCTGGGACACCTTTCCGGTGAGCAGACGCAAAGGCCGCGGTTTGCCAGCAGGCCCCTGCCCTCAGAAAGGTGGCTCTAGCCACCCCTACCGAGGGAGATGGCGGGTCCAGCCCTGGGCCGGGGGCACGGCCTTTCCTCGCGCTCCCACTTTGCCAAGCACGCTGCGCCTTCAACACGGTGTGAGCCAATCCCCCCCCCAACACAACCACACACTCTCCCTCCCTCCTGCAGAAAAGGCAAATAGCCTTTCAGCGTGAACCCTGCTCTCCAGAACAGTAACTCTTACCAGGCCTCTTGCAGTGGCCKGTGCAGACCGGCTCACGCCAAGCGCCTGCTCCCAAGGAGGCGGTTTGCTTTCACGCGAGGGTGGTACGCGCGCATTTTCTGGGGATTGTCTCTTGGCTGGCAGTAAAACTGTGGGAGCTGCCCACTCTGTGCGCAGGCTCCATAATTAGGCAAGATATTACAGAACTGTCACAAGTAACACACCATGGAGACAGTGCTGTGCTTATGCCRCTGTCACGATGGCTAAGCAATGCCCGGACACACATCTCGCTTCACATTCGCCTTTGGGATAGCCGCCGTGAGAARGTGAGTTTGAAGCAGGCCACCGGGGTCTGCCGAGCCACATGCTTCGTTTGGTTGRTCACCAGAAAGGCATCTCGTTTCTGTGTCGGTACACGCAGCCAGCAGCCAACCGGCCGCAGCRTGGCCGCTCCTCAGCGCATGATGTGTGTGCACGTATCRGCCTTGGAAACGAGCCCGGTTAACTTACCCAGGCTTTTTTCCCCYGCTGTTCCTGCAATCTGGGAAGCACAGCGACACATTGCCAGCACATCCTTAAAACCTACCGTTGCCTGCCACGAAGTATGATGTGAGAAAGTCACAACCCAATCCGTTAAGAGAAGAAGCACTACTCTTTGATTTAAAGCCTGTATTTTATTCMCTAGATCCAGAGAGTTACTCATCCTTCAATACAAGGCGATCGTATACGTACAGACCGAGAGAAGAAACACATTTTGCTTGAGCTACAATTTAGCACCAACGTGAATTGCAACAAATGGGTCTTCAGCATTGTTACTAATCTGGAAATTGGCCATGCCATYACCGGAAAYGTACACCTGTATTCCGGTACACCTGTTGTTTTCCTTCTGTCCAGAAATAACATCGCAGTAGGTACCAGCAGGCAGTCCGGTTTGCAAATTCATATTCATTTGCCTAGGTGAAAACAAGTGAATGCTCTTTATGCTGAGTTTTCAAAACAGGCATCTCAACCTGCCTCAAGCACTTCCAAATCTGATGCCAGGGCCATTACTTGGAAGGGCAGTTGAATGGGAGAGAGTTCTTGGTTTATCCCTGTARCAACCCCCTGCCCTCTCTTTTGGCCCTCTAGACCAGGAGGTCTAGAATGCAAGCGCAGAAATCTAACTCGGGCTGTAGGGATACCACCAGTCCTCAAAAAAGSAGTATGGGACAAAATCAAAGGGTTCACCAAGCTTCACAGCAGGACACACACTGTTAGCAGGAATTAGATCTCCAGCTCGTTCCAGCTGGATGGCATGAGAGAGGTGAGAGCTCCCTTTTCACTCACAGCTGCCAAAACTTCAGCTGCTCCTACTCCAACCCATGGGCAGGACTCCAGCCACAGCCATTGTTTCCCAGRCAGACAGAGGCAGAGAATAGGACTAGTGCACCAAAAACACTAACAGGCCATTTCTACACCTTCAGATACTCACTTCAGACCCCTAAGCCTTAGCTTCCGTGTTATCACATCTCCTTCACCTGACTGYGTTCTGTTGCAAAGACATTCCCCTTCCYAACACACCACCTTTGTGTCAGACCGCGCTTGAGGYRCTGTGCRTCTCTCCACAGCCACCATCCCTCAGCCTCTTCAACACCACGACTTACCAGTCATCGTTATTAAAGACGATGAATCCTTTATTACCACGTCCAAAAGCCACTTGATTGCTGTTGTTGTCCCACCAGTTTGAGAAAGGCTCACCATCCACCACGTTACGGAAGACAACCATGTTCCTGCACGTGCAAAGAATGGCTGTTGCTGTAACTGCAAGAGCTCTGAAGCAACAAAGAACACGATGCAAAACTAACTGCCTTTGCTGAACGCTTCTCCACAGCACCCTACCTTATTTGACGCCAGCGATGCTCACAAACCCAGTCGTTGCCACAGGTGGAATCTGCATTAATTGTAACGGATTTTATTGATCCATCCGAGTTGCTTGGTGGTCCGTACCAGTCATTAACATCCTTTCATTGAAAAGAGAACTTTTACCATTCGTACTGAAAATGCAGAGATACAGACTGGAGAGGAAAGCTAGAGAGAACACCGCATTTCCAACGCGTGCAAACAGCACAGGACACAGAAATCATTTAAGATTTACAAGCTTAGCTGRACTTGACTGGTTCACTGGCTCTCTTTGGATCCTTACGGGCAGAAAATTGATCTCCATCTTTATAAACTCACCTTCCCATTTACAAAATATCTTGGCCAACGAAAGCTTGACATCACCCGCGTGAATCCATATGGATGAGCCAGCATGAAACCAACTGCCATTTTGTAAAGCCTGTAAGACCAGAAGTAATGAGATACAGAAAGGGACATCATGCCAGGGAGAAAAACCCACAAAAGCAGCATCCCCCACACAACGGCATCTCTTACCTGGCATCCCAGAAGGTTAGGATTGAAGCTCCACCAGCCCCATGCCCACGCTGGTTATCGTGATTATCCACAAAGACCAGGGCTCTGTCGGAAGGCACAAAGCCCCAGCCTTCTCCCCAGTTCCTAGACACAAAGACAAAGGCTTGAGACTGCCGTGTCCAGCTGCACATCCAGTCGCATTATCCYGCCGAAGTCACAGGATGGTCACCCTTACTTTAAGTACGCCATCTTCTCGCCATTCCACTTGCGGATCACGGTCCCCAGTTTTGCACCATATTTGAATTCCGTCACTCGGCCATTCCCAAAGTACTGACTGCCTGTGATCGGCTCTCCACCCAAGTCAATTACCTGGCACAGGAAACAAAAAGTAGGGATCTATGCCAGCCTGCCAAACATATTAAACCAAGGAGTACAGTGTACATCCCTGAACAATATTTCTTGCCTCACATAAACAGAAATAACTTTTGTATCTGCTAATCACATTTGCTTCTGCTATGTAAATGAACCCCACCTCAGTATAAAACACAATGTAGACATGTTAAAATGGGACTGAATAAAGGTAGGAAGAAGTTGGGCAGTCATCTATGGTTGAGATTTTTTTTAAAAAAAGCAAAGCTAGTCATCATTTTTTCACAGGAAGTTCCACCTGAATGTGAGGAGGGATTTCTTCACTGTGAGAGTGACAGAGCACTGGAATATGTTGTCCAGAGAGGTTGTGGAGTCTCCTTCTCTGGAGGTATTCAAAGCCCACCTGGATACAACCCTGTCTAACACGTTCTAGGTGACCCTGCTTGAGCAGTGGGGTTGGACCAGATGATCTCCAGAGGTCGTCCAGAGGATCTTCCAACCTTACCGATTCTGTGATTTTTGAAGGTCTGCTCCAGAGAAGTGGTTAGCTCTTTCTCTGACTGTACAGTTGTCATCATGTGGTGTCACCTCCTAGTCATATGACTACTAGAAATCTCCAGGGAGCTTCTCCATGAAGATTTCAAGGCATCTTGCAATTCTGGAGCATACGTCTCAATTTAGACTTCTAACTGCTTCACTGCAGGGCTTAGCCTTTGCAGATTTGTAGGATCAAGCACATATCATCACTTCCATTCCCTTGCATGAGGAACGGAAAGATGGAAAGGAACAAAGACAACAGAAAGATGACAAGAGGGAAGAGATTACCTCCTGGTAAATGAAAGGTCTAGATCCTGAGGAAAACCAATTAGTATTTAGGTTGTGCAGTTTGTCTAGAAATGCCTTTATGTCCCCAGGCCACATATGTTTGGCAGCATCAAGCCGGAAGCCTGCTACACCAATATCTATGAGGTGATTCATGTATTCAGCAACTTTGGAGCGCACATAGTCCTTCTCCAGAGCCAGATCAAGAAGGCCAACCAAGCGGCAGTCTCGGACCTGTCAAAATAGTTTTGAGGTGTCACTCCTTCAGGTTACAAAACACACATCTTGAAATAAAATGTTCGGGCTTTTCAACTAGTCAAATCCACTCAGCTTGCATATCACAACCATACAGAAGAAAATTCTTCCAAAGTCTACACCAGGACAATGATAAAGCTATTACACAGCCTGATTCTCAAGTTTGGGCAGTTGCTGAAGGATTTTTATCTCTTCACACAGCTGTCCTCAGAATTTAGGATCAGAAACAGTATGGTATATGGTGGCAAAGCAGATACAGTAAGAGCTCTAAACCAAGAAAGAGCAAGCATCTTTTTAATACACAGAAAAGAGCAACATGCTCAGCCAGAGTAACACTTTGCACTGCTGCTTATTTTCTATGAGGGTTCCTTATCAGTGTCAGCTATGCTTACAAGCCCTAACTGCTCGCTGACTGAGCTGAGTACCTTGGATTCAGATCAGGAGCATACTCCTGCACATGCCTGCATGAAACAGGTGAGAAGGCTTCTTGATTTCTCAGTTCTTATGTTCTCATACTCAGGTCTATAGTACCTTGCCTAAACAGAAGTCAGCATTAATTACTTTAGTCACTACTCAGGTAACTAAACAACAATTTCTATGATAACCTACTCCCTTTCTTTTGCTGCACTGTAACATTTACACAACAGGAGAGAACAAATGGAACAATGAAGCTGGTCAAGAAAACAGATGTCAAACTTTCATCATAGAAAGTTACCTGATAAGCATCACCGTAATTTTCGATTTCTCCACTTCCAGTTTTACATTTACCATCATTGAAATCCCAGCCAGAGTATGGCACAGCTGGAAAATCTCTGTTCCCAGCATTAAAATAGCTTCCACAGGTAGAATGGGTGCCAGAGCCAGCCCCAGCTCCACACATGTGATTGACAACTGCATCCACATAGATACGAACCTAGAAAAGCAGTTGCTGAATTTCAGTATGGTTTCTAAGAGTGGTAAAGCAATAGCCAGAGTTTTATTGCATCACCTTTAGTTCTTCCTCTTTTCCCCCCTTTCCTTTATTCTTTGGGAATGGGAGCAGCAACTTCCCGCACCAAAACAGTGCTTCCTCCCATATTATTTACACACCCTTTATGCACTTACTCCAACATTGTTGCATCTGGTCACCATGTTCCTAAATTCATCTTCATTTCCTGAGCGACTGCAGAGCTTGTAGCTGACAGGCTGGTATCTTTCCCACCAGGGTCTATTGGGGTTAGTTATAACCACATTTTCACTTGGAGGTGAAACCTGCAGTGGAAAAGATGCACCTTCATAAAACACCAATTCTTTCTTACTTTAGGTTTGAAGTGCAAAATGTGTGCTCCATACCAAGATTTATTCTGGATTTCCAGGAGAAACAGGCTGCAATCCAACCCCAGCTCCCTCTCCCCCAGCATAAGCTCTGGTCTGTGAGGTGCCGGTCCTGTAGACTGGCAAGGAAGAAGTTTACTTTGGTTCCCATGAGCTGCACAGGTCCAGCACAGATTTGTTTTTGAAGGGTACACACATCGCAGGACTGAAGCTACAGACAAGATTTTTATCTGGAACAGTAATAGCATTAGAAATGCAAAAACTAAATAGTTAGGCACTTCCATTGGAAAAAGATAGAGAGGAAATCTTAGCTTTGCAAGCAACAAATTTCAGAGGAAAGCATGCCTATCTGTAGCTGATCTGCTAGAGAGGCAACATAACGAGCCTTGCAGGAGCTAAGGTTGCATCCAACAACTTATATTACTTTTATTTCCATCTTCAGTATAACAGTTGCTTGAACTCTGCTGCCTGTGATTTAGACATTTGGATTTAGTAATCAAAGGCTACAAAGCAATTTTACTACCTACTGCTAGGAAACAACATACCTGAACTCCTCCAAATCCATAAGGAGCCAAATAGCGTTCGCACTCAAGAGCAATATCGGCCCAGCGCCATTCAAAGAGATGCACAATAGAGGTCCTCCCAGGCTGAGTGTTGGGGTTGTACTGGGCCCCACAAAACCCAACAGCTGCAAGCAGGAGGAGGACTTGCATGATGTCTTCCGTTTAAAGTTGTGGTCTTCTCACAGGCTACTTATACTCCTGCACGATGACACATGTAGCATTACCCACTGCAGCTGACAGATTTCACACAGATAAATGCTGTCAGTTATTATTTGGTTACCTATCTGAGTACTTTTCCACATGTTTGATCTTTCTGCAGTTGCCCAACACCTGAAGATAAACTACTTTTTCACAGCAAGATATGTTATTACCAATTGAGCAGCCTGCAGGCAGCATACCCACATTCAAAACGGTACTCTTTCAAGTCTTACTAATAGAAACGTTCTTGAAACGCTTATTAAAAATATGACACATTGGCTCTCCAACAGGGACGCTGGAAAATAACACAAAAAGAATGCAAATAAAGGACCATCAGAAGTTTAATAGCTCTATAAGAACGAACTCATCAGCATTCAAAAGCATCGAGCTCTCAGGATTTATACTAGCACAAAACCAGGGGACTGATCAGCTACTGTCAGTCAATAGCAGATGAATCATGCAACATGTCAGGAGCCTTCAACATGGGAATTGCAGGAATAACGTGACTGACTCATAAACCCCAACAGTGGAAGAAGGCTCAGAGGAGCTGGGCAAGGGTGATGTGCCCATGAGACTCTGGGAAGAAGGTAGGGTGTGACCGACTACAGCTGTTGCAAAGAAA
Source organism: Rhea americana (assembly GCF_003343005.1). NCBI lineage: Eukaryota > Metazoa > Chordata > Aves > Rheiformes > Rheidae > Rhea > Rhea americana. Next base: position 2,514,469 of record NW_028185528.1, read on the forward strand.
GCTGATTTTATCGTAGCACAAAGGGGACCGGAAGGTGACCTTTGTTTTAGATAAATGGCTATATTGGATGTCTGGATCAGCTGACTGTATCACAGCTGAGCAGGTCAACTGGTCATGTAAATGTTTTTCCCTGAGTTAATCAAAAGGAGTGCAACTGCCTCCCTGAGATAGCCAGAGCAGCATGGCAAGGAGGGGATGAATACTTGGCTCAGCCCAACATAGGGTATAAAAGCTGAACAACTAACAAAAGGACTGAGAGCAATGGGCTTGAGGTGGTTTCAACT
>NW_028185529.1:0-1920 GCF_003343005.1 Rhea americana
ACTGATTCATATTTTGCCTTCTCTCTGCCAGAATTCTCGTGTCCTTTTTCAAAGATCTGCTCCATGCCTACTCAGTCTCCAGCCTGTATCTCTGCAGGGTGTTGGTGTGKCCCAGGTACAAGGACCTGGCATTTCTCCTTGCTGGGTTTCATGAGATTCCTGACAGCCCATTCCTCCTGCCTGTCCTGGGCCCTCTCAGTGGCAGGCCTCCAGCATAAGACTGGTGCCCCTCACCCAGTTTGGAGTCACCTATGAATGTGATGAAAGTTGCTCCTTCCAGGCCATTCATAAAGGTTTAAAAAGGACAGGTCTCTCCTGGAAGGAAATACTACCCCTTCACCACTGCCCTCTGAGACCAGTCATGCGACCAGTTCTTTGACCATTTGKTTATCCACCCATTCAGACCATGAAGTCCTAACTTGTACTAGGGGATAAAATGTCAAAAGCCTCCCTAAAGTCAAGGAATCTGGCATTCAGTGTTCTCTCTTCATGCACAAATACAATTCTTTTAACATAGAAGGCCATCAAGCTGGTGAAGCATGATTTATGCTCGGGAACTCCATGCAGAGTGTTCCCTTTCCCCCTTTTCTCCTTTGTTTACCCAGAAATGTGGTCAGAGAGAACATGACATTGTTCCAKGACATTCTCTTCATCAAAGCGAAGCTGAACAGTCTGTAGTTCCCCAGGTATCCTTATGGCCTTTTTTAAATGTGACACTTGCCTTTCTGAAGTCATTGGCACCTCCCCTATCCCCATAACCTCCTAAAGAAGATAAAGAGAGGCCTTGCAAGATAGTGCCAGCTCTCATCATCCTCAGTTACAGCCCATCCAGTCCCATACATTTCTGGTCTTTCAAGTAATTTCTGACTCAGGCCTTAAGTACTGCTAGTTGTTTTTCTCCTCAGGAGTCCTGACTCCAGGCACCGTGGCCTGGGAGACCATGTTGGTGGAGAGTGAAGCAAAGGCATTGAGTTCCGCAGACCTATCTTCATCTGCTGTTACCAGATTCCCTGTCTCATTCAGCCATGCACCAACATTTCCCTTGTTATTCTTTGTCTTCTGCTCAAGCAATAGGAGCTCATCTTTGTACCGTTGACATCCCTTGCAAGTGTCTGCCTAGAGCAACATTAGCTTTTCTATCTACTTCCTGACTTCCCTGGACAATATTTCTAAATTCTTCCTTTGCAGCCTCTCCCTGCTTCCCATTCCTGTGTGCCACATTTTTTTCAATCCTTGCTCAGCTTTGAGTTTCCTGTTCAGCTGCCTGTCTCCTGAGATAGCTACTTGTTGTCCTGGGCATGAGTGTGGCCATTCTTGAGCTCGGAGGATGCTGTTCTTTCAGACCTGCCAGCTTTCCTGAGCTCCACTGCCTCTCGAAGCTGCCTCCTATGGGACACCCCTACTAGTCCCTCCAGTAGGTCAAGTCTGTTCTTCTAGCATCCAAAGTCTGGACTCTGCCACTCTTCCTCCTCATTCCCCTCTGGATCTGGAACTTCACTAACTCAGGGCCACTGCAGGCAAGGCTGACAGTGAGCAGGTCATCTCTGATCAGTCCTTCCTTGTTTGCAGGTTCCAGATCCAGGAAAGCATCACCCTTGTTTATATATCCGGCTTAGCTGTGCTAGGAAATTGTCCTCCAAGCCTTCTAGAATCCTCCTGGATTGTTTGACCCCTGCTGCATTGTCCTCCCATTGATAATCAGGGAGCTTAAAGTCTCCCCATGAGAATCAGGGTTTGTGATCCACAGACTTCCTCAGGGTGCTTCAAAATGTGGCAGTTCTGTGACAGCCTGGGCATCACTAGTTCCTGCTGTTTCTGCCCCAGGCTTTGTGCTTTTGTAAACTTTTGGGCTGCAGAGCCTCAGCTGTGGCACCAGGGCTGAGCACAGACTTGTCTCTGTGAGCCAAGGACACCAAATGC
>NW_028185530.1:0-1929 GCF_003343005.1 Rhea americana
ACTCGACGCTGTCCCGCAAGTTCGTGGAGGTGATGACGGAGTACAACGCCACCCAGTCCAAGTACCGCGACCGCTGCAAGGACAGGATCCAGCGGCAGCTGGAGATCAGTAGGTCCCCGGTGGGTTGGGTTGGGGAGGGTCTTCGCCCCCCCCCCCACGGCGGTGGGCGGAGGCGAAGCCCTCTCCTCCCCACCCCCTCCGCAGCCGGCCGGACCACCACCAACGAGGAGCTGGAGGACATGCTGGAGAGCGGGAAGCTGGCCATCTTCACCGATGACGTACGTGAGCCCCCCCCTCCCCCACCGGGACCCCATGCGGTACCTAGAACCCCCCCCCAAGTTACTGCGTCACCTGGAAGCCACTAAAGCCTGTTGAGGTACCTAGAACCCAATGAGACACCCCCAAGTCACTCCATCACCTGGAAGCCACCAAGTCTCGGAGAGGCACCTAGAACCCAGGGAGGTGCCTGGAGCCTGTTGAGGTACCTGGAGCCTGCTGAGTCACCTAGAACCCAGTGAGATGCTTTAAATCATGGCATCACTTAGAAAACACCAAGTCGCCCAAGGCCTAGAACCTGGAACCCAGGGCAGCACCTAGAGCCCATTGAGGTACCTAGAACCCAATGAGAAACCCCCAAGTCACCTAGAAACCACCAAGTCATCCAAGGCCTGGAGAGGAACCTAGAACCCAGCGAGGTCCCTGGAGCCTGTTGAGGTGCCTGGTGCCTGTTGGGTTACCTAGAACCTAGTGAGCTCCTTTAAATCACTTTGTCACCTGATAACCAGCAAGTCGCCTCAAACCCATCGAGGTACCTGGAGCCCATGGGACTACCTAGAACCTAGAGGGACCCGAAGAGCCCCTTGGGGCCTCTGGGAGCGCTGCTGGTTGGCAGAGTGTGCGTGTGTGGGGCGGGGCTGGTGGCCATTGGCCGCCCTTCCACGGCCCGGCCTGCGGCCACCCCCTCCACTGCCCCCCTCTCCCCTCCTGCCAGATCAAGATGGACTCGCAGATGACGAAACAGGCCCTGAACGAGATCGAGACGCGGCACAACGAGATCATCAAGCTGGAAACGAGCATCCGGGAGCTGCACGACATGTTTGTGGACATGGCGATGCTGGTAGAGAGCCAGGTACGGCGGGGACCGGCGGGGCGGAGGGGACGACTAGAGCCCGTTGGACCGTCTGGGCTGTGTTGAAGGCGTGCCGGGCTCCTTGAAAACCACCCAGCACCCCTCGAGGCAGCCAGGGCCTATTGGCTCACCTAGAACCCACTGAGCACACCTAGATGCCGCATCCAGAGCACCCTGGGTTGCCCAGACCCCACTGAGGCATCTAGAAGCCCCTAGAAATCACTGGTTCATCTAGAACCACCGGAGCCCTTTGGATCATCTAGAGCCTGTTGGGAAACCTGCTGCACCTGGGCTCGATTAGAACCCRTCAGATGACCCACAGCCCACTGAGGCACCTCGAGCCTGTTGTGTCTTCTAAAGCCCATCAGATGACTGTTGAGCCACCTAGACCCCGTTGCGTCACCTAGAAGCCATCAAGCGACCCACAATGCATTGAGACTCCTAGAACCCATTGCACCGCCTGGAATCCATTAGGCCACCCACAATGCATTGAGATACCTAGACAACCGTTGCATCACCTAGAGCCCATCAGACCTCCCACAATACATTGAGACACCTAGAACCCATCGCATCACCTGGAACCCATCAGGCCACCCACAATGCATTGAGGCACAATGTGTTGAGACACCTAGAGCCTGTTGAGACATCTAGAGCCCATCAAGTGACCCACAAAGCACTGAGATGCTTCAAGCCCATTGCATCACCTAGAACCTGTCAGACCACCCACAATGCCCGGAGGTGCCTAGACACCCATTGCATCACCTAGAACCCATCAGGCAACCCACAACTCCTTGACTCCC
>NW_028185531.1:0-1924 GCF_003343005.1 Rhea americana
AGGAGGTTTCGGAGGAACTCCACTGCGCAAGAGGAGGAGCTTTAGGTCATTCTGAAGGACGCGGGCCTCCAGCCAAACGCCCAGAATCCAGAATACCAGTGTCTTATCCCCAATGTTTTTCTTTTTTTAAGAAGTGGCAAAAATTCCCCCCACGTAAAGGGCCCTGAGACCGGAGGTGGTTGCTCTGCGCCACGACTGGGGTGAGAGCACAGGTATCGCCCCGGCTCCCCCATGCGAAAAACACATAATCCTGGGTGGAAACGAGTAAAAAAATAAAAAACAGTGGAAAAAGCTCAAAACTCGCGCAGCTCCAGCAAACGGGGCACAGATGGGCAGGGACGACGAGCCCTCGGCGAAGCTACCGCACCGCCGCGAGGGCTAAGGGACAGGACGCTCGCGGTAACGGCCGTTTCCAGAGCTGCCGGGTGACCCCGAGAGGGGCCGYGCTGGCGAACCTACTTTCGGACTCGCCCGAAGCACCGGCGTCGGAATCGGCGTCGGAATCGGAGGCCTGGAAGAGACGGGACCGAGGGCGGTTAACGGGCTTCGTTAAGGGTGGTTGGGGGGGGCGCTAGGTTGTGAATGGGGTGATATCGGGGGAGGGGGGTGTCTGCATCCCTCACGGAGCAGGACGGGCGGCGACAGCCCCGGGTTTTGGGCAGGGACCGTCCCCGGGGCAGGGTGGGGAACTGGGACAGAGGAACTGAGACCCCCCCCCGCGCGGGGGGACAACCGGCACCGGGACTCCCCTTCCTCCGGCGGGGACGGGACGTGCTTGGGACCGGGGGGACTGTGTGTGTGGGGTGGAAGAGGCCAACCGAGGCCCACGGGGGCCGGGCGCCAACCGGGCCCGGTGACACCCACCGGCGACTCCGCGCCCCGCTCGGCCTCGACCCCGCGGGCACCGGGAGCTGAAGGAGAAGAAGGAAGGAGTCAGGGGGCAGCGGGGAGCCGCCCCGGGCCCGCAGGCCCTGCCCCCTCCCGCTCCGCGCTCGTTACCGTCCTGCTCGGCCATGGGCGCGGGGCTGCTCCCCCGCCGCCCGGACGCCTCCCGGCGTGCCCCGCGGGACGCCGCCCCTCCTCCCGGCGTGCCTCGCGCCGCGGGATAGTGGCGCTAGGCAAGGGAAAGCCGCGCTTCCCGGCGTGCCTCGCGCCGCGGGTGGGCGCCGACGGCGGCTAGCGAGGCCACACCTCCCAACATGCCTTGCGCCGCCTAGCAAGAGAGGGACCACGGTTCCCGGCATGCCCCGCGCCACGCCCCCTCCTGCTGTTCCATATATCCCAGAATGCCCCGCGCTCAGCGCCAATACCGCCGCTACAGCCGCTCCCGGCGTGCCCCGCGCCCCGCCCGTACCATAGATCCCGTCGTGCCCCGCGCCCGCCCCGGCGTTCCCGGCAGGCCCCGCGGCGTCTTTCCTCCCCCCCCCCGCAGTGCCGGAAGCGGGCGGGCGGGCGGACTACGCGTCCCGGCATGCCCCGCGCGCGGCCGCCATTGCCCGGGCCCGGCGGGGATTTCCCGGTCACGGCGGGCGGCCGGGGGGGGTCGGGGCGCCATGGCGGCCCGGGCCTGAGGCGCGGCCGGTAACGTGGCGGCCCCCGACATGGCGGCCGTGGAGCCGGCGGCGTTCGGCGAGCCCAAGCGGTCCGAAAGCGATGACTGGTGCGACAGCGGCCTGGGCTCGCTGGGCGAGGGGCAGCTGGGGCCGCTGCCCCTCGCCAGCCCCGGCCCCGCCAGCCCCGGCCCCGAGCGCCCGGACTCGGCCTTGGGCCACGTCACGGCCGCCGTGGGCGCCGTGCGCCTCGCCGACCCCCCCGAGGAGGAGCCGCCGGCGGCGGCCGCCGTCGACGCCGAGGCCTGGCTCCACCACGTCCTCGGCTTCCTCACCGAGGACGGCGACACGTGAGTGTCCCCCGGCGGCGGGGG
>NW_028185532.1:0-1888 GCF_003343005.1 Rhea americana
AGACCGGAGAGGAAAATGGGCAGCAGCAGGGGGTGAATGACCCCCTGGCTGCACAATAACCTGCAGGCAAAGAGTGGGATTCATGGCATGAAAAAGCCATTTGCAACTTCTTGCCCATCCTTGGGCAGGGGCACTTGRACTTGTGGCTCCCATCGTGGCTTTGTCCAGAGTGGCTCTCCGTGGCACCCTTGAATGCTCTAAGAAACTTTGGGTCTTGCTTATGACTCTAACTTGTGGAGCCGTTTGTTTAGTCTCCTCTCAGCGGCTGAGGTTCAGGCATTGAGCACCACCTACATCAGAGGGGTCATGCAAATGTAAAGAAGCCCTCAGGAAAAGGCAAAAATCCCAGAATGTCCTGGCTGCAGGCAGGCCCTGTGGCCCTTTCTTGTGCAGCAGGTGGCAGAAGAGGCCATTAATTTTCACAGCAGAATCTCTCACAGCTTCCTGTCTCCTCAACAGCACTGAGATAGAGGCCAGCTGGTGAAAGATCCGCTTGTGCCCTATGGCATAATGGGACGTTTTTTTAAAAGAGGATCCAGCCTCACTGCAGGACCTTCCCACTGTGCTCTGCCCCTGTTTCCGTCAGGCTCAGTGCAGAGCGCTCCACACAAAACATGTGCAGCTTCAGGGAGAGCGCAGTGTAGAGAGTGGTGATAGAAAGAGAGCCACAGGCCACCCCTGTCTTTCCACAGGATGTGCAGGCCCTGAGGAGAGCAACTGGCCCTTTACAGCAAAACCAGAGTGTGTCAGTCTGCTCTGCATTGTCTTGGGATGCTGGAAAGAGAGGACATCCTGCCACATCCACCACAATCCTGATTCAYGCAGGGAGTAAGTTTTCCCCCTCACCTTTGTCTTCCTACAGAAATAACGCTCACTTGGGATGAAGAAACAGGGCTCTGTCTTTGAAGAAAGCACAACAAAGTGATGAACTGGTAGCACAATAATGGGGCAGGATGTGTGTGAGTTGTCAAGCTGTCCTGTGGCTGGGGGAGATGCCAGCAATGGCCCAGACCTTCCAGCACACCTTCTTGTCTGTGGTGTGCAGCACTCTGGCATTGGCACAGCTGCATCAATGGCTCTGCTCAAATAGAGTCACCTCCTGGTGGGAGGGTGACACCTCTCCCATGCTCTCTGGAGCCAGGGACCCAGTGCTCCAAAGCTGAACCTCGATGGAGTTGCCTTCCTTGGAGTTGTTAGGTTCAGGGTGGTCTGTATCACCAGGCAATGCACTGAGGGTTCCGTGTCAGTTTCCAGGAGCTGGAGGTCTGAGAGAGAAAGGAACAGAGCAGATAGCAGGCTCCCACATTTACAGAGATCCCAAGAACCCCCCACAAATGGGGCCATGCCCACCTAGCTCCCCTCCAGGGTGGGGAGTGAGCAGGGGGCAGAAGTGGATCAGCTGCAAGTTGCTGCAAGCTGCAAGTCTGGAATGCCGCAGGTGACCCCCAGATATCCTTGCCTTGCCTCCCCACACAGGGATACAAGKTCTTCCTCCTTGCTTGGGGCAGGGCATGGAGCTAGAGCTCACTTCCCAGGCTTCTTCTCTCCCTCCCCCTCCCCCCTTCCCCAAGCCAGGACTACCTGACAGAGAGCTGCTTTCACTCACCATTGCAGATCTCCTGCACCTTCTCCGTCTTCTGCATCATTTGCTGCCCAGTGAGCCCTAGGCAAACACATCCTGTCACTCCTCATAGTCCCCACCAAGCTCCCAGCAGCAGAGTTCCCATCTGGTCTTTCCAGTCTGGCCATGCAGCCTCCTCCCCTTGGGCAAGGCTGACCCCTGTGTGGTCCCCAGGGTGCAGGATCCAGGCACGGGGTGAGAGACTGAAGAACCTTCTGTTAGCCTATCTGCATGGGCAAGGAGGGGACTGAAACTCTGGCTCACCAA
>NW_028185533.1:0-1962 GCF_003343005.1 Rhea americana
ATGAATTTTTGCTAGTCTTATTCCAGCATCTCTATGCATCTCTTCAGATGTGAATCTTCGTTTGTTTATCAACTGTTTCGTTTTTTCCAGTGGAGCGAAAATCCTGTTTCAGAGCAGGCAACATCTGAGGTGGGGCTGTTCATAGAGACAGAAAATCTGTCCAAGATCATGGACATTCTTTTTTACAGTAGGATGCTCATTTAGGATCAAGTGTCCTGAGTTCTTAGTAACCTATGGTATCAAGCAGATGAGATCATAGAATCATAGAATCAGTAACGTTGGAAGGGACCTCTGGAGATCATCAAGTCCGACCTCCCCGCTCAGCAGGGTCACCTAGAGCATGTTAGACAGGGTTGCAGCCAGGCGGGGAACCTGGTCCAGGTCTCTGTCGCTCTCACAGTGAAGAAATTCCCCCTCACATTCAGGTGGAACTTCCTGTGGTTCAGTTTCTGCCCATTGCCTCTTGTGCTGTCACACGGGACAACTGAAAAGAGTTTGTCCCCGTCCCCTTGACACCCTCCCTTCAGGTACTTGTACACATTGATAAGATCCCCCTCGGGCTTCTCTTCCCCAGGCTGAAGAGGCCCAGCTCTCGCAGCCGTTCCTCGTGGGGCAGATGCTCCAGCCCTCTGATCATCCTCGTAGCCCTACGCTGGACTCTCTCCAGTAGCTCCATGTCTCTCTTGTTCTGGGGAGCCCAGAACTGGACACAGGACTCGAGATGAGGCCTCCGCAGGGCTGAGGAGAGGGGCAGGATCCCCTGCCTCGACCTGCTGGCAACACTCTTCCTAATGCACCCCAGGATACCATTGGCTTTCTTGGCCACAAGGGCACATTGCTGGCTCATGGTCAACTTGTCATCCACCAGCACTCCCAGGTCCTTCCCTGCAGAGTTGCTCTCCAGCAGGTCAGCCCCCAGCTTGTACTGGTGCCAAGGGTTATTTTGCCCTAGGTGCAGGACCCTGCACTTGCCCTTGTTGAACCTCATGAGGTTCCTCTCTGCCCAGCTCTCCAGCCTGCCCAGGTCTCCCTGAATGGCAGCACAGCCCTCAGGTGTGTCAGCCACTCCTCCCAGCTTGGTATCATCAGCAAACTTGCTGAGGAGGCACTCTGTCCCCTCATCCAGGTCGTTGATGAAGAAGCTGAACAGGATGGGACCCAGTACTGAGCCCTGGGGAACACCACTAGCCACAGGCCTCCAGCTGGACTCCATGCCACTGATGACAACCCTCTGAGCTCTGCCTTTCAGCCATTTCTCAATCCACCTAAGCGTCCACTCGTCCAACCCACACTTCCTGAGCTTCTCTAGGAGGATGTTATGGGAGACAGTGTCAAAAGCCTTGCTGATGTCAAGGTACACAACATCCAGTGCTCTCCACTCCTCTACCCAGCCAGTCATTCCATCAGAGAAGGCTCTCAGATTGGTTAAGCAGGATTTCCCCTTGCTGAATCCATGCTGCCTGCTCCTGATCACCTTCTTTTCCTCCATATGTCTGGAGATGACATCCAGAAGGAGCTGTTCCATCACCTTTCCAGGGATGGAGGTGAGGCTGACCGGCCTGTAGTAGCCTGGGTCCTCCTTCTTGCCCTTTCTGAAGACTGGAGTGACACTGGCTTTCTTCCAGCCCTCAGGCACCTCTCCAGTTCTCCAGGACCTTTCAAAGATGATGGAGAGCGGCCTGGCAACAACATCCGCCAGCTCCCTCAGTACCCGTGGGTGCATCCCATCCGGGCCCATGGATTTGTGGATGTCTAGCCTGCCCAGAAGGTCTCTAATCCTTTCCTCCTCAATCAAAGGAAAGTCTTCCCTTCTCCAGACTTTCTCCCTCACGTCCAGGCCACGGGATTCATGGGGGCTGCCCTTAGAAGTGAAGACTGAAGCAAAGAAGGCATTCAGTAATTCTGCCTTCTCTGTATCCCCTGTCACCAGGGCCCCTGCCCCATTCAGCAGCGGGCCCACAT
>NW_028185534.1:0-1917 GCF_003343005.1 Rhea americana
CTGCATGCAATCCTGTCTAACATGCTCTAGGCGACCTTGCTTGAGCAGGGGTTTTGGACTGGATGATCTCCAGAGGTCCCTTCCAACCTTACCAATTCTGTGAATCTGTGAACAATCGATTTTCAATTATTTCTTCCTAGCAAAGGGGCATCTCCAAATTCATTTGAACTTTTTGCTTTCTGCCTTGCAGGAAAACTCATAAATTGGGGTTTCAAACAATATGGGACTGGCCCCTTTCGGTTATTCCCCTAAAAATACATCTAACAATGCCAAAAGAGCAACTTTCCCAAATTTCCTACACTTTTCTAGAGAGCTTCAAGCAAACCCAGGAACCAGTAACTCTCACTTATGGATATTTACATATAAATTTAATCTCTATCTCTTTATACATTTGAATATATGTCCATATAAGTACATATCTGGATATGTATTATGCATATAGTGACATAAATACATTACACGTAATGCTATATTTTCATATAAATAAATGTATATATACATATTTCTCCATTCCTCTCTCTATATATTTATATAGTTCCATATACTCTATATATTGCATATATACTTCTATGTTTTGATGCTTGAGGATTTTTTGAGGCCAGGAAAAGAGCAGCCAAGCAGAGCAGATCTGAGAGCACATYGAAAAACAGTCCATGAAAAAAGAAAAAAAAARGGGGAGGGGGCGACCAATACCAGAACATTGTAGAAAGATGGAGTTTGTAACATTAAGCAGAATGGCTGCCCTGGGGAATAAAATGGGGGCAGGAACAAAATGGCAGCACCTATAAGGGGTGGACTTCCCGTCTGGATGTATTTCCTGCCTTACACTGGAAGACAGGAGCAGGGGTAGTCAGCCAATTATAGAGCAGCTTGTGATCGTGTGGAGGGGGGAGTGTTGTTAAGGGGGGATCACCTTGGGACTGGAAAAGGGGCAGGACTTCCTGGGAAGGTGGGACACGTGGCTGCCTGAAGGAGGCAGGACTTCAGCCAGAAGTTGGGGACAGGCCTACTGTCACCTCTTATCCTTGCAGTGGGGAGGACTGTCCTTTATTCCCCACTCCCTGTGCAAACCTCTCCTGGTTTCCACGGGGGACCCAGACATCTCCAGCTGAACTCTCTCCCTGTCGTGTATGAGAGACCCAGGCACCCAGGCGTCCACTCCAGGCCATTCCYTTGACTCTTGGATGGAGGACTGGCCTCTGGGGGTCCTAGGCAACCCAGTGTCACTCCATAGCCAAGACCACTTCTGCTCATGTAGAAGGGACCCAGGGGTCCTGGGTGTCCRGGAAACCTGATTCTGCAAGAGACCCAKGAGTCCATGTGCAGCCCCAATAGCTGTCTCCTCTTGCCCCATGCACAGGGGACCCAGATGTCTGGGCACTCCCACACACACCTGCAAGAGCTGATCCACTGCCCTCGTGTATGGGGAACCGAGGCATCCAACTCTTCACTTCAGTCACACTCCCCTGCACACAGAGGGCCCAGGTGTGCAGGTGGGGGAGGGAGTGTTACATGCATGTGATGTCACCTGTCTTACAAGCATTGCACATGTTCACAGCATTGCAAAAGCCCATCACTCAAGTCCTGATCACGTCCCGAATACCTGCTGGACCACAAATACCCTCCAGTGATCTCACTGTCCTCCCACGTCCCAAAGTGTTCCGCAGTGTCCTCCATGTCATCCCCCAGTCATCCCCACTGGTCCTGAGCTTCCCCCACATCCTCATCCTAGTCCCCATGTTCTTACATGTTCATAGTGACCCCTTGCACATTCCCAGAGTTCCCCTGTCCCCTGCACCTCCATGTCCCCTGAGCCCCTCTCGGTCTGTCATTGGTCACCAAGGTCCCCTTGTTTCTCCCGCATCCCCAGCTTGGTCTCTACGTCTCCCCACAACCTCATCCTCTCCCCACAGTCCT
>NW_028185535.1:0-1959 GCF_003343005.1 Rhea americana
TCTCTCAAGGTCCTGACAGGAGGAGTTAAGTCCAGACCAGTGTAATTAACACTGCCCCTTATCTCAAAGTCCTGACATCCTCCCTTTTGGAGTGTGAGGCACAGGGATGCTGACTGCTTGTAACTGGCACCAGATGGCAGGGTGGGGGAAGCTGGGAGCATCCCCCCACATTCTCACTCCTTGACTTCAACAGTGCCTTCCACACGGTGTAGTTGCAGTGAGAACACCTCTTACCTAAGTTGTAACAGTGTCACTTTCTAGGGTTTCAGGTATGTGGCCTGTTGTGAGGAATGTCAGCTATGGCTYTTATYCTTTCTGGATTATTTATTTGCTGTCCCTTCTTCAGAATGAATCTGCAATACTTCACCTCTGTACAACATAGCTGGAGCTTAGATGGAGATGCACAATGCCCCTTCGCTGCTACTGCGGTGCATAAATATATAGTATCCTTTAAACAATCATCATAATTTTTACTTGTTATCAATAAATCATCTACACATTTTGTTAAAAGCGATCCACCAGGTAACTCAATATCTTTTAAATCTTCTTCTGTGTCAGGGCAGAGCCAGGTTTCCTGTCCTCATGGGAATGGTACAGACCCAGTATTGTGCTAAGTCCTGGGCRTGCAGAGCATGCAGAGCCAGAGACACTTTGCCCTGAGAAATATCGTGAGAGCAGTGGCTTGACCCTCCAGCATGGTCCCATATTTCTTCATAGWACCTGAATGGCTGCTGATCTGTGACTTTGGCCCTGGACATCTCCAGGTACAAATGCCTATAACAGCTTTTGAAGCTGAAGCTGTATGTGCAGCAGGAAATGTGCATGGAGTCCCCCTATAGAGCCAGTGATGGTGCAGGTGAGTGTTAGAGACCCAGAGACCCAGAGACCTTCCCTTCCTTGGGAACAGATGTCCCCAGGTGTGCCTTGGAAAAGGTACCTGGGAAGACAAGGAACACAGGTGAGGTTTGTGGGAAAGAGCCCAACCCTGTGCCAAGAGGAGGAGACTGCACAGGGTGTTGCATTCATTGCCATTGGCACCTCCCACTCCAGTTCCAGCCCCCTGCAGAAGGGGAAGGTCCCACCAGCAGGCTCAAGGCACACTGTCTATTCCCAGATAACACTGATCAGCCACAGGCTCTCACATTCCCCTTTCAGGCACTGGGGCAGGAGCAAAGAGCAGCCCTGACTCACCTGGAGCCACTGAGCACAACACAGTTAGGAAATCTTTCAGCATAGTCAGGCACTCCTGTTGCTGTGCCAGCTGTGCAGCTGCCCTAAGCTGGCAGAGACCAGTTGTAAGGGCCTGGGAAGGCACCTTGTGAGTCTGGGGAGGCTTTGGCCAGAATCTTGACAGTGCTTCTGCCTGTGCTGCTCAGCATGGTTGAGAATTGGAGCCCTGCTGCAGAGCAACTGTGAGCCCTGGCTTTCCTTGAGCTCTGCAGGCTTTCCAGCCTCCCTCTTTGGACAACAGGGTCCCTGTAAGTGCATCACAGGCTGCCTGTCTTCTCTGCTTGATCCCTACACTGACATATTAGTAGGGTGCCTTGATTTGACCTGAACCATGCCTGCTACCAGAGCAGGGCTGTTCACATACTGTGTTGGTCTGTCTATCACAGGACTCAATCCAAATTGGTGGTTGCAGTGAGAACACCTGTGGAAGATCTGGTGAGGGGTCAGTGACTGGCAGAGCATATGGTGACAGGGCCAGCCTGTGAAACTATACACTGACCAAATTCCCATCAGGGCCAGGTATGCATATTGCATTTTGCCAACATTGTCTAGCCACTTCTTTGACAGTGGTTTCTCAAGGTTAGCACAGGTGACACAAGGAAATAGTTCCAGTAGATTTAAGGGGCTCTTAGAATACAGCAAGTCGAATCCCACCTGGATGTCTGACCTGTGCATCCAGCCCATGCATCTGCCAGCCTCCCATCGGTGACCCTTCTGTGCAGTTCCTGG
>NW_028185536.1:0-1957 GCF_003343005.1 Rhea americana
GGCGGCAGCGCGGGAAGCGCTTTGGGGGGGCCGCGCAGAGCACTTGCGGGGGGCTTCGCCGGGGCCGGAGCAGCCGCTTACCTCGCGCATGACCTGCCTGCAGGCGCCACAGGGCACGATGAAGTCGTCCACGAGGTCGCTGCCCGAGGAGAGGAGGCGAAGCTGAGGCCGGCCGGCGGGCTCCGCGCGCCGCCTCRCCGCGGCTCCGTTCCTTTCCTCCCCCCACCCCGGATCCCRRCCCTTGCACGACCAAGGKGGGGGGGGTTATTTTTATTTATTTTTTATTTTTTTCCCTAGGAGGAAGCAGGCACCGGCCCCTCACCTGGCAATGGCCATGGCCTTGAAGCTGGTGTGGCCCTCGGAGACGGCTTTCTGGATGGCCGTGCGCTCGGCGCACACCCCCAGGCTGAGGCAGGCGTTTTCCACGTTGCAACCTAGGTGAAAAGTGGTGGTGGGGGGGGAAACACTTTTTTTTTTTTTCCTCTTTACCCGGGGGGAGGGGAATCAATTAATCAGTCAATCATATCTCCGTACAGAGCCTCCCGGGCGCTTACCGGAGAAGATGCGGCCGTCRGCGGTGAGGAGCGCGGCGCCCACGGGGAAGCGGCTGTAGGGGCAGTAAGCGGCCGCCTTGGCCTCCCGGCTGCTCCGCAGCAGCGCCCGCAAGCGCTCGGCCTCCGGCGCGGAGCCCCGCTCCATCGCCCCGCCGCCCTGCCCGCCCGCCCCGCCGCCACCGCCACCGCCCGTGGTTAAATATTCCCCCGAGGCCAGAGAACGCCCTCGGCGGCGCGGGAAACGGGGCGCCGGGACCGCGGGAACCGGCCACCGGGACCGCGGGAACTCGGCCCTCCCGCTCCTCCGTTCCCACCCGCCACCCTCAACACCGTTTTTCACCCTTTTTTGGCTCTTTTTKGGGGGTCCGGCGCTGTCCTGGTGGGATCGGCTAAATATTAACTATCACTGCGTTTTTTTTTTATTTTTTTTCCCCAGCAGCAAAGCAGTTACATGACTCAATGGGAAAATGTCGTAAAACATCCTCRGGGGCGGGAAAACACAACGGAAAAACGCCAGTTCCTCATTAGTGAGGTAAAACAATATGGGGGGGGGAGAAAGAAAGAAAAATCAGCTTTTTTTCCAGACCTCTCAATTAACAGTTAAAAATTCTGGCATTGAAGAACCTGGTTGAAAAGCTGCTTTTGCCCTGGAGCGCCGCCCCGGGCAGGGTGTCCCGGTCTGCGCGAGCACGGAGCGGACGCCAGGAATTGCCAAGGGGGGGGGGGAGGAATTAGGAATCGGAGGGGGAACGGGGCTTCTGCCCYGCTGCCGGATGACCGGCCTCCCGCGAGAGCTCTAGGGCTGCGGGGACGCAGCGCGGCGGGCAGAGCGCAGCTGCGAGGCTGCAGCGCGAGGGGTAAATTGCGGTTGCAAGGGGGAATATTACCGTTACGGGAAGGATATTGCCATTGCAGGGAGGGGGGGGATATCGCAGCTGCTCCGGGAGGAGCAACACCCAACCCCGGGGCCGGCAGCTCTTGCTCCGGCTCGGCGCTCTCCTCCAGAAAACCTCGGGAAAGAATCGGCTCTGCGGAGCTGCCTGGGAAGCGGCGGCAAGAAGCAAGCGGCGGCTCCCGGAGACGGCGAGCAGGGAGCGAGCGGCGGGCAGGCAGCCGCAGGCGCCACCGCGTCAAAGCGCCAAAAAGCTGCGGGATCAAACGAAAACCGCTCGCGGAGCGGTGGCGGCAGCAGGGGGGGGGGGCCTGGATAACGCGGGAGCTATAAATAACCGGGCTGGCAAACWCCCGCTTTCGGGGAGGGTTCGGATCTGCTGCAAGAGGCCCTGTCAGATCCGACCGCTTTGGAGGCAGCCAGGCCGTAACGGCTCAGCTCAGACGCTGCCCGGTGCCTTAGGAATACCCGGAGACGCCCATCCAGCTTCGAAATCCGTTATTTCCTCCTG
>NW_028185537.1:0-1904 GCF_003343005.1 Rhea americana
AAGCAGAGTGACCAGGCACTGACACCACTCCCCTGGGAAGGCTGATCCTTTCCATCATGCTTTGCTTAGCAGCATGGGGGGCATGTGGGGGCAGTTTGTGGGTGCTGGGGTGCAGTGCTGAGTGCAGGACCATGATATGGCAGCTCCTGGGCTTGCAGGGGATGAGGATTAAGCAAGGCCACAGTGCTTTATGGAAACAGTGTCTTCTCATGGGCCTTGGTGACACAGACACCAGCCACATCCAAGGGGACAGAGACCTGAGTTCTGTTGGAGGCTTTCAGCCATGRCAGCACCCTCAGCCATCTGCACCACAGCCTGTTCTATGCTTTCCCATGCCTGCGCCTGCTTCCCTGCAGCCTGTACACACCCAGCTGCTTCCCCACCTTGCTCTCATCCCAGGATCTCCCTACCTCTCCTGATGTCTTCCTGTCCTCACTTGCTTTTCCTTGAAACACAAAGACATGCATTCACCAGACTCCCTCTGGTTGACCTGTAGTACCACAACACTAGGCTTCAAGAGATTTTTTTTTCCAAAAGTGACATCTAAACCCCACAAGCTGCTGTTTGTGTCTTTTTCTGCTTCTCATGCTGTTTCTCGCTACCAAGAAAAGCTCCCTCATCTCTGAAAGCACCCTTCAAGCAGTCACAGGCCACTGTTCTAATGCCCTTGGCCTCCACTTCACCAGGCTAAAGATGCCCAGGTCCTGCAGTCTCTCCTCGTGGATGGAATTATTCCCACCTAGGCACAGCACCTGACACTTCTCTTGTCAATCTTCATGAGGTATCTGTTKTCCGAATCACCCAAGTTTCTCAAGATCCTTTAGGACTGAAGCTCTTCTGTGTCAAAACATAAGAGAACAAAACCACACCACCACCACCAACAACAACAACACCATAGCCAATAGATGGAGGGTAAGCAGGGGTGGACTGTATGGGAAGGGATCAGAATGGTAGAAGAGACAAACATGAAAGAAGGGAAAGAAAAAAAGATGAGGAAATTAAAAGTGAAGCAAAGGATTGATCAGAGCCTTTGGGGGATTCCCTTCCAAGAAGCCCTGCATCTGAATATTTCTGACTGGAGAAGGACAGGAAAGTTTGCATTCTTCCACTGTCACAGGGTACCTAGGCACTTTCCCTGATATCAACAAGGGAAGATCAAGGGTGGGAAGATTAATGGACTCCTTCAGGCTAGAAGGGACCTCAGCAGGTCCCTAGCCCAATTGCCTGGTACACAGCAAGATTGATGCTGAGGTTAGACCATATTGCTCTGGTCTTCATCCAGTCTGGTCTTGGAAACCGCCAAGGGAAGAGACTGCACAGCCTCTCTGGCAATCAGTTCCAATGCTTCTCCACAGAGCAAGTGCCCCAGCTGCCAGACTATTTTGAAGGCCCTCAGCCAAATTTGCGCCCAGGTACCAATCTCTTTCTTTTCCTGAGAAACCAAAAGTGGATGCAGTGTTCTAGATGTGGCCTAATGAATCCTGACTAGAAGGCAATCATCATGCCCCTCGACCTCCTGGCTGTGCTTCTGGTCATACAGCCCATGATGCTTCTGGCCTTCTTTGCTGTCAGGGAACACTACTAGCTCCTGTTTTGCCTCTGTTCACCGGAACCTTCAGGTCCTTTCTCAAAGAGCTGCTCTCCAGGCACTTTGGCCCCAGTCTGTAACACTGCTGGATCCTGGTTTATCACAGGTGCAAGACCTGGCATTTGGCCTCGTTGAATTTCCTGAGGTGCCTGAATTCCCTGAGGGGCCTGACAGCCCATTCCTCCTGCCTGCCCAGGTCCCGCTGAATGGCTGCCCTCAAGTATATGGCTGCCCCCCACCATATCCCCAGTCTAGGATCACCTACAAGCATGATGAGTGCTGCCTGCCTTGTGTCATTAATAAACAGGACAAGTTC
>NW_028185538.1:0-1946 GCF_003343005.1 Rhea americana
AGCCCAGCACCCCGGCACGGCCAAGGAATCCAGCCCAGAACCTTGGCACGGGCCTGGCACCCAGCCCAGCATCCTGGCACAGCACTGGCACAGCCTTGGCACCCAACTCAGCACCCTGGCATGGCCCTGGCACCAGCCTGGTGCCCATCCCTGCACCCTGGCGCAGTGCTGGCATGGCCCTGGCACCCTGGCATGGTCCTGACACCCAGTCTGGCATCCTGGCACAGCCCTGGCACCAGTCTGGCATCCTGGCATGACCCTGGCATGGTCCTGGCACCCAGCCCAGCACCCTGGCACAGCGCTGGCATGCCCCTGGCATCCAGTCTGGCATCCTGGCACAGCCCTGGCACAGCCCTAGCACCAACTTGGCTCCCTGCAATGACTCCAGCACGGTCCTGGCACCCAGCCCAGCACCCTGGCATGGCCCTGGCACCAGCCTGGCACCCAGCCCTGCACCCTGGTACAGTGCTGGCATGGTCCTGGCACCCAGTCTGGCATCCTGGCACAGCCCTGGCACCAGTTTGGCTCCCTGGCATGGCCCTGGCATGGCCCTGGCACCAGCCTGGCATCCTGGCATGGCCCTGGCATGGTCCTGGCACCAGCCCAGCACTCTGTCATGGCCCTGGCATGGCTCTGGCATCCAGTCTGGCATCCTGGCACAGCCCTGGCACCAGACTGGCATCCTGGCATGACCCTGGCACAGTCCTGGCACCCAGCCCAGCACCCTGGCATGGCCCTGACACCCAGCCCTGCACCCTGGCACAGGACTGGCACAGCCCTAGCACCCAGTCCAGCACCCTGGCTCCAGTGTGACTCCCTGGCATGACCCTGGCACCCAGCCCAGCACCTTGGCACAACCGTGGCAAGGAGCTCGCCCGCCTCGGGCCCACCTTAACCCACCCTGGCGCCTCCCCGGGGGCACCCACCGGTGAAGCCGGGCTGGCACAGGCAGCGGTAGTCGTTGGCGCCCTGCACGCAGGCCCGGCTGTGCCGGGGGTGGCAGGGTTGGCTACGGCACTCGTTGACGTCACCCTCGCAGCGGTGCCCGGTGTAGCTGGGGGGACAGGCGCAGCGGTACCCGCCGACCTGGTCCACGCAGGTGCCGTTGTTGAGGCACTTGGGTGCCCGGTTGCCCGGCCCCGGGGCGCAGTCGTCCTCGTTGATCTCGCACAGGACGCCTGCGGGTGCACGGGGAGGTGGTGGCATGGTGCCACCCTGGCATGGGGACAGGGGGGACCGAGCCTAGTGCCACCCTGGCATGGGGACAGGGGGACCCAGCACGGTGTCACCCTGGCATGGGGACATGGGGACCGAGCCTACTGCCACCCTGACATGGGGACCCAGCACAGTGCCACCCTGGCATGGGGACAGGGGGACCGAGCGTGGTGCCACCTTGGCATGGGGACCGAGCCTACTGCCACCCTGGCATGGGGACAGGGGGACCGAGCACAGTGCCACCCTGGCATGGGAATGCGGGGACCCAGCACGGTGCCACCCTGGCATGGGGAGAGGGGGACCCAGCAAGGGGCCACCTTGGCATGGTGACATGGGGACCGAGCACAGTGCCACCCTGGCATGGCCCTGGCACCCAGCCCTACACCCTGGCCCAGCCCTGGCACCAGCCTGGCTCCCTGCAATGACTCCAGCATGGTGCCATGGGGACATGGGGACCCAGCACGGTGCCACCCTGGCATGGGGACAGGGGGATCCAGTCCCACTACCAGCCTGCCATGGGGACATAGGGACACGGCCCAGTGCCACCCTGACATAGGGACATGGGGACACGGCCCAGTGCCACCCTGGCATGGGGACACAGGGACACGGCACAGCGCAGCCCTGGCACGGGGACCTGGCCTGGTGCCACCCTGACATGGGAATGTGAGAGCCCTGCCCAGTGCCACCCTGGCACAGGGGACCCGGAGACCCCGGCGTCCCCTTCGCGCTGT
>NW_028185539.1:0-27074 GCF_003343005.1 Rhea americana
TGGCCTTGCCCTTGGCCTGGCAGGCCAGGCTTAGCTTCCTCAGAAACGCCCAGATCACTGAAGCCTGCTTCTCCTTTCTCTTGCCACAGCGTCCACAGAGCACGCGACGACGGAAGTACCAGGTATTTGAGCTCACGCTACGGTTCCAGAGTGGCGCGTGGCGGTGTAGCCTGCTCTGAGCAGAGGTGCAGAGAAGCTCTTGCAAGCCAAAGCCCCTTGAAACCAGCGCCGGTTTGGGGAMGGCAGCGAGGCTTTCTCCCGCGAGGCAGGCGCATGCTCTTCCTCACTGCAGTGCCCTGCCGGCCCGGGCACCCGCAAAACTCTGCGGCCCGGGCACGTGCTGCTGTCAGGACTTCTGAAGCAGCTTTCGTGAAGGGCAGCTCCAAGTGCTCCACTCACAAAATGCAACGCTAAAGGGAATCCCCCTTCTAAACCAAGCTCTCAAGCCAGAGGTGCAGGGCAGAGGGCCTCTGTTACGCTCGCGCTCGTGCCTTTAGCCTGAAGCGTGGCTTTTCCCTTCTCTTGGGACAGTGTCTACAGAGCAGGCGACAACGGCAATTCCAGGTAGGTGAGGAGCGCCCCCGGGACGGCCCTTTCCCAGGCCACCGCGCGACCCCGCCTCTCCCTCTGCTTCCCCCAGACATGGCCCTGCGGCTGGTGGACGGCGGCGGCCCCTGCGAGGGGCGCCTCGAGCTCTTCCACAACGGCAGCTGGGGCACCGTCTGCGACGACGCCTGGGACCTGAGGGACGCCAGCGTGGCGTGCCGGCAGCTGGGCTGCGGGGACGTCGTCTCGGCCCACCGCAACGCCTTCTTTGGCGAAGGCGCCGGCCCCGTGCTCCTGGACGAGGTGGCGTGCACGGGGGACGAGGCGTCGCTGGCCCAGTGCTCTCACCGCGGGCTGGGCGTCCACGACTGCCGCCACAAGGAGGAYGCCGGCRTCGTCTGCGCAGGTGCTCACCTCCGCCCGTCCCACCCCGCCGCGGCCGCGGGCCCGCTGCGGCAGCCCAGAGCGCCGGCCAGCACAGCCGGGCGCCGGCCCCGCCACCCAGGGCCGCGGGGCGCACAGAGCCACGAGCGCCGCTCCCGGCGGTCCCACCGCGCACCGGGCTCCGCTCCGCCCCGCCGGCAGCTGCCACGGGCACGGGGCTGCCGCAAGCCTCCGAGGGCTTGTCCCAGGCCCGCAGCTTTAGGGACCGCGGGGCTCCTCCTTGCGCCCTCGCTTCTCCCCTCCCTTTGCTCGGCACCACGCGGTGCTCCCCGCTCGCGATCACGGAGAAACCTCGTTCTGCCCTAACGCGCTACGAGCCGCCGAGCTACCGYGCRTACACGGCAAGCCTCCGGAGAAACGCTTCGGGAGCAGAAGTCACGGTCAGCCTGGCAGCGCGTCTTCCCGGTCCGCCCYGTCCCTCTCCAGCCGCTGCTCCTCGCGCACCGCAAACCGTTTCTGCAYGCACGTGCCCCCCAGCCGCTGTGCGGCACAAGCCACGCTCGCCTCTGCAGCTTCCTAGTCGACAGAGCCAAAGCTTCTGCGCCTGCCTAACCCACCAGCACGCCACTGCTTTCACTGAAAAGCAGCTCGGCTTCCTTCCCCTGCCAGGCTCCCGCTCCCCTGGCACCTTTGGCAGCACGGCAGCGTCTTCCCCGCAAACAGCAGCTCAGCTCGCGCTCAGCCTGCCGCAGGAGCCCGGCCTGAGACGACTGCAGCGCCCGCGGCGTTTGCTGCTTCGCCCCTGCCGTGGCCAGGCGTACTCCTCCGGCACGCTGCCGCTCTAAATGCCGCCGTCGCGCAGCAGAAACACAGCCCGCRGGCTCCGCCAAGGCTTCGCCAGACGTCCCCGGAGCGGCGCTAGGCGGAGAGCCCTGCCTGTCCTCCTGCTTCTCCCGCTTCCTACCCGAGAACCACGACCCCGTTCGCATGACCTTTTTGACCGCCTTTCTTTTCTCTCCTCACAGTCCCCGTGGAGACAACCACACCTGAAGCAACAGGTACCTCCTGCTTCGCTGCGCGGGTATTTGCCTGGCGGTTGGCCAACTCTGTGTCCTCCCCGTGAGGACTGGGGAGCTGCTCTGCCCTGAGCTGAGTTGGGCGCTCTCGCGGAGCTGGAGGGCCCCCTCCCACACCCGCAGCCCCCAGGCACACCAGGGGCACCCGGCTCCTGGCGCCGGCTGCACRGGGCTCGTTTGGGRACGCTGCTGTCCTGCCAGAGGCCGCGTGGTGGCCTSTGCGCAGACGAACGCGCTCGGGCATACGAGTGCCACCCCCGCTCAAGGGAGCCAGAAGACCACCAGCTGGTCTCCACGAATGCCAAAAGAGGCGCTCCTGCAAAACGCACTAGCTGAAGAGCAGCTGTATCACACTAATATTCCTGACTGGTGCGTGGCGGCGTAGCCTGCTCGGAACAGAGATCCCAGCAATGATACCCAAACAAAATGATTTTAAATATCCTTGTCCTTGCACATATGAGATACAATTTTACTATTTACCTAGTAACTCATCGATGTATTTATAATTTAGACAAAACTTAATTTCATCTTTCTTTCTTCACAATACCAGCCTCTTCAGCTTTACCAGTGTTTCATAGTCCTGAACCAGCAGCCRTTACCACTTGTAAGTAATGCAGTGTTATTCTGGTTTACATGCTTAGTTGTGCATCAAAGTATTAATGTGATAATGTATTGAGTGGCTTCCTGTCTCCACTTTTTGTATAAGCTCATGGATTTAGCAGTTAACTTCAAGGTTAATTCCATACGCCTCTCCTTTGGCTTCTGTACTAATCTGCTTGCACATAGGATATGTTTTCCTCCTACTGAGGCTTCTCCCACATTTCTGGCAGCAAGGRGCCTCATCCTCAAGGCAGATTTTTCTAAAGCCTGTCCCATGTTGCAGGATCTGCAGTGGCAGAATCTTCCAAATGTAGTAGTGGTTAATCATTTGAATGAGAGCCTGCAGTCCTGTTATTTCAGATGCATCAAGTCTTTACAGTACTGTGGCAATGGTTGAATTGCGGCTTTATTTTCTTTCATGTCTCTGACCAGCCCCTACAGAAGACACTACAGTTAAAAAATCAGGTATTTGTTTAATTTTAGTATAACTGGTTTAATGTTTAACCTTGGGAGTAAACTACTGATTCCCTCAACAATAACCATGATAGCAGTAGTAGTATATAATCATGAAAAACAAGACCCCCAGATTACACAAATAATCGTGACTGCCTCATGATGGGAGTTGCATGTTGCAAGCACAGGTGGAGAGAAACTCTGCAAGCAAAAGCTCCTTAAAACCAGTGCCATTTTAGGGAAGGCAGTGAGGCTTTCTCCTGCAAGGAGAGGGATGCTCTTCCTCACAGCAGTGCCCTGCAGCGCTGGGCACATGCAAAATTCTCCTGGCCAGGCAGATACTGGTGTCCTGACTTCTGAACCATCTTTTATAAAGGGGCAATTCCAAATCCTCCACACAAAAAAATGCAACATTAAAGGGGAATCTCAGCTTTAAAAAAACCTATAAAGTAAGAAATCCATGGCAGTAAGACTCTTATTTTCATAGTTATCAGTAGCTGATGGTTTTAAAGTCTGCAGTGTGATCTATCAATAAGCCTAGTTGCTACTTCACTGGTTTCSATTGCCATCTGATCTGATTTTCTGCTGACTATATAATTGGCTGTTCTATAATTAGATAATTGAACAATCTGTTCTCAACAGCCATATGTTAAGGACACTAGAGATGATTTCATTTTCTCTTTTTTGTATTTTGAAGATGGTAAATCTAAYGAGGCCTTTTAAGCTTTGAGTCTGTAGTTGCACTGCTATTTCTTTTTAAAGAGGATTGTGCAAATTTTGACTATAACACAATAGAAGGATCAGATTTTTGCCTTTCACCATYTTTCATTCTACCTAATCTTCAGGTATGTTTTGCTACTTGAAAAGATGTTTTAAATGGTTATCATCTTTGAACATTATACACAGAGGCCTGGAAAAGCAATGTTTGTAGTCGTGGTCTGAGGATGGTTGTTAGTTCAGTCTTTTTCCATTCATGCCATATTCCTGGTCCCTGTGCAAGTTCTGCACCCAGCTCCTGATACTCCCCTTAGAGATKGGCCTTGAAGTCCTTTGTGCTGGACATGAGCCTCACTGTGTCAGCCATAGTGCAAACATGGCTCAAAATGCATAATTTCTTCCGAAAGACTAATTATGTTTCTAATTTTTAATCATGATTCCTTTAAAATGATTAGCTAACTGACAGAGGAGTATGTCTGTGTATTTAAAGCTCCTRGCACAAAGTCTTTTCTAATCAATGAGAATCTTTCTGATACTTTCAGTGAGATTTAGCCTTACATAAGAATTCTTAAATAAAGTTTTCTACAGTGGTGTTCATTTTTTGAAAAATGTAAAATTCTAAATTTTGCTCATCAATCAAACAGTATTTYGCCTCTAATGCTTAGAGAGCAGACTAAGCTCTCCTTTGTGCCAGACGTTCAAACAGCTACATGCTAGTAAAGGACACTCAGGCTGTGTCAATAAAACTTATATATTCCTGTGCTGCTAACATACAGGAAGCTGAACTTTGGATGCAAAGCAAGCTTTTGAGCATGAAATTATCTGCCTACACAAATGAATACATWTAATTAAATCTTATTCCTATTAAAGCCAATATTTATCCTTTTTAGTGTAGATCTTTCTAACAGGAGCAAAACCTGCACATTTTTTTAAAATGAGCCTTTTGTACATGCCAACTACATTCCTACATTACACTACATAAAATCTCCTACTCTTACTGCATTCAGTTAATTACAATGAATGTTAATTGATTACATACCAGCACAAATTTTCATGATTCAGTATTAATTATTTTTTTATTTTCTTGCATTAAAATCTCATCTAAAAACAGCGCCGGCATCCACAAGCTACGGTAATGTTTTCCCATTCTTTGTTTTTTGTAATTACTTTTCTTTTCAAGTGCACTRTATGCAAGGTAAAAGATAGGAAAGTCTTGCAGTTTTATCAGATGTCTTTGTCCTTTAGAGAAACCCATGCTCTTCCTCTTCCYCTCAGTAGGTCTGCCTTGTTGTTCTCTGTAGGCTCACTGTTGGACTTTTGGAAGCCCTAAGCTTTGTGTGGTGTTTCTAGCAAGCCCCATACCTTGGGTTGCTGGAGGAGTGCTCCTTAAAGCACAAAACTTTAAATGCTGCCATGCCAGACAGGATAGGGAAGTCAAGAGTAGCTGCCCTCAAGCACAAAAGGCAAGTTTTCAGGAAGTGTCTCCATGGGAAGATGACTCCAGAGAGGAGAAGATGGCAGAGGGTATGTAATTGCAAGAGAAATTGGGAAGCAGGACCCTGAGGGATTGCCTGCATCACCAACACCTCTGCTGTGGCTGGCAGCAGGGCAAGGCACTGGCAGCCATACTGCCTTTGGCAGCATCAAGGGGATGAGCTGACCTGTAGCTGCAGTTTATAAAAGAAATATATTTACATGTTTCAAATGTCTGTCTGGAGACCACCAGACTGCTTACCAAAGGAACAGTTCAGTGGGTTATCGCTGCAAGCTCACCTTGTTCCCAGAAGGGTGACAGACAGAACTAATTTTTGTAACTGCAGTGTTAGTCATAGGAAGGAGCCATGAACKTTCAATGGCAATACTTACACAGTTAAAGAAAACCACTCAGTGGTTATTTCCATGTTAGTCAGCAAAACACATGTTTGCATTTGTAAAACATACTGGTATTTAAAACATGCTGCATTTTACTCTATGCTTAAGTATTGTTTAATAACCTTAAATTTCTTCTTCTCCAGCAACCCTTACTTGCCTACCTAAATACATGCAGGCAATTATTAAAAGAGCCTATATCAGTTCAAGAGGTTACTTTGCATGGAATATTCACTTGAATGACCCAAGATGTAAGCCTGTGATTACCAATTACAATGTCGTGTTCCATATACCATACAATGGCTGTGGTACAAGAAGGCAGGTAAGAATGCTTATTTTTGAAATTATCATGTCAAGACATCAGCAAAGTTATTTATGAACACTTTTCAAAATATTTTTTTTAAAGATTGTTACTGGATGATGCCGCTGCATAGCTTTGTGAATGCCAAGTCTTTGGGTAATGGATGTGGGACACCCAAAGCATAGGTGGACATTATGTTGAAACCACAACAGAATTATGTTTCTAGAAGTTCATGATTCCAGGTTATAATGATATTATCAACCCTCCCTATACTTTCCCCTCTTCCCTTTTATAACTCTTCCCTCTTCAGGCCACTTTGTTTTGGGCACTTACAGCCATGCACCAGGAGACTCTGCAAGTGGATTATGCACAACTTCAAAGTACAAAGCAATGATGTATTCACTAATACACACACCAGATAGCAGAGTTTAATGAGTTACACATTAGCGTGCTTACCATACCAACAAGGCACCCAAAGAGTCTTTGCTGCCCAGGCGGACATCAGTGAGGAGGGGAAGGGTCTTCCTACACAGCACCATGAAATGGACCCTCAGTTTTGCTCTGCTGCCATTTTCTGCTGACTCCATGCTTTTTTTCCCTTTAAGATTTTATACTTGTCTATGTTGGTGTCTTCCCTCTTGAATCCCAGAGCTACTAATGATCCTGAATCAACAGCCCTACCCATCTGTAATTTTCTCTTTCATGGCTCTGCTCTAGAGACTTTCTCACAGCTCTTTCTCACAACTTGGCAACTTTCCTCAGCTGTACGAGCCAAGATCACACAGCTGGGCCATCTCAGGGCCAGGCCTTGGATCCCCAGAGTAGGGAGAGCTGAACCYCATGCACACATCCCAGGGGAAAAGGATAATGGAGGAGTCGTGCGGAAATTGAGAAGTCTGTGTCCCAGGATGCTGGGAAAGTTGAAAGGTCCAAGGTCCCTTCCAAGGGACCAAAGGTACCAATACTGACCGATTTTCATCGTAAATGAAGTCTCCAAAAGGACAAATTCTGGCTTTGCTACAGTTAGAGCCAATTTCTAGGAAAGCAAGGGATTGTAACAAGAGAGAAAGAAAGCTCCTACAGTCCTCCTACAGTGATCACTAGCCCAAAAGGCTTAATAATATTCTGATACTTTATGGTTACACTTTTTTCTTTTTTTCTATCAGTGTCATGAAAAGTACRAAGGTTTTGCCACCTTTTACTTTAGAGGTAGCAGTATGAGCTTTTAACCGTTTTTTTTTTTTTTACCATTTTTGATTCAGTTGTCTGCTACCTCACCTGATTTTCTACTAAACTCAGAAAAAGGTTTCAGCATCACTTTGCAGCTCTAAACTCTCTAYTGTTTTAACAGATTACCCATGGAGCCATCACCTATTCCAACACTGTGGTAGGATCCACTTTTGGCAACTTCAATGACAGAAATATTAATTCTCTGCTAAACTTCGCCTGCAAAATATACAGGAATGATGATACTGGAACAATGCCCAATGTTAAAGAGTCTCCATACCTGGAAAATCAGTCTAGACGATACATTGTGAAGTTTGCCTTTTATGATTCTTCATCTTTTTCACACGCGGTAAAGGCGTCACCATACTCCGTTAACACAAACCAGGATGTGTTTGTTCGTGCTASCCTCTACTACCCAGATCCAAATCTGATGCTATTTACAGATACATGCRTGGTGTCTCCAAATCCTCATGACTTTACAGCTACAACACACGATTTAATCAGAAGAGGGTAAGAAAAACATCTCAACTATTTCAAAATAACAGCTGTGATTGACTTCTTGTAGACAATAACAAATACCTATACCAAAGATCTACAGACCTAAAACACACTTGAGTTATCCACTAACTACAAGCAGCAGGATTTTAAATGACCTYGTTATTAGAGTAAAAATACACAATYCTATTGGTTAGCACTTTATGATTAATTGAACTATATTCTACCACGGAAGGGAAATCAGTATAAATTCTCAGAAGACATTTCAAAAATCTATATAATAAATTTATAGAAGGAAGAAATAACTGATTAAAGGGTTCTGGTGAATCTGGGATGTGGAATTCTTCATGGTTCTTCAGAAAGTCTAAAGCTGAAATAAAAATAACTTTGGAAAGATAACAGGGCTACGCAGTAACTCTATATTTAAAATTCCATCAAGTGTTTTACATTTATACATTTAAATAAAACACATATATTATAATGTATGACATATACCAACATACATAAAATCCATCTAGTTACATCTGTGTTCAAAATTTTATGCTGTGAATTGTGATTACCTTCACTGCTAAAAATTTCAAGGAAAGCTTCCTACAATTAATGTAGCAAATGACATAGTTACTATTTCTTCCTTTTATGTGAGAATTCTATGGGTTTTTTTGTCCTTTTTTTCTCAGGTGTATAAGAGACACAACRTACAGGAACTACTATCCACTAGACAAGAAGATTGTGCAGTTCAAATTTAGACCTCCCAGCTTTCTCAGAAGATATTCAGCAATTTATCTACAGTGCAAAATGGCAGTGTGCAACAAATATAATTATTATTCCCGATGCTACCAGGGCTGCATGACAAGAGACAAAAAAGGCACAAGTGACAATGAGGAAAACATTATTACTATTGGGCCAATTATACTCAAAAGAATTTAATGCTTCTTTTAATTATAGTATTGTTGATTGCTTACATAAGTGATCAATGTGTTGCTCATTTGCTAGTGAGTTCTAAAAATGCATTATACTAGGCTGTGAAATTCTATAATCAACAGCAGAGCACTTGCTTTGTGATGGTATTTATCTTTGGTCTTTTATTCCTAATTGCACTGGTATTGCTTAATTTCAGATCATTTGTAAAAGCCTAAACATCAGTAAATACTCTCAGTTATAAAGTATATTTGTATTAGCTGCTTGATTTTCCTGATCAAGACTTTATTTCTCTCTTACAGTCCTTCCTGGACAATTCTCCCTGTTGCACTGTCACTCAATAGCTCAAATACTTAGCATTTAAGAATGACCAACTTGCCTTGCAGCTGTAGAGGGCACATTGCTGCTCTTTGTGCTCTCCATCCAAAGACCCCTAAAAAGATACAGGACAAGGTTGAAGGACCAGCTGTACATCATCTTGTGGAACATAGTAATTACTTTAATGGCTTTTGAAAGGCATAAAGAGACATAAATCAAAGGACAAACCATCTCTAGTAACCACAACAATATCCTAGCTATTATTTTAAATATAAACTCAAAATATTTGGAAAAAATATTATAAACATATTGAGAAATAATCTCGGCAACACCTTTAAGCTACTGTAGTTTTTCTATGTGCCAATTTTTAGTACTACAGATTAGAATTATAAAAGCTTTTTGATCTAAATGTTATTTATTATAGGCAGTTGCTCATCTCATTTCTTTCCAATATCTGTTCAAATAATAGCTGGGCAGAAATATCTCTTTGGACCAAGAAACTATTTCTGAAGTTTAGTATGTTAAATTGTCCTATTTGGAATGGCTTAGTGAAAAAAAAATAATAATTTTCTCCAGTTCATAATAGATCAAAATATCTTGACTATCTTAATTGCAAGATTATGCGATAGTACAGCAATTATGCAAGGAAAAGAGAGGGGTTAAATTTAATTATCTGATAAACTTTGCCCAAGTGTGAAGATCATCTTCAAGGCCAATACTCCAGATGGTAGATGTATGCAGATTACTCAAACTCATCATGAGTGAGGTGCTTTGTCCTGAATAAAGATGCCTAGTGCCTAAGAGCTGTATAATACAAGACAAAAAGCCACTTCTTTTCAGCTACCTCCCCTTTCGAGCTTTGTCCCTTTAAAAAAGGAATAAGAACCATCCCAAAATTCAGTTTTTCCATGAATAACAACACCTCTCAAATGCCAAAATTACACAGATTTCACATCTCAAGTTTGAACAAACCCCTCATGTCTGGTCCCATAATAGAGGATGGAAAACAAGGATGCCTTGGCTTTGTCCTGCCTAGTGCTGAGCAGGTCAGTGCTTGCAGCCAGAGCCCTGATACTGCAAGACTGTAATGCCAGGCAGGTACAAATATAGCCAGGACTCAAGAGCTAGAGTATTTCCTAATTACACTTAGGTTGTAMCAAACTCAATCATACTCATAGCCCTGCTGTTCTGCTTCCCACAGGTAATGATTTAAAGGGCTTGAAACCATGTTCTCCCTCCTATTGCACTCTCAGCTGCAAACAACAGGGAAAGTGCCTGTAAACAAC
The DNA here is from genome assembly GCF_003343005.1 of Rhea americana. Taxonomy (NCBI): domain Eukaryota; kingdom Metazoa; phylum Chordata; class Aves; order Rheiformes; family Rheidae; genus Rhea; species Rhea americana. Next base: position 10,191 of record NW_028185539.1, read on the forward strand.
AGATTCTCAACAGCAACCTTGTTCCTTTGTACTAACGCACGCTAAAGACTTGTTATTTTAAAATACCTTCTGTACACTTGTTCTGTTCTCATTTTAAAGGACCTTCCTGAAGTTTGTTAGCTGTTTTCTGTCAAGGTGGAAGAGGGAATTGGAAGCGGGCTGATAATGTGAACATCATTTGACATCTGAACATCTGACGCTGTCTTAGCATGGGCTTAACACACACTTGAAAGAAGTTTGAGTGCTCAAACTCACACTGCAAGTACCCCGTGCAGCGATGTAGCTGTTCAGAGACATGAATGCAGGCACAACCTCCAGCTAGCTTAAAGCATGAGTGCCAGCACTTGGACCTGGCTCAGCCTGTCAGAAATACTGGACCAGTGCTCAAGAACTTGGACCATTAATACTCTTAATAGCCTAATCATTCATACATAAGTAATTCCAAATTGGTAAAATACCAGCCTCTTTGTTTATTATTCAAACCTCTTATAACCAGAGCATATAGCCATTGACATTTTTTTCTTGGTCCTCACGGACCCAGCATTGATTGATTGGGTTTCATGTATCACTGCACACATTAAGATATACAAAATGGTGGTTAGCATTTCAAAATTGCTTGCAAATGTGTGGCTGAGCCTCAGAAATGAAAGGCTATACAGAGTGAATGCAAATTTAGTAYTTCCTGCAAACTAAAGGGAATTCAAACACTATGTCTTTACAGATGTATTCTGTGTCTCTGCGCTTAAAGACAGTGCAAGTACATTGCAAGGAGTGAGTTGCATTCAAAATCCTTAAAGGGAGTTCTAAATTATRGAGTAGATTGTCAATATTAGTTTAAGAAATATAAAGCTTCTGCATTCACATTACTAGTCTCACAGTTATGACTATTTTAAAACAATTAAAGCTAAAGGGGTTGGTTGAATTGTGCATAACTAAAAGAAAAGCATTAGGAATGTGTTTCAAGGTGGTCTGCATTGCAACTTGGCTTTACTAGTACACTTCAAAGAGCACCTCTGTTTGCACAGCTGTGTGATACCTGCTCTTTGTATTGGAAAGAATCACACTGCTAACCTCCCATTTTCCCTGCCATTCACATGCGTAAGTACCGTATCAAAGGCCAAGGCTAGGGTAATAACACATCTGTGGCACTGCCATTATCACAATCTCTGGAAGCCTTTACATTGGTTTTCTGCTGCTGCTCTAGGAAATAGTCTAGATTTCAAGACCTTCGGTCCTTACGGAAAGACAGACAATGTAGTGGGAATATATTAAAGCAGAAGAGATCTAAATGCATGAGCCCTATGTTGATTAGACTCTTGCCAGAAGGAACTGAGGCTCTTGGGACTGTGCATGTTTCCTTACCTCTACAGGGAAAGGCTGATTCCTTTTATACATCCTCTACTGTGGGACTAAGAAAGTGTCATTTGTAAAGTGGTTCTGTGCAATCTTTTTTAAATCAGTGGGTAAAATTAATCTTACTTTTTTCATCCATGAATACATCAGCAATAGGGAACTGTTAAGCATGACAACACTATTCTGATAGTTCCATTTCACAGCTTGAGGAATCCTCAACAAGGACACTGAATGATTTGTCCAGTACAGCCTAAAGGGATAGGCCAATTAACTCCAAATTAAGGAGGAAACAAAGAAGAAACAAAGAAGCTGTGAGTAAACTGCTGAACGTGGGTCAGGGAACAGGGTCTGTCAAACCCACCCAGAACATTCCTGTATATGTCAAACTAACRTCAACAGACCTCGACACATGCTCACTAGACAGAAAAACGTGCTTCGAAACCATGAGATGCAGAGCTGACGAAAGCATGGTTAAACTTTCTGCAAGTATTACTTGTTAAAAGATAGGCACATCTGTTATTTTCTCATTTGTATCTTCTATATTTGTTAAAGGGAAACAGTAACTAAGCCCTCACTGCATGATACCATGTAATACACAATGATTATGAAATCACATGAGGTATAAAAGTTAGAAAAACCTAACCTCAGCTCTTACCAAAATGCAGGTGCTTAGGCAGTTCTTTCTTTTGCCCTTCTTAGCTGCTTTAACGCTTGCTGAAGACAACTCAACAGAATTCACAGGTATGGGAATATCATATTTTTTTTTATCCAATAATTTTTATGAGCCCAGCTATTTTACAGGCAATTGAATGGAAAAATGTCAAATCCACAAAAGTGCATCTTATTTTAACATACTGCTGTACAACAGTAACACCCAAATGTGCCAGCAAGTGTTAAAATGAGAAAAAAAAAGAGTTCCAATATATGATTCTATGGCAATTTGACTGAAGAACTTGCTTTTGAAAGGATTTTACTCTGGAGTGGAAATATGCTTTTACTAATTAATACTGTATTGTGGGTAACAGGAATAAATTTGGAAAGTCACTAACTTAATTAGGAAATGGAGTTGTTTTTTTAAAGAGATTTGGGCTTGCTCCATCAGAATCAACAGACAGTGGATTGTTGCCTAACTTGGGGACCCAGGTCTGTATTCATACCAGCAGTTTACCTAATTACTGATGGGTAGCTATTGCAGGATAACGAAGTACTGTTGCAGAGCTGTACCAGAAGTGCCTGGCTGCACAAGCAGTCTGGAGGGGCACAGAGAGGTTCCAGGGAGGGCAAGGCAAGGCTAAGTCTGCAATACTCTTACTACTGGGATGTTTCATATACGCCTAGACAGGTCCCTCCTAAACCTTTCTTTTCCTCCTAGAGCTCATGAGAAAGCCTGAGCTTTTTACCTGGGACTGCATGCACTGTATAGTAATTTTTTTCAGCTGTTCCAGACTATAATTTTTAGATAATATCAAAGTAGAAAGGAGATCTTGTGCTCAAACTGATTGACAACAATTTTACAAAGGTTCCTACATAATGCTCAATGCTGCAATAATTTAACAATTTATTATCATTGGTTAAGTGATAGCAATCCCAACTTGTTTTTGTTCATAAAATAAGAGCTGAACAGGGTCAGATTAAAGTTCAGCTAGTCCCACTATCCTGAACCCAATCAGAGTCAATGGAGGATGATCCCAAGAACAGGAAAACAAGCCTGCAGTAAAACTTCCCCAGAATACTCTCCCAGGCACCAGAAAATGTGGTTCAGGACTTCCTGAACCAAAGAGGAGATGCTGTCTTTCTATTACGTATTTATCAAAGGCTTTTACTTTCATGGAYTCAACCTGTTTAATATTTTACTTTTAGCATGCACACCACCCTGCAGCAAAGATTAACAGCTGAATATCTGTTGTGCAAAGAGCCAATTCCTTTGTTTCAAAATCACAACTTACTGGTTTCCTGTCAGGCAATCAAATTTATTGGAAAAGATATCTCCTATTTCACAGGATCACAGAATGATTGATGTTTACCCTCTCCACGAATTCATAGACCTCTACCACCTCCTTTCCCCCCTTAGCTATCTCTTTTCTGACCYTAAAATGCTTTAATTTGCTTATTCCTTGTCCGGAAACTAGTCTAAACTTTCAGTCACCATTGTTGCCTTCTCTGAGGTTTTTCACATTCTGCAGTATCCTTTCAGAGACGGAAGACCAAAATTGCTTGCAGTACCAAATACACACAGTTCTTTAGGAGCTCAGTCTGAAAAGCTCTTTTGACTCCTCAGGCCTAGGCCCCTGAGTACTTCAAAGTAAAGGGCRGAAACTTAGAACTGAATTCAACAATCTTTAGGAAATTTGGAAGCTTGATGTACTTGTGGTAACTGACCTTGCAGCAGAGATTTGCTGAGGTGTCCTACATCACTTGGAATTTCCAGTTTTGCCATTAGCTTCATCTGTGATTTGAGTTACCCTAACTTCCTTTTCTCCTCTACTATGAAAGTAAGAACAAAAAGTATTCTYTAATATTCTTCTGATATTTTACTCTTCAAGTTTCAGAAACTACTATAACTGAAATGAAAAAATCAGAATAGTACAAAGCTTTGCATGTCTGTTTCATGGTGTACCTTTCCACAGTCTCTGCACAGTGCAGGATGAAACACTACTGGAACAGAAAACTTGAAACACTYGCAAAATTTTTTTCTRTTTTTTTTTWWWWWWAAGGTTTACCTCGCTGTGGTGCCTCCCTTGGGGATCTCAACAAAGCCATAAAAATAGAACTAAACTCAAATGCAAACTGTGTCTGGCAAATTCATAGAACTGCAAATCAGACAATTAGGCTCATCTTCTCCTATTTTGAGTAAGTATTTTCTGCAGATAYTTTTGTATTGTTTCTTTTCATTGGTATATGGCATAAGAAAAATATTGAAAAAAACTAGTATGGTTAAGCTGAATTTTTAATAACTAAATACACATACAAGATACTTTAACTTTTGCTGTACACATAATACTGAAAAAAGTTTAAATTGTCACATATTCTTAATTTTATGTTTAGGCAAATCTTAAGGTTTACCTACAGGTTTTATGTTTATTTTTTCTTAAATTCAGTGTAAAAGTCATGTACCTTCCTTCATACTCTTTCCATTCAGTTTTATAAGATGGTGCTGATTACAGAAATCCAGTTCAACTGATCCTGTAAAGCAGCAAACATGTTCCAGAGCTGCTCTYCATTTATAAGCAACTAGAAATGATTGTAATCATTTTTACTGTTCTTTTATTCTAGCTTTTATACCCATTTCCTGTATCTTTTTTGTTTTCAGTCTTAATTACACAGAATCATAGCTGAGAAAAATCCAAATCCCTATCCCTTTCTTAATAATTTTAACTTAAGACAGATGCCTCCAAATATTTACCTGTATTTGCTTTAATAAAATATTTATTTAATCTGTTGCAGACTCTGAGGAGCTTGTTTAGCTAACAGTGAGTTTAGGTAGTTCTATTTTTTTTTTTTTTTTAATAGATTTGCTTCTTCTTCAAGCTGTGAAACAGAAAGTATTAAAGTGTATGATGGTCCCTCAACTGATTCACCTTTTCTTGGGCAAGTATGCAACAACACTGACTCAGTCCCAGTGTTTGAATCATCTTCAGATAGTTTAACTTTTCTCATAACAACAAACTCAGAGGCTTTCACAAGAAGCTTCTTCGCCTTCTATTATTTCTTCTCACAAGAATCAAGTAAGTCAGAATTCARTGCATTCATTGAACTATCATTTGAACTACATCATTATGTGCAAAGTTTCATCTTGTAACATACATCTGACCTGAAATTCTCTAAAATATTTAGAAATGTTAACTTTAGTATCTTTAAGTTTTTCTGACAGAATGGAATCCTATAAGTCTTACTATTGACAATATTAGATCTCTAGCTTTAGGCTTTAGTTTTTATGGACTATTATATAAACCCTTATACTACCATTGTATTTACTCTTCATTTCAGAAATTGATAATTGTGGGGGGCACTTAACTGGTCCCAATGGAACATTTATCAGCCCCAACTACCCCAGGCCCTACCCTGAGTTTACCTACTGCGTCTGGCACATACAAACAGCAAGAAAATCAAAGATAAACTTACAGTTTGGTGACCTTTTGTGAGTAAATGCCAACTATGCTCTATTATTCTTTTTTCATTCTGTTTAAAAGCATTATTTTAAACACAAGAAGCAGAAGCGCTTTCATACTTTTAGAACATACATACACTTTTAAAACAAAGGTGTTCTGCTGGCTCCTATAAGAAAGTAATTGCAACATGTTTTGCATCACTATAYATTGCCCGACAGCTACTGCAGTGCRATTAGAGATTTGATATTGGTGTATGAAACTAAAGGCAAGCAAGAAGAAATGCATGGAAGGTACATTTGAAGCATGCTGTGTAGGAGTTAGCCACTGATAGTGTCAAAAAAAAAAAAAAAAAAGGCAAGTCTTTAACTCCACCAAATCAGCTATGCTTGTGCTWTTCAAGGTGCAGTTTGTATGGACAACTTGTATTTCCACTACGCAATAGCAATAAAACTTCTATCTAGAATGAAATTGGTGACTAGAATCCTAGGGTGGGATTAAGCTTAAGACATAGATATCAAGTTGTCTGTCTGTGATGTTTCCACATCAGGCTACACTCAAAACACCAAGTGAATTCAAAGACCAGTATCTTCAAAAACACTTCCTAAGACAGTCTGACTCCAGAATTCTGTATAGGAATGTATAGGATGCAGTAGGAAGTCATTACCTCAATTACGGTCCTCTGAGATGACAATCACTACACAGCACTGTYGATGCCCTTGCCAGTCCTGGCCACAGACCACCTGTTAGTTAGATAGTTAGTGAGATGTTGCTCTAGGCCTCTAGGGCATTCACCCACCAGAGAATGCCTGGTGCTTTTGGCCAAGAGTGCAAACATTAAGATAAACTCTAATGCAGATTTAGAAAAAGGGCAAGAGCCTTCCTCTGCTTCTATACACACAGATAAGTGACCTCATAAATCAATATGAATCAACTGTATACTGTGAAAATTCTTCATTCTTTTAAGATACCTTTTTAACATATTTAAGGGTGTGTTTATTTATAGTAAATAAGTATTATATAAAGTAAAAAAGCTATAAAATAACAGTGTAGCTGATCCCGCATGAGAGCAATAGAAAATGTTCGTTAATTCCACCAGGAGTTTGCCAAGTATCTTTTGCCTTTAAGAGTTTTCCACATTTTCTTTTGATAATATCTATTTACATGTTCTTTTACTCATCACTTTATTCTGCAGCATATCTTTTAGCCAGTATGAGTAATGTTCTCTATACTCAGATTTCCTTATAATCACTTTTTCTTTTTTTCTCCTATATCTGTAGCCTGGAACTAGACAAAAACTGTCAATTTGATTTTGTCGCAATCTATGATGGCCCCACCACTACCTCTGGCTTAATTGGAAAAGTATGTGGTCGTTCTCTGCYCAAATTTGAATCTTCTTCAAATGATATGACTGTTGTGCTTGCTACAGATTACGCCAATTCTTATAGAGGGTTTTCTGCTCAGTACACCAGTATCCCACTGCCAAGTCCACCAGAGCCCAACAGTAAGTTTAGTTCTTGTATTTTTTACCTAAGATGCTGTTTCTCACTGTCCTCTCCTTACCAAAGGAAATGGAAAAGAAACGTCAGTTAATACTGAGGATTTAAATCTTTATATTGGTAGCCATTAAGTCTCTAAATGCAGAGAAACACATTACTCTCACCTACAGAGCATAAGTTACTACCTCCAAGATGCACAAGAAAGTCTGTTCTTCAAGTTTTTTTTTAATCCTTTTCCCTGTCAGCTCCACTCAAGATGTTTTTCTTTTTTTGATGCAGAAGGCACTCCTACCATTCTACAGATGTATAGATATACTTTTTGACTAACTAGCTGAAATGTTTTTGTTCTCAGTTTCTCAGGGAAGTAGTCAACACTAGTAGTCAAGTAGGTTTTGGATGTGCTAGTTTCTTTCCCCTGAGCTGGACAGTTTTCATTACTGTTTATATTTGGCACTCCTATCTTCTCATTGAAGTGGGAAGGAGAACCACTGAACCCCTCAGTATCCCCCATAAACCAATCCCCTCACCTACTATTCTGCACTAGTACTTCAATTCCTTTTCTCTATTAAAAACACTGAAATGCCTTCAGGGCTACTGGGCTTACAATTAAGCCTTCAACACGAGTTTTACGTGGTTGTTTGTCTAACGTGTGCTGAGAGTCACACATAACATTTTGTTCAGACTTCTGTATGATCTTAAATGTGTATAAACCATTTCAGCCTCAGACAAATCGAGAACTATGTAACAGGCTCAAGGATAGGCCTTGATTTAGATCAAGTTAGAAACGACTGCAGCACGATTTGTAGTAACTTACTTTTTTTTTTTTCTTTCAATGGCAGTATCCCTTACCTGCTCTTCAGAGAGAATGAAAATTGTTCTGAGCAAGTCTTACCTGAACTCCTTTGGTTATAAGGAAACTCAATTACAGCTGAATGATCCATCTTGCAGCCCAGTTTTAACAGACTCAGTGGTTTTTTCCTTCCCATTAACAAGCTGTGGAACGATTAAAACGGTAAAGGAAAAAAATAAAGTTACGGAAGTAAACTAACAATAGCTAGGAATGACAGGACCTTGTAGAAACAGCTTATGAATAGCATATGAAGAAGCTAACAGTGGGCTTACTTTCATACAGCTCATCCAATTGTATGTTTTCAGTCTTGAAATCAAAAGAACATTTTTTCTCTCTGTAAGAACTCAGTGATCAGTGACCCTTTATAGAGAAGCCTAGGAGAGTTCAAACATTAATTCCAAGTTTTTTTATGTTATGCTTCATTCCCTCTGMAACACAGGTTACTGAAAGTAGCACCACACTAAGTGAGTAACTTAAAGATTCTCTGCAAGTGATGTGGCTGGCACTTATGCTAGAGTAACGTGGAAAGGGTGAAGTCCATCAGAAGTTAGGATTCCTATGAAATCATTAACAGCATTATTTTGACAAGAGTGACTGAAGTGTCAATGGTACTTCAACACTTCGTGCAATTGTACTTCGTGCAATATTCCTTAAGCTTTTTGCTGCATGGGTTGGCTCAGTGTTTTGGACAAATAGCAGGAGGACTGATTATGTCTGTGTTGTAACGTATGTTTTGCAATATCACCTTGAACCTCTGATAGGCATACCTCAGTTGCTTTTCAACTGCACTGCTCGTGTAACTGAACACTTCGTAATTTCTTTCACAGGGAGAAGGCCAGAGCATCACCTACACTAACACCATAACTGCCTCTGCAACTGGCAATATTATCACTCGTCAAAAAAGCATAGAGATTATTGCAAAATGCAAAATGGAAAACAATTCAACCTTAGAAATCATGTACATAACAGAAAATAACATAATCCAAAACACAACTGCCATGGGAAGATACAACGTTAGCATGTCATTCTATGATTCAGATTCATTCTCCAAGCCTGTATTTCAATCTCCATATTTTGTAGACATGAACCAAACTCTCTTTGCTCAAGTTAGCCTTCATTCCACTGACCCAAATCTTTTGGTGTTCATTGATACCTGCATAGCATCTCCAAAATCTGATTTTGGATCACCAACATATGACTTAATCAGAAGTGGGTAAGATTCTAAACTATTTATGATCATCTCTCAACATATGAGAAAATATAATCTAAACTGTAGTTCTTTTAATGCATCTCTTCCACTTATCTTCTTTGTTAGATATTTGTTAGAATCTGAATTTCCTAGAAATTTAAAGTCATAAAAATGGAGCCAGGAAAATTTTGCACCAATTTGCACTGGGGAAAAGAAAAACCATTATAAGTCCACATGTAGATAAATGCCATAGCTAAATGCTGTAGCATAGCTGATGATATTACCAAGAATGATTATGGTATCTGGATCACTAGCAAATCTGTAAATTCTGTTACAGCTGTAATCAAGATGACACTACGGTAACCTACCCACCACTTGAACACTATGGAAGATTCAAATTTAACGCCTTCAGATTCCTGCGGAACTTTCCATCAGTGTATCTCCAGTGTGATATTTTAATTTGCGACAGCAATGACGGAAAGTCTCGCTGTACTCAAGGCTGTATCTCTAGGCAGAAAAGAGCTATTTCTTCATATATGTGGAAGACTAATGCTGTGGTAGGTCCTATCTGCCTGAAAAGAGATCGCAGATCTGCTGATCATTCAGGTAAGAGGGATATAAAAGTCCAGAATGATTATGCTCATTCTTTGTGTAAAATTGTTATATTTGCTCCACTAATGAAATATGTTAGTTTTGAACTTGGCATCAGAGCAAGGAGTTGAATAAAAGTCTGCATTTTGTGAGATCACAAAAGTATTTGACTGATGGTCTTTCAGGTTCAGGTGTGCTTTTTAAAGTAGAAAAAGTAGTAGTCAATCCTAATTACATACATAGTATGTGCAGGATCCAACAATTCAGAAGATGTTTTGAATGGTAAGTAAGGATTTCAGATTTTAAATTTTCTTTTTTTTGGACGAAGTAAACATACTAAATAGGGCTCCTTTTCAAAGCCACAGACTATTTAAAAACAACATTCTATATTGAACAGTCAATCTTTGTAAAAATCTTTTAATATGCCACAATTTCTTTTGATTCTTCTGCAGAAAAGCTATGCAGGATGATAACCATAGATAACTTAACGCTAGGTTAASTCCTCATACTGTATTGTCTACCAGAACAAAAATAATTTTAAAAGGACAGTAACTGAACCAGAATTCAAACAGACATGCTTTTTAATTTGAGCTGCAAAGCTTTTTATATGTTGAGTTTTATTACCCCATCTGGTATCTTTTGTAGCACTATTTGCAGTCTGATCTACAGTGCAATAGWTTAGTAGTGAGATCTAATGAAAAACAGACTAGAAAATAAAGAAAAGCAAATTTAAAAAGCTTGTGTGGTAACTTGCACCATACTCTTGGCTCCAGCTTTTCTTGAGTACGTAACTTCACATGAGAAAAGCAAGCTGTGCTACATGCTTTCAGGTGCCACATCTAAGAAGTGTTTACCATTAGTCATGCTCTCAATAATAATAAACATATTGTTTATTTTTTTTAATTACTAACCTAATTCTAGCAACACTTCAAACATCTTCTCATGTATTTCAGTGAGTGCAAGATTTTGCTAGAAACTGACCACATCTACCATGTGAAAAGGCTGCAGACAGATCACAGTCAAAGCATTATAAAATGTTAATCTGCTTCCATAATATCTTTCACTATTTACAGAAAGATCATAGAATCATAGATAATAAGCTTTATCAAGGACTACCTAGTAAACCATCAAGAGGGATGGGTATTATAACCAAAAGTTCTTCTTTGTCCACCTTTGCTTCAGGAGTATGTCTAAAATCTATCTTTTTTATAATGACAATATTGCTTGGTAGAAGCTTGCTCACAATATCAACACAAGCATACTCACACTGTAGCACCCTTTTATACACTATTCCTTTCTATATCGTAAGAGTTTACAGCTCTTTGGTACTACTGAATCAAAATATGCAGCCAGTGTGGGTCACCCCCTCAAAACAAAAATATCTGAAAAAAGTGAATTTCCATTGAAATGACAGAGTATACCAGACATTAAAACCTCACTTTTTTCTTTCCTTCTACACAGAATCCTTCACTAAAGTGCCTGCTGAAGAAACCCCGAAACTGCAACAGTACAGCTTCTACATGCTTTCATTTGTTACTTTGACTTCAAGTATTATCATTTTGGTAGCTGTGATATTAAAATATCACATCAGACACCAATTAGGATATGGCTACCAAAAAATGCGGAGTCCGTATTAACTACTTTAGAAGTTGACACAAATTAAGTGTCCTATTCAGGTCTGTCACTCCAAAGCGGGGAGGAGGAGAAAGACACACGTGTGCATACACACACAAAAAAAACACAATAAACCAACAGCAATGGAATACAGCAATGCTTGGAAGCATATTTAAAAATTTTTGCAATTAAGAAAGTTCAACCTAAGACTGTATTTTAAATCGAGTTGAAAAAAAAATATAACTATCTACTTCAAGGTGTTTCTTAGAAAGTATCTAAAAGCTAAATTCACAGGTGTAAAATGACCTGTAGAATACAAGATAATTTAGGTCTTTTTTTAAAAAAAAAGGTCTTATTTTTATCTTTTAGTCATTTTGAAACTGTACTTGCATGACTTAAGCTGGAGAACAACTGCAAGCTGTAAATTCTGCACAAACTGTCCTCTCTCTGGCATGTGGTCTTATGTGTAGCTACCGACAAGATGCAACAATCTTCAAAAGACAACAATTTTCCCGGTGTAGAACAAAATATTAGGTAGACTAGACAAGAGAATGGATTGCACATACCCAAGCAGTTTGTTCAGTCAGCAGTTGCTTCTCCACCTGYAGCTTTTGCTCAGTGCATTTTAAGACATACAGTATAACAAGTATCTCTGCATCTAACTTTGGAGCCCACCTTTAAGTTCCCATATAGTCATAGCTAAATGGTACAAATAGAATGTAGCCCAAGAATTCGGAGAAGAAGAAACAGAATGAAGGATGAACCTCAGACGGATCTTCCTAGAAGACACACTCAGAGCCACATTCCTACCTCTCTGGCCTAAGGCTGCCAAAAAGTAACAGATCCTCCCCCAGCACTCTCTATTTGCTAAACTAGGTCCTTTTAGGAGGAACCACGAATGAAGTGCTTACATTTCTTAAGAGTAAGAAAATACGCATAAATAGAAGACTTGTATACATTAATTCTAGTTGCTCCTGCAAGGCTCAATGAATTTAGTAGGAAAGAAGCATAACGTCAGTCTTCTCTCTCTTAAGGAGCCCAAACTCTTAAGTGCCTGTACGGTCAGTAAGACTTTCAAAGAACCCAAGCTGGAATTCAAGTTAGCCTCTCTCTCTTAACCTTACGGTCTCTAAACTTACAGTCTAAGTTAAGTAATGCAAGAACTACACCTCCTTCAATAGCTTTATAGCTGCAATAATAAATAGCTTCAACACAAATACTGTTAAAATAAACCAAAAGTACAAAGAAATCAAGTTCTATTCTACTGGTAACACATTACATGTTTATAAGCAAAAGCAAACACCAATAGACCTCAGAAAAGTGATYACATATAGCTAAATAGATAAGCTGTAACTCAGTTTATAGAGTATTTCTACCTGTTGTTCAARCTGAAACTGGCATACTGTATTCTACATGACTTACTAATGCTGTTTCAATAAATAAGCCACAAAGGGCATACAAAATTCTTATATTTAGGAAAAACATACATTCTTAAGGTCTTTCAGAAAACAACTGTGTACAATAGTGGATAGAATTACAGTAACAAATGCAAGTCAACAACACTGAGGTTCTTCATGTAATTCCATAAATACTAAACTTTGTGAAGTAAACTGCCCTTGGAAAAATACTTACACTGGAGTCCTATATCTACATACATCTATCTCTCTCCATTTGAGAACCCCTCATTAGTATCATAGTGTGTTTGTGAAATTTTGTTTGGCTTTGAGTTCTGAACTAAGTCCATTAACAGAACCATYTTGTTATCTATGTGTGTCTGAAGAGTCTGGATTTGACGATCAATATAGTCCATTAGTTTTTTCTCCATCAGATCCATATTTTTTGAGATGATCTTTTCCAAATACGAACAAATAGGCTGTTGTTCTACTCTGTGAAAAGAGCAAATATACAAAAAATAAACATAACTTGTTTCTTAATGACTTGAGGCTTAAAAAAAAGAATGACTAGTCTTAATGACTAGGGGCATTCTTAGGTTTTTAGCATAAGTGAAATACCCTGCCTGCCTGTCACTTTATAAATCCTAGAAAATTAAGATACACAGTAGGATATGTAAATAGTCATCTTCATTCAACACTATTTTTAGGAAGGCTTAATTATGTGTTAAAAGACTTAGTTATGTGTAATAAAATACACCTAACAGGGTATTCAGAGCTCAAACTCTGTCAGCATAACACACATTATTCTTTGCATGTGTTTCAAGAGTTATAACACTATGCAATTCTTTACTTTTTGCATCTGCATTTTTTTTAAATATACTATACTGTCCCAGCTGCTGGAGCTATTCAGGCTTAGAAACCTGCTACCTAGGCAACACACTTAAAATCTCATCTTTTTTACTATGGTTCTTTAGGTATCAAACTGAATGCACTACTACTATAATTCCTGCAAGGGCAAACAAGGGAGGAGGCAGAGGAAAGATTGATGGGATGAGATAAATTAAGTACAGCAGAAAGATGATGGCACATAATGTGAAAAAAGGAGATGACAGTTTAGGAGGTGGAAGTAGCCAGAGTAAGAATGTAACAGCAGAAAAGACATACTAAATATATAAAATAATTCAAAAAAGTGTGATATTTCTGCAACCACAGACAGTGAAACAGGGCGGGAGGGGAAGGTATAGAAAGACAACAGTTATACAGTAATGTAAGATAATTTTTTTTAAAAAAAATCTTCAAGCAGATTATCCAAAAAACAAATCAACTGAAACATGTTTGTTGCTACACAGCCTACAAAATGACATATTTTAAGACTCATTATTCCTGGAGTTATTTGTTGTTTGTTTTGGGCTTTTTTTGTTTTTTTTGTTTTTGCTTTTTTTTTTGACAATCAATATAAACCACTAAAATTTGAGTAAATGTATCTAACTTACCCAACACTCTGAAGGCCTTCTTCTTTAGTCACAGAGTGTCTCTCAAAATGCTTATTTCCATCTTTTAGCCGAAGATGATTTACCTGACGACATAGGTTTTGAAGAAAAGGAAGAAGCTCCCGTGGATTAGCTATATTTGGATTTTCACTTGTTTGCTCCTGCATAAGCAAAGACCTCATGACTTTCAAATCATTTCTGGGGTTCAGTATATTTTGCTGAGTAGTAAGTCCTCCAGAATCAGGAGTGTTCTCTCTTTCAGGTATCTGTGTGTTTAGACCAAGGTTTATTTTTAAGTCTTCATATACTGCCTCACTTGATAAACAGTTTGTAACCGGCAAAGGTTCAGTGGATGATAGATCTACTGATGTCTGAATACTTGCACCATGTAATCCATCTACTGGATGCTCATCTTCAAAGTCAGAATTTTTCTCAAAGATCCAATTAAATTTGTCTCCAAGAGGTAAACTGTTCTGATGAGAATATAAAAATACACATAATACTTCCAAATAAAATATAATGGAAATTACATAATAAAATCAATATATCCTTCATAACTCTTTGTAACCATGGCATTTGACTAAGTGATGTAAAGATTTTAACAGTAGTTGTGAATTACATTCCTAGGGAAAAAGCATAGAAATATTTTGTTTGTATGTATGTTATTGCATTAGTTTTAATCTTGTCAGTCTCTAAACACCAAACGTTTTACAGRCTTTAATTTTGAATCAGACTTTTATTATGCTACAGCCCCAAGACTGACTTTCTTTTTTTTTTAAACAAACATCAGATGGATACAGGATCCTGTTAAAATAGCCTGCTTTGGAGAACTGAGATGCTCTGTATGAGTTTGCTTCCTTTAGCTGAAGATGATAGGCCTTTATTAAAGATAAAAGAGATAGACAGACAAATCATCCCATCCAYCTACACCCCAAACGTAACAGGAAATGCACATATGATCCTGCACTGACAACTGAAACAACCGTAAGGGAAAGACAGAGAGGCAGAAAGATAGAGTGACAGTGAAGTTTAAGATTATGATGATGATTATGATGATATAAAATTCTTAACTCAAGACTTGATTTAGGAAAAGTGATTCCCTTGAGTACACAACAATCATTCGTGTTACATTTTCAAGCTTGGCAATAGCAAAATCAGGATTTAAATGGCAGAAAGATTGGGTTAAAAATAGTTTTTTCACTGAACTARTTTAGAACATGTTTAACTGTTACAGAAGATAAGGTCTCACATTAGCACTATTCATGTTTACRGAAAAGCACAATGACTTACTTTCTGCTGAAATCGGACCATGTCCATAAGTTGCTGAGCACCTGGAGACAACTTTGACCCCATGGATTCCATTATAGTTTGCACTCTGTTTAGATCTATGCTTGATCCTAATGAAGGAAAATCAGTGGCTGATTTTGCAGACATTGTTTTCACTTGTACAATTATTTTACTGATGAGTACTCTTTGTTTCTCACCAATGGAGAGAAGCTAATGCAAGAAGGAAAAAAATATTTTGGTTAGGGAAAAAAAATGCTATTTTATTTGTACGAGACAATGCACTACTCCTTGGATCTAAATATATACACGTGTGTGTGTTCGCATGGGTACATACATATATATGTATATATATACATATATATATATATACACACACACACACACATATATATTTCTCCCCTAAGAAATTATACTCATTTTACCTTGCCATTTTTCTTCGAAATCTCTTATTTAACTGTATAGTTATTAGCAAATACATCAGATTGCAGTTCTGATTACATACCAACTGTTGGCAATTTACAGTTTATCTAGTTTATGAAGTTTTTTCACTAAAAGGGCATTGCTTGCATACACACATTAAGTCTACTTAAAAAGACATCTGTGATATGAATTTAAAAGAATCAGGCTATTAAGACTGTAAGACCATTTAAGTGATTTTAAATAATTATGTGAAACAATTACTGTATAAAAATAACAATAATTTGACCAACAATATAAGAGAACTTTATTGAAAGAGATGATTAAAAATACAATGAGACGTTAAACAGTTCCACAGAAGCCCCTACCTTAACTCTACAGGAGGCTGTCGGACATTCCAGCTTGAGATACTTTTTGTATAAAGTAACCTTTTCAGTTTCACTAGAAGAAGATCAAATTTACAAAATATCACTAGCTACTCAGATAAGAAACAACCTGTAATGTAATACATCGACGTAAGGCTTGTATTCAACATGTACTGAATCTCAAGGGACATCTACGTGAAAAAGGATTTCTAGGTGCACTTACATTATCTGCTACAGCAGCTTTCAAAATTTGGTCTGTTACTCACACACCTGCCCTGAAGCTCCAAGTTGGTTGCTTTTGTTTGTCTAACAAACAACGTACACGTTGATTTATGACTTAGCCTGTTTTCTCGTAGCTTTTAACTCCTGGGGCAAAGCGTGGAAGGCAGTGCCGATGGGGGGGGGAAACAAATCCGCTCCCTCTGCTTTCTGGCCCGCTCTCCAGGCGCGGGAGCGGCSCTCGAGGCAGCGCTCTGCGCCCACCCACGGCTCGGCCCCCCGCCGCCCGGAGCCCGCGGCGCGGGCCGCTACTCACCCGGGGGGCCGCAGGGCGGCGGCGCTCTCGCCGCGGCCGGTGCCGCAGTACTCCTCGCCCACGTACACCTCCATGTGCCGCGCCTCGCTCACGACCGCCACGGACACCATCTCCTCGCAGCCCGCCGGCTCGCACTCCAGGCGCAGCACGCACGGCGCGGCCTCCCCGCCGCCGGCGGGCCGCTCCAGCACCGC
>NW_028185539.1:28266-31790 GCF_003343005.1 Rhea americana
GCTGTCTAACCAGTTTTTTTTTTCCCAGCTGAAAGGGTGAAATTTTACTTCCCGTTCCCTCAGCAGGGGTGAAGTATCACAGTATTTTTTCTATTGTTTACCTTCCAAGCAGATGATTCTTGTTCTTCCAGCTCTTCTGTGTAGAGAAACTAAGAGCCAGTGTTTGCTTGGATACTGTAGTTGTTTCTCCAGGAAATCTAGGCATGTTAAAACACAGCCTATTTCTGTTCACTTTTGGACTGACTTTAACTGGAAAACCTTTTTGGATAAAAGGTAAGCTTTTAGTTCTTGTTACGTAGTCGGAAAGTGTGTACAAGTCATCTCGTACCCTTCAGTCCTGATCCTAAACGTGGACAGCTTTCAGATTGAGCCAGGACCCTTGGTAGCTATCAGAAAGGCTATTAAACAGACCTCTGACTGAGAAAATCTTATCCAGGAAACATGTACCTGGAAAAGATTGTGGGCTGAGGCTTTTTATAGGTTTTGTTGTTTGTGTTTTTCCCCCCTGTGTCATAGGAATCATCTTTGGTACCGAACACGGTTGTGACTGCTGCAGTCACGAACTCTCGGCTACAGTGGAGTCTGGAGGAAAATGTTTGGCTCTTCCGTAATTTGAGGGAAATTATCTCTCTTTATTGTACTTTGTTGTATCTCCTTGTTGGTTCATTTCCGTTCATGATTTGGCTTCTGCTGTTAGATTTAGAACAGACATGAGACCTGAAGTTTTTGTAGGAAAGTGGTGGTTAGAGCCAGCACGACAGGCAATTTGCCCTTTTTGGGTGTCAAAGCGTAATGTTAGAARCACGTTTCCGCTCTTGGTGCAGTACACGTTTTGCTCATGAAACACAGGCGGGTTGTGTGATTTAGTTAATAAYTTATAGTGATTTGAGGATTAAAAGCAAAGTCAAAAGTAAACGCTAAGAGCCAATATTGTGTGGAAGTCCATTTGCTAATCATCAGAGTTTTTGTTGTAATGTCAGTCTTTAATGTTAAACATGTAYTACTTGTACCTAACTTTTAAAAATCCTGACGTTGTCAAATATATTGAGATCATCTTTATGAATAACCTTGAAGAAACCTGCTCCTTGCTCGGATGGCGGGAGGCGGCGTAATGGCCATAGACCAAGCAGGTGGCAGAACTAAACGCTGAGTCAGCTACGTGGTTTCCATATTCAGGCCAGTCCAGAACAGGATGCTAGTAAAGGGATGTAAGGAGAAAGAAAGGGTTAAAGAGGGAGCTGGTATAATCTGGGAAATGATAGGAGGAAGCRGAGACATGAGCAGAAGGGAGGAGGTGAGCAAGGGCAGGTGTTCACCGTAGAGAGGGAGGGAGAGCCAGGGCAAATGGCTCTGCAAGCATTAGAAAATATCCCCCAATGTATTCGGAGACTGAATTTATTCTTCTGGAGGCACAGTAGTTTCCTTTTGCCTAGCAAATTGTTTTGAAATTTCCTGGCAATATTGGATCTACCTTAAAGGTCTCCTTTTAAAATGATTGTACTGTACTTCCAGCAGTCACTCGTGGAGAGCCTTGCTATGGATTAATGGATCAGCACAGTCTTCCTGGCACCTAGAAGGTGATTTTACAAAACTAGAAGGAACTTTATTCTCCCTGAGATGTTAACATCTCTTACATAGTTAATTGAAACTCAACAGATGCTTCAGAAATTACCAAGAAGGGACAGGCAGGTGGACAAAGAAGGTAGCTACATAAATTTTCTGTGGTACATCAGGTTAAAAGTGTAAGTCTTAGGGAAAAAAATGATTTAAAAAAGAAGGCAGGATGGACAAAGTTACAAAGTTAATAAGCAGTGTTATAAAATATCAGAATTAAGATTGTGTTTAAGTAATTTGGTAGTTGTTATTTCTGTACTCATGTAGAGTATTATCCAGAAGAACCCAGCTTTAATCCAATAACCAAGTCTTTTTTAATCAGTTTGACCATTCCTAAACTATTTCTTCATCACGAAGTATGCACTGAATACAGAAGAGTTTTAAAAAATTTCTAGTTCTTGGGATTTTCCATGATGTTACTGTCATGTTGGTTGCACTTTTTTTTTTGCAAACAGTAGTTATTTGTTTTGATAATGTCACTGTGAAAGAATGACCAACGTTTGTGTTATGTTAGTTTATAAGGTAGGTAACTAAGATCAAGAGTTATTCCCAAGATTATCAGCCACTTCTGGATACCCAGTTTAAAAAACTCTTGATTGAATTTGCATTTTTTAGCACTTTACAACAGTATTTTTTGAAGCAGTGTTACAATTAACTTCAAATACAGTCGAACATACAGAATTTCTGCAGAGAATGAGGCCACATATACTTGGTTTAAACACTCAGAAATTAGGAGTACTTTGACCATGAGTGAAAACGTGGATTTCTGTGACTACCAGCACATTTCAGGAACTCTGGCAGAGACAGAATAGACTAAACTGAAACAGGTCCTGTACTGGTGAAATTATTCCTGCTTGATTTATGGTCTTGATCCTTCTTGATTATGTTGGGAGACCACCACTGTACAGATAYCAATCTGATGTATTTCTAATCCTTTCTGATTCTTTAGAAATTTCAAACTTTATTTTTAGGTATTTCTTCTGAACAGAGATCCAGCCTTTCTACATTAGAAATAATTGTTCCTCAAAGTCTCACAGGCAGAGAGAACCATCACCCATTTTTTCGTAAGGTTTGTTGCTCTGTGTATCTATCTTCTGATATTGTTGTTTCTCATAATGTTGTCCTATGTTACACATGCACATGCATACGCACACACAAAGTACACAAAAACTCGTACTCTCAGTTAGTGACTTTCAAACTTCTAGTCCTGTTAACTGCCTTGTAAGACAGAAGTAGGAAGGCACATGAAGCATATTGCCATTTCCTCCAAGTCACATTAGATGTTACACTCGAACTAACATCCATACCATATCTGTTCTTTTGCATGTTGTACCTGGGCTTTAGATAAACATAGGATTTCACTTTCTGGCACCTGAAGAGTTGGTACTTGCTTTGTACAGGTGGCCCCATATGTGTGTAAAGGTTAAATTAACGAGTTAAGAAAGTAAGAGCGAAACCTTCAGTTCTGGTAATTCACCTTTGTGTCAGATACAAATTCAGTTACTGAAATGACTGCTATTGAAATAGCATTAGTCACCTTTGTACATACTGATTATCAAAAGAAGAATTTGTGAGTTGTTCATCCAGCTGCTGCTGATTTGCACAAGGAGTGTCACAAAACATTATATGGTAGTTTGGCAACATATTTCAGCTGTGCTCTGCCTTGGGAACTGAATCAGACTCTCTTTATCTAAGCTGTAATTACTTCCTCTCCTCTAGTTTCTTAGAATCGTCTATTCCCGAGTCTATAAAACCATAGCATGGTAGTCTAGATTTAACTTTACTAGTATTTATTTTTTGTTCTTTTAATATCTTAAGTTTTTTTTTCTTTTTTTCCTGTAGGCTCTATATATTTCAAATTCCCTCTAAAAATCTGTAATGGTAGACACATTTAATTTCTTGTGTAGTTT
>NW_028185539.1:31860-64819 GCF_003343005.1 Rhea americana
TTTATAGCTTAGGTGGAATTTAAAATTTCAATAGGAAAGAATGCAGAGTGTGCTGCTGAAGCTTTGAAACATAGAAAGTTTTTTTTTTTCTTCTACATGGACTTTTATAGCTTAGGTGGAATTTAAAATTTCAATAGGAAAGAATGCAGAGTGTGCTGCTGAAGCTTTGAAACATAGAAAGTATGAGGTTTAGGAATGTGTGKTTTTTGAATATGGTATATAGTTAAAACATATACCTTAGTGTTATTAAAGAAAACTTGGAACTCATACACTCAGATAGAAAATCACCTTATTAAGTAATATTTTTTTGTTCTATTTGCAGAAGCATTCAGATGACAAACTTTCATATTCAATTAAAACCAGAAATGGAACATACCTCCTGAAACTAAAGAAAAATAAGTATGTGATACCATGTCCTAAGGAATCGTTCCATTTTGGGATTTAGTTTGCTATAAACAAATATTTTTATACTGAAAAATGCTTGGAAGAAACCTTTTAATTGTCAGATTGTAGTAAGGCAAAAAGTTGTGATAAATAATGGCTGTATTATGCAAACAGATTTTTTATATTTTTCAGAATTATGTTTTAATTCATTTTTATTAGCACAACAAGAGAGTGGATTTTAGAAAATCGTTGTGGAAAGTAAGAATTTAGTTTAACATTAGCTCTTCATTAACTTGGTGTGGGGATCGTTAGCCATGTTGTACTTCAAGAAATGTATCTATTTTTGTTGCTCCTCATTCCTGAGTCCAGTCCCTAATGTAATACAGTCTGGTCAAATCCTACTGTATAGATATTTGGGTTAAAATATTTTTTAAAAAACTCTTTTCCAAATAATGTATCAAATTTTAAGGTATTTTGTTTCATGTCTACGGATTTTAATAATAATTTAGCTTGAGTGTGCTACTAACAGAATGTAGTACTTATGATTCAGGATTTATATCTTGGTTTTTAGCCTGGTAAAAGAGCAG
Organism: Rhea americana; assembly: GCF_003343005.1. Classification (NCBI taxonomy): domain Eukaryota; kingdom Metazoa; phylum Chordata; class Aves; order Rheiformes; family Rheidae; genus Rhea; species Rhea americana. Next base: position 32,832 of record NW_028185539.1, read on the forward strand.
CGGTTTATTTTTGTTTCCAGAAAGCTTGTTAGTGAAGACTTTAGAGTATATACCTATGGGGAAAATGGGAAACGGGAGACTACGCAATCAAAAATCAAGGTATTATATCTACTGAAGTTCCCTATTTGTGTAAGTTTCTTCAACCCAGGGAGCCAAGCTTTTTGCATTGAAGGTCATATTAACAATTTGTTAGAACTGAAGACTACAACAAGATGCGTATGCATCTAAATGAATTCTCAAAGCAAAAACAAGTATATGCAACCATTCACTCTGAATGTCTTCATATTTCTATGATGGCACAGTGAAAATTGATTACATTTTTGGCAGCAGAAGGGAAAGTACAAGTGATGCACATAAAGTATCTAGAGAAGAAAAGTAAATTTGCTGGAAAATAGGCTTTCCTCAGTTTTGACATTTGTGATACTTATGTTTAACAGTTCTTGTTGATATAAAACATAACACTGCCTTATGATGGAGTGTGCTTATCTTCGTACTGTGTATGATGATGCAGCATCACTGTTTTCCAAGATATGAAAGAAAACTCTAGAAATTTATGCCAAGATTGGATTTGAGCTGGCTGATTATGTTGCCATTGCATACTATACAGTTAAAAGTACGGTGGCAATATCAAACCTCTAGTTTTGAGACTCTGAATAAAGGATGCCTTAAGCACACTTTTAATTTCAACATGAAACATGTGAGCCCAGTAAAACTTAATTGAGTGCTTCAGTAATGAGAAAGCTTCTTTTGGTATAATTAATTTAAGGTTTTCTTGCGTTTCAGACACACTGTTATTATCACGGCACTGTTGAAGGAGTCGCTGACTCGATGCTTGCTCTTAGCACCTGTAATGGCCTTAGGTATTACCACTTACTTTTTACTTTAAGATAATTAATTGTGCAATACCTCAGCAAAAAGCAGTTAAAAAAAATCRGTTGTTATTGCTATTCATCAAACAGCTAGAAAAAAACCCACTGTTCTATATTGCAAGTATTTTCTGTATATTAACACCTTAATATTTTAATGTGGTGTATCTGTCCCACTGCACAGATATTGTTGATGGGCTGCATTTATAAATTAGYTTTCAGAACAATGGAAATTTTTCAAATACAATACAGTTATGTTAATCTGAGATGCAGCCAAGTTAATTTATGAAAGGCATATGTTCTTGGTGTTCTCCCAAGTTCTTCCTGCAGAATCTGTCTATGCAAGATGACAAAAAGAAATGGCATGAACAGCAAATTGTGCAGGCAGCAAGACTATGTGTACAGTGTTTCAGAGCTCCCTGGGCTCATTTAACCAGGCTGTTCAGCTGATCTTTGGATGTACTTGTAGGTTCTTGAAGCCTTGTTCAGTTTGATCTCTTTTGGACAGGCAGGAAGGGTCAAATGTGAAAGTTCACCTAACCATCCTTCCTGTATAGTATCAAAGTGAGATGCCAGTCAATAAATAGTGGCATTTCCTGGCAAATAATCAGCATACTGATATTGCAGTTAACATTTGACCTCACTAAACAGAACAGAAATATCATTTTGGATGTTCTGCAAACTTAGGCAGACTCAACTCCTTCAGTTACTTTGAACACCTGTTTTCTGAGGATTTTCTTTCACAAGCTAGTAACAAGAGAATTCCTTTTCTAAATATAGTTTAAGATTCTGGAGAACAAGATAATAGCTTCTGAAAGATTCTCTTACAGCAAATAGACATGAACCAGGTGTTTCTGAGTCATGGACAAATGCAAAATGTTTTTACTTAGTTGCACTCGGTAGTGTAATATCACTATTTCCCTATTAAACACACTGGTGATTTTAGCCTCTCTTTCCATCTTAAAAGGTCTCTTTTTCAGAAAAGTTAGATTACTTTAGCAACATGGAGCTAGAAGTGAGACTAGAGATATGGACCAAAAGATTCAGCTCTGTATCCACAATCCAATCTCATTAATTCAGTAAGGATTAGGCTTCCCTACTAAATGATTCAAGGAGGACACACTTGTGTACAATTATTTTTTAAAAGTTCTATTTTGTCTTTTGAGATATTGTTGTGCATTTGAACTTAGCCCCCATACTAAGAGAGTTTATTTTAAGATAATAATTTATTTCAATATGGTGGTATGAAGAGTCATAGTTTTTAAATATTCAGCTTTTATTCACTCATCTAGTCATAATTGTGAGGGAAAATGGTGGAATAATTTTTCATTCTTTTATGATTACTAGAGGAGTTCTCTACATTGGTGGCAAGTGGTATGGAATGGAGCCACTCAACACGTCCAGCACATTTGAACACATTTTTTACCAGTTAGAAGATGTGCAGTATACCCCTTTCCGATGTGGTGTGCTGAATGACAGTCTTCATCATGAAAAGACATTTGTGAAGCATTCTGTGAAATATGCATTTTTATCAAACAGCACCTCTAGTGGGAAAAAGCTTTGGAGGGTAAATATATTTCTACTTCTCCCTCAAGGGAGGTGGTCCAACCCTTTCCTCAGGCCGTTCCAGCAGCCAGGAGTCTATAGAGCTCTTGCTTTGGCATGGTATATCATTCTAGGTGGGTTTGGCTTGGCTGGCCACTTTCTTATGACCTTAATTTTCATGGACCCCAAACTAGTGGGAGTTACTGCTAAGGAAATCTTAAAATAGAAAAACAGCACCATGGAAATTTAGCATCCCTTCAAGCCAGCCTTTAGCAGAAGAACAGAGAGTGTGATGTGAAAGACCTGAAGCTGTCTTTCAGCTCATACCTGTCAGTGTCTGACCAGAAGTTGCTGACATTTAGATATTTATGTGGAAATCTAAAACAAATTGTCCTTGGAGGCCACATTAAAAATGGATTGTTGCCTTGTAAATACATCAAATACAAACCACGAGGAAAAAAATAAATTTTATAAAGTAAAACTTATAAGTCATTATGTTAACTTACTCTTCTTTCTAATTTACAGAAGAAGCGCACTGTCTTGCCACAGAAAAGCTATGTGGAATTATTTATGGTTGTGGATAACAACAGGGTAATTGTTTTATCCAATGATAAATACATTTTATTAAATTATTAAAACTTTTCTCTGACATTTTCATATAATATTTTACAGTTTTTGCTGAAGAAATCTGACTCTGCTGCAGTGCAAAAGGAGGTAGTTGAGCTGATAAATTATGTTGATGGGGTAGGTGAGTTCAGTTACATTCAGTAGTTTCTGCTTTATCATAGTTTACAAAATGACTAATGCAGTAAATTTTACAATTATGTTCTGAAATTGTATTTGGAAGTTATTTATCAATATTTAATATAGTTAAAGAATGTCATGAATCTGTGCACAAGGCTTGCAGATGTGCAGGCAAGAACAGAGATGCAAGATATTTTTAAATCAATTCTGTATGCTCCCAGACTTCGGCTGCTCCAGGAACCTGAGGTCTCCAGTATATTTTATATTGCCAAGAAGAGTCTTTCGCTTGTTTGTAGCTTGTTTTTTATTAAGCAAAATGTCAGAGCTGTGAAGAATTCCGTAGGATCTCGAATCATCTCTTCCCAATTTCTCCTTAAGACAGTTAGCTAAAGAAACAAGTGAATGTGGCTGTTCCARCCTCTCACATCTGAAAGTTATGTTTAAGTATCTCTGTGAAGTAGATGACCTTCAGTCACATATTCTTTCCTCATGTAAAACTAAGTGTTAATAATTAAAATAAACAAAACTTATGCTTCCATTGTTATGTTCAGCCTAATGTGCTGCTGTAATCTTACAGAATTCAGTTGAACCACACTGATGAACAGTAATTATCATTGTGTATTTCCAGATGTACAGAGCTTTAAACATCCAGATTGTTTTGGTTGGATTAGAGATCTGGTCAGATACAAATCAAATATCTGTAATGGATGGTTCAGCTGGAGACGTACTGAGTAGATTTGTTTCTTGGAGACAAAAAGATCTTCTTAAACGATCGAGAAATGACGTTAGCCATCTCATGATGTAAGTTTTGGTTCAGTGCAAAAMCTGGTCGCTCTGCCAGTGTTGTTTATGTATAAGATTTTGTTTTTGTATATGGATGAAAATATAACTGGAGCAAAGTTCACTCAACTTTTAAGCTGTTTTAACTAGGAAAAACATCARGAAACTATTTTTAGAATGGAATCCTTATTATCAGTCAACTCACTGACATAGCAGACTTATGTGATCATTGCTTTTAAGCAATGTTGTTCAGCTGTTCATGATTAATAACAGTGAAACCCTGATATAGTGGCAAATTTCTTCTTGATTCCAGAAAGACCAAATTTTGTATTGCAGTATTTGTGTATTTCTCCATGGAAATCACTAACTTTCGGGTCTTATTGCAATAACGCCTTCAAACTGCTTTTGTTGCAGAGGGAGAAACTCTTACAATGGAGCCATCGGAATGGCTTTTGTAGGTGGCATCTGTTCACAAGTCCAGGGAGGGTCAATCAGCACTGTAAGTGAATAACTTTGTGATTAAYGTGAGAAGCTACAAAGGAATAGCTATAGATGTACTGCTAGTGAGACAGAGAGGTCTCACAGCAATTGAATGCTTTCTTCTATGCATTCACACAACCCGAAGTTGTAGCTACTGCTGTTGCCACTGCTGACATTGTTACTGCAGAGGTACCTTTGATACATACTGATAAATAACATACACTTTGTTTACCTCTTTGGCCAAGTCACTGAGGACTTCAAGACCAGGCTAGGGATGGTATGGTTTCTTTTGCTGAGATTCTTATGTAAAGATTTGTACGTATTATTATACYTAACGTAAAAAATAAATGTATTTCCCAGTTTCTCTGTTCTTCACATTCCAGTCTGCTTGACTAATTTAGTCCTGAAATCATTCTTCGATCACCTTAAGGGTTGTATTGGAAAAGCCCATCTTCATAACTTTAAGGTTCATAAGCACAGTATTTCTGGGAGGGAAGTGCTACCACAATGTAATATGTATTTTTTTGACTCTTTATGTGGATAGAGACTGAACTTAATGCACGATATTCTTAAGTGCTCAGAATTCTCCACAACAGGACTGTGAATGGAGAAAAATTCTCTATTTGGCAAAATTAACCAGAAACTACTTTTTCTCTCCTTCAGCCTTGAGGGCAAAACCAGCATCTCCTGAGGTACCTGTCTTTGTCATATGGATGCCATARTATCATGAACAATCTCAGAGCCAGATTCTGTTCCTTTTGTTTAACAATATGTTTTTCTTTGAAGACTCCATTGAAATCAATGACGTTACTGATTATCTATGATATTCAGAATATAATCCTGACTGAAAGAACAGAAAGAGTGGAAGACTCTGGCCCTACATTTTTTTTTTAAGTGATAAATAGTTTGGTCTTTCTGCTTCTTTCTTTGCAATGCTAGGTTCTGTCTACRTAGCTTCTGTGAGACTTGTGACTTGAATAAGTCAGTAGGTAGAAGTATATTGATTCCCATTAGTTTCATAAATAATTTTTAACATTGATTCTCTTTGTTAGTTTAATGATAACAATGTGTTACGTCATGCTACAGTAGTTGCACATGAATTGGGCCATAATCTTGGAATGAAACATGATGATAAAAGATGTCCTGCCTCCTTCATTATGTACAGCACAGATAAGTATGATTTCTATTTATTTTATTTTAATCATTGCTATTTATCTGTGGTARCCCTCAAGTGCTGCAAAATTCCCATGAATGTTAGAGAACTTCTGTGAATGGAGAGTTTGAGAAGTTTAATCAGAGAGGTGAACTCACTGACTTAGGACTTGACATCATTTTAATGTGTTTGAAACGTTACCTGTTTTCTGATCCAGTGATTCTTTAATTTTTAGCATTTGGAAAAGCTCACTTAACTTTGGGTTGTGTGTCCTCTTTTTTTGTTGTTGTTGTTGTTTTTTTTTAATGTTAGTTTATTGCTGATTTTTACCCTGCTGAGAATGCTCTTCATATACTCWCTGGATTTGTGCAAATGTGTCCTTCCATGGATTCCCTTAACCATCAATTTAAACAAAACCTCTCAGACTGTTTTTCCTTCAGTTCTTTTGTTCTTTGACTTCCCTTTCTTTAAGAGAAAAGATTATTTTATTTGTCCACACTTGTATTAATAAATCAGGGTAACTAAACACCGGACCAAACTGTTTTGGAAAGATGCATTCCTGAGTTCTTAGGGTTTCCAAATTGAAGTAATATTTTTTTCTGGAAAATACATTTTAAACACATTTGGGGATTCAGTACAGATGAGGAATTTTTGAAGCTTATTTCAAATAGGACATCAGAATAAATATTCCAATGGTCTGTTTTGCTTCTGAAAGTATCTCTGCATTTGTTATATATGATATCTTTTAACTTCAAGGAGTGCCATACTCTAATACAAGCTGAAGTAAAAATGGTCTCATGATCTCCTAACATCAAAAAACATAGTGTTTATAATAGATTGAATGATATTAAATGGTTTGAATTGCATTACTTTTTGTAGGAGAAATATTTATATAAAAATAACATCATGTTTTTCAGTGGATCCAGGAATTTCAGCACCTGTAGTGCAGATGATTTTGAGAATCTTATTCTAAATGGAGGAGGAAACTGCCTCAGAAATCCTCCCAAAACAAGTAATGTTTACAAAGAACCTGTCTGTGGTAATAATGTGGTGGATAGCAATGAAGAATGTGACTGTGGCAAACCTCAGGTATTACAGTGAAATTCAGCTGGATGCTTGTTCTTGCCTGGGCCTTTTAGCACATCTCATTTTCATTTTTATCTGAGAAATTTTCTTTGTAAGTTTACGTTGTTGCAAACAGCATGAAGATACATTTTAGAAACAGCCTAAAATCATACTTTGATTTTGATGTGAATGTAGCTAAGGGCTACCAGACTTCACAGAACTTTGAATCAAAGCCTGAGTAAGCAGTGTATTTCAGTGCAAAAAATGTGGAAATGCCATTGGTTTTTGTGCTGGCTTTTGCGACGTAGATCTGTTATATAGAAGGCAGTATTAAACTATCTAGCACTTACTGGATTCCTAATTGTAAYCCTTAAAATTAGCCAAAAACAAAGCTACATTTGTTAGTCATATTCACATTGTCTCAATGTCTCTCTCTCGAATAATGGGATATTTGACTCATTCTTTAGGAAACAGAAGTTTCTTAGACCACAGGTAAATCAAAAAGCTGTCAGCAAACCCAGGTTCTATTGTACAGGTCTTCTAACTCATGARAAGATATCAAAATTTTTCTACATCAAACTATAAATGTGGAGGAAAAATAAGATGGGAGGGGTGATAGGAAGTGTTTCTTAGAAATCAAAGAGTTTCTGCTTCTTTTAGTATCCATTTAGAATGTAATTTTCTCCTATATCCCTCTGTCACACTCATCCAAACAGAAATTCTTCTGAGGACTTGCTGGGGTATGCTGGGGTCTGTTAGAACAGAAAGGTATCAACCTCAGAATATGAAAGATAAAAGGTATATTTAATGTTTGATTGTCCATGCGCTTATTTTGACCATGTGCTTCCCCATTCCTTAGCTGTATAGTGAAGTAAAAACATTGTATCTCTGTGTATGTATCCCTCGGCTGTGCTTTAGGAATGCACAAGTCCTTGCTGTGATGCTGCAACCTGCAAACTCACTTCTGGATCACAATGTGCTCAAGGGCTGTGCTGTGAAAATTGCAAGGTAGGCTGTGTTGTAGTAAGATAAACTGATACTAATTACTAGTAATTTTTTTGTTTATACTTTTTTAAAACATAAACCAATGTTTTAAAGTGTTTTTAAAACATTTTGTTTAATTGTTTATGTTTATGAAGTTATTTATTGTAGTATCTCTTGACATATTTTCACATTATCAAAACTACATTCGACAGTAGAGAGCATGTAAGCAGAGAATTTGGGTCTAATGACTCTTGGCCAGTGGCTGAGAAATCAAGTGTCATCTCTGTGTCATCCCTTGTAGGAGGCAAGACTAATTAAGTGACTCAATAGCAATGATCTCCATTGTGCAAGCCCAAGCTTCTCCAAAGTCTATAATAGTTGACTGCTTTTTAATTTGTGCTTGTGTATGTGTTTTTACAATTTACCCTAATCCCATACACCACCACATGAAATTGAGGAAAATGTGGGACATTCATTAGGTACTGATCTGAAGAACTATTTTGTCTTTCTTAAAATCGTAAATGCTTCCCAGTTGTCACTGTTTCATGTTAGCGTTTCTGCTGTGCAAAATGAAAGTCTTTGTTTCTAGTTTAAAGTGGCAGGAGCAGAATGTAGGTCAAAAACGGATTTCTGTGATCTACCTGAATACTGCAATGGAAGCCATGCCTACTGCCCAGATGATGTTTATATCATGAATGGTTACCCATGTAACAACATGAAAGAATATTGCTACTATGGAGTATGCCAAAGTTTTGATTCACAATGTGAATCCATATATGGAAAAGGTATTTTTATAATTTTATATTAGAAGACTCCTAGTAGACATTTCAGATTTTTATTTTTCTTTCTYATATTTCTAAGGCAGTGTGATGGCTTATTGACATTTGTTATTATTCATACAGGAGCACGAAAAGCACCTGATGTGTGCTTTGAAAAAGCCAATATTAAAGGAGATAGGTTTGGAAACTGTGGAATGAGAGGTGGAGCATACAAGAAATGTCCTGTTCAGTAAGTCACTAGCAAATAAAAGCTAAGTCTAAAACCTTCAGCGTGAAAAAATTATCTTGTTACAGACTCCTAGGAGCATGAGATTTAGGAGAACATTTGCTTGAAATGCAAGCTGAAAAGTTCTACTGAACAGTGTATTTTCACTGATACCATTTCTTTCTCTGAGTCATCTTTTCTCTGAGTGTCATTTGTTCATTACAGGCATAGTCTATGTGGCAAGCTCCAGTGTACCTCTGTTAGTCTTCAAAATCTTCCTGTTTGGAGTGTTGTCAACAATGCATCTGGGGTTTTATGCTGGTCTTCTGACTTTGACTTAGGATCAGATATCCCTGATCCTGCTCAAGTTCATGAGGGAACAGCCTGTGGAGAAAGGAAGGTAAGACAAATCACAGCAGCATTACAGAATATGTTCCAACTGGAAGGTTTTCCATAACTTTCTAAATGTCAAACTGCATTGTAAATTTTCTTGTAATAATGTAGGTTAAAAACATGCAAAATACCTGTTTTTTAAGGAGATTGAGTGTTTGTATTAGCCTTTTGCAACAGAAAGACCTTTGTTTTGCTGCTTCAAATTTTACTTAGATTTATCTGAGAGAGAAAGCGTTATGAATCACCATTTCCTTTCTCCCATTTCTATACAGTAATATGATTTAAAATCTGCTTTTTCAGCTATGCACACACTCAAAATATTAATTAGCTCTTTAAAAACTTGATGCTACAAAGCAGTGGGATACATTATCAGTTACTCAGATTATTTCCATCAAAATGCTTTAAGAGAATCGTAGACAAGTACAGCTATGAAGTTGTAAAGTATTGATTGTTCTATCAGCTCATTTTCCTGACATTTAAGTAAAAGCTATACACTTTTAAACGTATGTATTTTTAGAGTGTATTTATAAAAGCACAGGCTTTTTTGAAATTTTTACTTTAACAATATTGAACACTTTTTTTCAGGCTTGTTTCAATTTTGAATGTGTTAATGTGAGTTTTCTGGGCTACAGCTGTGATATAAAGCAGAAGTGTAATGATAATGGGGTGAGTAGATGGTGTTTTCATGCCCTTTTTGTGGGAAAGAGAGAGAGGTGCAAAATCCCYGCATAAAACCAATGAACAGGCAGATGGCTTTGCTTTTTCTGATCTTTATTAGAAGTCAAATCCACTTTTCAATCTGTAATTCTTGTTGCTAACATACTGTAAACCTGTTAGCACTAATACTGACATTTTTTTTCTTAATTTCCCAAACAAATGTTCTTATATTTCTGAGTTGTCCAATTGTAAAAGAAAAATACTGTTTTGAGAAGGACAGTCTAATGATTCCTGATTTATATTTCTCTGTCAAAAATTAAAATAGCCTCCAGAGGTAGTAAAACTGAGGAGCTTTTATTTGAACTGTACTCTATTGCAGGCAAATAACAAAAAAAAAAAAAAGATTAAATGCTATGGATCTGTGGCACCGGTATCATTCATGGTGTTTTCAGATGTTATGGAGGGAAGAGCTTATTCCCAAACAGTGCTCCTTTCTCTATGTAATACTTGTTTCCATATGCAATTCTTAGTGTGGAACTCCAAGTATACCTTGGGGGTGGAAAGTGGTCACTTTCAAAAAGGTGTTCCTCATTTGGCTATTCTGTGTTGAACTGACTGCAGGTGTGCAACAACAATGGGAACTGCCACTGCAATTATGGATGGGCACCTCCTTTCTGCAACCAGTCAGGCTATGGTGGCAGTATCGACAGCGGTCCARCTCATATAGGTAGGACACTGAAACTGTATTTCATTCTGCCTCCACTGTCTGATAAAATAACCTACCGTACAAGAGTTTTTTTCACTCTCTTGTTTTGTTTTGTTTTTCTACTGCATGAGACACTCAGTTGTGGACTGATTAGGAGAATGAACTGGATTATCTGATGTGTAGATCTGTAGACTTCAAGGAAGTTAGTTGAGGAGAGAATTTGAGCTCAGGCCTATTTTGTCTGAGATCTAAACAATTAATATATGGTTTTTAATTACTGTTACATATTTAAAATATGAGTTATGACAGAAATACATGTCAGGTAGGAAGACTATAGCTTGAGAATGAAACAACAGCCCTTATATATGGAAAGGGTCTCACTAAAACCCTTGGAAGGATTAAGAGGGATTATCAGAGGGATTAAGGAGGTGCATGCAGCAAGCAGCACTTAGTTTGTCTAAAATTTTGGAAATTCTGCAAAGGGAAAATGGAGTAAATTTTGCTGGCCTTTAGACTGAGAGACCATGAAACCTGTTTTCCCTCTCTTTGTTTACAGATGAAATTCATCATCCTTAACTTTGCTAGGCAAAAAAAAAAAACAATTCATATTTCATCACATTTTAACAAATTCGTATTTTGGGAAAGGCAAAACTGTTGCTGGCAGGTCAAGGGAGGTGATACTGCCCCTTTATTCAGCCCTGGGGAGGCCTCATCTTGAGTCCTGTGTCCAGTTCTGGGCTTCCCAGGACAAGAGAGACATGGAGCTACTGGAGAGAGTCCAGCGTAGGGCTACAAAGATGATCAGAGGGCTGGAGCACCTGCCCTAGGAGAAACGGCTGCGGGAGCTGGGCCTCTTCAGCCTGGGGAAGAGAMGACTGAGAGGGGGATCTKRTCAATGTGTACAAGTACCTGAAGGGAGGGTGTCAAGGGGACGGGGACAAACTCTTTTCAGTTGTCCCATGTGACAGGACAAGAGGCAATGGGCAGAAATTGAAGCACAGGAAGTTCTGCCTGACCRTGAGGGGGAATTTCTTCCCTGTGAGAGTGACRGAGCCCTGGACCAGGTTGCCCAGAGAGGTTGTGGAGTCTCCTTCTCTGGAGACAGTCAAGGCCCGCCTGGATGCCACCCTGTCTACCATACTCTAGGTGACCCTGCTGAGTGGGGAGGTTGGACTRGATGATCTCCAGAGGTCGCTTCCAACCTTACTGATTCTATGATTCTATGAAAAGCTAGTAAGCAATCAAACCCGGGGTATAAGAAGACAAAGGTCATGCAAATCAAGTGTGTGTTAAACATATACAAAATGAATTTGTCTGATTTAGAGTTCTTCAAAAATATGTGGAAAAGTTTGTATGTTACACAACATGGGATGAGTAAGGAAGGAAGAACTTGTGATTACATAAGACCAAATCCTACTCTTCTGATTCAGAGCATTCTGTAAATTTCAGTGGTGCGACTATTTTTTATTTATAATAATTTGAAGATTGTAGTTTTTACAACAGAAAAGTGTTTCTTAGCAGCAAAATATTTTAATGTGAAGTTAAGTCAGAAGATTTCACATAATTTCAATTATTTTTGTTCTAGATACATCACTTAGAGATGGCCTGCTTGTGTTTTTCTTCCTTGTGTTGCCAATATTGATTGTTACTGTGATAGCAGTCGTTAAGCGGGATGCAATAAAAAGAAGGTTTTGCAGGAAAAGTAGAAGACAACACAGGTATTACTTTGTTACAAATGAGTATTTCAGCACTTGAGAGCATACTCCAAATTGACTGAGCAATTAGAAGCATTACATATATAGAGAGAATGTTGTACCTACTACAAGACTGCCTTGCTGCTAGTAATGTAGGTAATAATGTTAATCCAGATGCTCCAGCTGTGAGCTCTCAAGTGTTTTTTTTTTTCCTGCTATATATTGCACTTTCCTAATAGTTTTTCATAACTGCATTGCATGGTCACTGGGGAATAAAGTAGTGAAATTATTTGCCAAGACCAGAAAGTAGTGGAGTCAGAATCCAGATTTTTAAGCTGTAGCCTGGTCTTTTGAAATACATTGCTTCCCTGAATGTAATTAATCCAAATGGTGATTTTCATGATGATATGAATTTTATTTCAGGGATAACAATGTGCAGCAACCAAAACAAAATAATACAACAAGTCAGAATACAAGAAATAATGAGGTAAGACAGAAACATATTTGCACTATTTCATTTCCAAATTCCAATAAATAGTGTGCATTAATACCATCGAAGTCTCCAAGTATTTAAAAGGATTTATGATGTGGAAGACAAGACACATTTGCTGTAAACATTTAATTAGAATATTTAATAAGAACAACTTATAGGGAGACTTGCAAAACTACTTATTTCTCAGACATCCTTGTGTTGTGCTCTTAGGCACATAAATGTTATCTCATTTTACATAAATGGAAAACTGAAGCATGGAGAGTTTAGGTGGCTTATCTACTGTCCTTCCAAACATCTGATAGATAAGAGAGCAGAACTCAGAATTCCAGATTTCCTCCTCAGACCCCCAGTTCTGCCTGAAGCTTCACACACAAACTGTGCTTGCATCCAGATCTCCTCCAGGCCTCTTTGTTTTCCACAACCTGTATGGCCTATAATTGACCTAATATGTTTTGATGGTGAAAAGCACTGCCTTCATTAGCACATACACATTCCCATAAATACAAGCTCTGGGCTTTGATTTGTTGTAAAATACTGACCACAATTAATTTTTATATCATTTAGTTTTATTAATCAACTAATATTGARTAAATAGCCACACTATGAAATCTATGTTGTATGCTAACTTATTTTTCTGGTCTCTTTCCTAGCCTATCACATCAAGTCCTGATTTTTTTACCATATCACATTTTCCTAGTCCAAGGTTTGTAGTTTTTCAATGCTTCTTTACTTAATATTTGCTATTACAGTATCACTATAAGCAAGGTGCCTGAAGCCTTATGTCCTGCTTAGTGGGATTTTTCAGACAGCATCATGAGATAAAACAGCAAAGTTTCCAGTTAGTATGTATGCAACTGCAGAGAAGCTTGTCCAGTCCTGCTTTAGAAATGGCACGTCTTCTCTAAGCAATCTRGTAGATTTTTGTCTGTATTTTCTATTTATAGCAGATTAAATGCATGAAGGAGAAATTCTTACTGTTCTACTGCTTGTATAGAAACCAGCATAATGGGACACATAAATGCTACAGAAGTGGTGTGTGTGTGCGTATGTACAATGTTTACAAATGGGTAGTTAAGTACCAGATTAGAAATATGTTAGCAAGATGGACTTTCTAGCTGTAAATTGTTGTCCTCAGTCTTGAAATACTTCACAAAATGTGTTTTTCACRCTTTAGGCAGCCAGTACAAACCCAGTTTCCTGCAGTTCCTTCAAGACCTCTGCGACCCACCATCCCACCTAGACCAGCTGTCTGAAAGTTTTTGGAAGGCCTCACTAATTCAGACAATTAACTGATCTGAAAAAAAAAAAAGAAAAGTAAAAAATAACGGAATGCTCTAATATTTGTTTTCCTATCACAATATGAAGATTGGAGTCCTCCAGTGCCTTTCTTACGCAGTCAAAACACTTTCTGAAAGCTTATACCACTGAAAAAGACTTGATGTTCAGAGACACTGAATGTAAGATTTCACAATATCCCGTTATTTTGCTAAGAGCTGCTGTGGTGGTATTTGTGTCTGATCTACCTCATCTTTCTTTTTTTAAATCAAAGGCCTAAAGTTCAACTTGTTCCTTTTATCTATAACGGCATCAAGAAACAGAACTCTTCCAAAGTGTAGCCTTACCTGCAGTCCAAAGAGAAGTGCACTCTATTATTTAATGGACATAATTTATTCACCTCTAGTCACATGCTGCCACAAAAACTGTAACATAGATTGGCCTCTCAGGAAGCCCGCCTACCTCCTGGGCTATCCTCAAAGCTGTGTGCTGCCTAGAACCTCCGTGGTGGCTGCTCGGTGCAGTCCATACCTCTTATGCCCAGTTGTGGCTCTGAGCCTTTTCTTCAGTGTGAATGTATCAAAGCCAGGATCAGGATCCCACCTCTCATAACGTACTGGTCACGTCACACTTCAATAGTTTATAAAAATAGCCTGATAAAGGGACCCTAATGAAGGAAAGAAATTCTGTGGAGAATAAATTTGAGTCTAGAGAAAACAARCTATCTCTGATTTTATTGATACTGTGACGTATCAGAAAATGTTACACACCTTAACAATGTTTAAAAAGCTTACTGCTGGCTACAGCTTGAGATTTTTTGCTGAAGACTGSTTGTTACAAAAACAACAGATCATTTCTGAAGTTCTAAATGTGACGAGAAGTGGTACTGATTTAAAAGACAGTGTATGAAATTACATGGCTAGTTGCCRTTCTGACAAAGGGGAAAAGAACCTCTTATGTAGACTGAAGATAAAAATTCACAGGAAGGAACAAAATGATACAGATCCTCCTCCTCTGTATGTAGGAGAGTGCACCACACACTGACTGTGTTCACAGGTAAAGCTTGGGTATGAGGTAGCAGCAACAATGAATACACTATGGGATCCCAAAGAAGGTAACTCTAATCCTTTAGATGGTTATTTCACATAAGAGCTAAGCAAAAGGACACCGAAACCTCCTGCAGGCAAAAACCTGCATTGACAAGCAGCATCTTCCAAGTAAGTCTTTCTTAATTCCTGAAAATCTGTAACTATTAAATATTCCTATCATTCAAATGTGATTAACAAGTGTAATGTTACATTAATAAACTCATGATTAACCATGAGTTTTAGCATCTGTAGTAGCATTCTGATTTTAGCAATGTACCAAAAGTCACTTTTTTYCCCCGAAATGCGAACATCAGGAATCACTGGACAATCTCACACCTTTGGTTTTACCAAAATTTAGCATTATATTTATTATCAAAATAGAACTTCCGTGAACCCGATGTTTCGCACTTGTCGAACTGGTCTCTGAAGCCGGAGGCTGCGACCCAGCAGCGCTGCGCAGCAGCTGCGGCGTTGCCGCTGTGAGGGGTCCAGCGCGGCCTCCCGGCGGACACGCGGCGCGAAACGCGCCGGCCCACTGGCGGCGCCTGCGCAGCGCTCACCCGGCGCATGCGCACCCCCGCCCAGCACCCAGCCTCACTGCTGCGCATGCGCCCGCCAGCTCCGGCCCACCGCGCCCCGTGCAGGCGATGGCGCAGCGGGAGGCGGCCGGGCGGCGGCGCGTGGGGCTGTGCGTGCTGTGCGGGCTGCCGGCGGCGGGCAAGTCCACCCTGGCCCGCGCCCTGCGCCACCGCCTGCCGCGCCACCAGCGCTGGGACTGCGCGCTCCTCTCCTACGACGACCTCATCCCGCCGCAGGCCTTCGGGCCCGCCGCGGCGGGGGCGGGGCCGGCGGCCCAAGCYCCATTGGTCAGTGCCGCCTCCCGCCTTCCTATTGGGCGGCATCGCCCGCTCTGCTCTGATTGGTCGGCCGCGGGCGGGGCGCCCTGAGGCGCTCCAGGGGGAGGGAGGGGGCGGCCGTTGGCGGCGCGCGGCGGCCGTTGGCGGCGCCGAGGGGCGGCAGCGCCGTGCCTGAGGCGCTCTTCAGCCTGCTCTGCTCTGTTCCTTCCTAGCTGTCTCGCTGGAAGTTATACCGGCACGAGCTGCTGCAGTACCTGGAGCACTTCTTGGAGGCTCTTATTAACGGAGATCGTTTGCCAGCCCCTAGAAGCAGAACTGCGTCAACGTGGGAGAGTTTCGTCGCCTGCTGTAAGGGGCAGGGGTTGCTCTCTTCACAGGGATCTGATGCTGGAGCCTGCCATTACTTCACAAACGTAGCCACTTCTAGACCACTGTATTTTATTTTGGATGACAATTTTTATTATCAAAGCATGAGATACGAAGTGTACCAGCTGGCTCGCAAATGTAATTACTCTTTACTCTGCTACATATGACTGATGTAATATTTGGATGCTCTAGTTGTTTTCARCTTTATAGCAAAATAACTAGCAAATGTTGCGCTTTAACTCCTTTTTTTTWAAAATTAACCTTGCAGAACATTGGGTAGTTCTTAATTGCTGAATTTCTAAAATACACCAAGTACGGATGTTTATTACTGTAATATTGGGAATTATTAGTTCATATAAAGCTTTTGTCATCTGTAATTCTCAGAAATTATAACTGAGCAGCCTGCAAGGTCAAATTTTTCATATTCCTTTAGGTTCAGAACTAGTATAGAAATTGCTAGTTCACATAAAGCCTTTGTCATGTATGTTGCTCTTGAAAATTACTGCTTGAGCAGCTTTGAAGGTGAAACTGTCTGTTTRTATTTTTAGATTCATTGAGCTTCTGCCAGTTATTTTTAGAGTGTCCACTTGAATATTGCTTGCAAAGAAATCGTCTAAGAAGTCATCCTTTACCTGAACAGACAATATATCAAATGGCAGGAAAAATAGAAATGCCAGATCTTGAGAATAATGCTTGGGAAAAGAACAGCCTCATTCTGAAAAGCTCTGAATGTGCTTTGGAGGATAAGTATGTTACTGTATTGATGCTCAAGTTTTTAAATAAGATCTATTTTCATAAAAAGGCAGAACCTTTTCACTATTTCTACACAATATGTAGAAAATACTCTGATGATTTTTGGAAGGCATACATACAATACATATTTTTCAGTTGTTTGGAAAGCTCATAGTCATCATCCTTTGCAGAGATTTTACTACTATTAGCTGTATTTCTAAACACTTGTTAAAAATCCATAAAAGTTGTCTGAAGTCTCAAGATTGGAAAACAATGGCTGTGGGTTTAATCATAATTATTTTTCATTTATCTTGCAGTATAAATATTATTTCACTGATTACCTCACAAGCTTAACTGAAAGTTTACATGTTTTTTTTCTCTGTGATACCTTAACAAAATACGAGAAAAATCAGCCAAATAGTTTCACTACAGATATGTTTTCCTCTTGTTTTTTTTTCAGTTTGCAGATTATTCACCTGCTGGCCAATGCTTTGGAAAATCCAGTGAAGCAAAATGAGGAAAACACAGAGCAAAAGGTAGAACTATTTGTCTTCAAGGCTTTAGTTCTTACAGATGAGAGTGAATGAATGAATAACTTACTCCTGAATTGTGTTCTTACCACTATGATGACAAAAGTTGAGAAACGCCTAGGGCATTTCTTAATTGCAAAAGCATGTATGTAAGAGTTAACCATATTTGAAAGGGGTAGTTGTCTTACTTTGTTCAGCTAAACCACTGAACTGCCTCTAAGTATACTGTTGTATATTCCGCAGTAGTAAAAAGAATGCCTTTTGGAGCTGTCACTCCACACAATGAGGAAAATAATGTTCATTTCTTAAAATGTCACATGTCTCAGGGAGTCACTCAAATACGTGTTTCAAAATCCAGAGGAGCTGGTTTTTCCTGTGCTAGTCACTGAGATGGTGCTATTGTGTTGACTGCTTTTGAGGAGTACTTCAAAGTTGATGGCAAGCTAAACCAAATTTAATATGTTTACATATATTCCTCCTTTTTGCTCATCCTTTTGGATAGGAAGTAGATCGAGCAATCTGTGCAGCTAGCACTGTCCATCAAGCTGATCAGACTTTCAGACGAATCATCTCTCAAACAATGAAGGATGCAAAAGGTAGGCATGGCRTGTTCTACTAGTTGCAGCTCAGCTGCAACATAGGATTGAACCTGGGAAATTCCTTTGGGGTAAATCATAAAAGAATCACCATCCTGTAGGTGTGATTGAGGCAATCTCCTTTAAAGTCCTGTCAAAAGTAGACTCAGATTCTGCAAAAAACTAAATCTGTAAGACTTGTCTTTACACGAGTATAAAACTACAGTTTTAATTTTCTTTTAGATAAAAATGTACACCCAAGTGAGATGAAGAGCCTGGCGGAAGAACTCAACAAACTCAAAGCAGATTTTTTAGAAGATATGCGGCAAAGAAGTCACCTGAAAAATCAGATTTGCCAGCAAAATAGTGACCCTGTAACAAGTGCRACTTCTTCATTCCAATATGAGGCGACCAATGTAGTCAATAAATATATTTTAAAATAATGACATGTAATACATTTTTCAATACATTAAGAGTATTAAAAACCTTAGCACTACTGCTCAAATTGAGAGATTTAGCTTCTTTCTTTCGAAGCTTGTGCTGTTGCATAACATCTGTGCTGTATTATAAAACAGAAACCTTGTGTAGCATGATGTGTTTGATTTTTTTCAAAATCAATTCAACAAAAACATCAGATTTTTAGATTTAAATTTCACAGAATCGTAGAAAACTAAGTATGGGAGGAACCTCTGAAACTTATCTAATCCAGTCTCTTTCAGGGCTAATTTCAAGGTAGATCAGGTTTCTGAGCCTCATCCAGCTGARTTTTGAAGAGCACCCTTGTTTTTTTCCTTACCCGTGTGAGTTACTTTCTTCACAAGAGCACAGCTTCAGCTGTAGACTTCGTGATGATCCTGATGGATAGGAAATTTACTGATGTTTAACCCCTGACAAGAGAAAATAATTTGCTGCTTAGTGAATGATCTGGACTAATTTAAAAGGTAGGGAAGAAAATTAGTAAGCTTTCATTCCATGTTGTAAGAAGTTTGCTCTGAGAACAGCTGTTTGCTTCAGCTACTTAGGGGACTTTAGTAAAGGACTGTTTCATTTTTGGATGGTGATTTACTCTGCTATGGCAAAACTGGTATAGTCCTGAATGCTGTACAGCTCTTACATGCCTAGGAAGGTATAAAAACAAGAAGTAGGATGGAGTTTAGGATTTCAAGCATAAAGTAGTATTTATACAATTCCCTACTTCATCTAAAGTCAGGACTTAAGACACCCAAGTTCCCCTCAAGTTCCAGTTTAGTTTCCCAACTGCCTTTTTGGATCAGGGTCTTGGCTTCCTTCTGCTCATTTTCCCAACAACAACTTTACACAGAGTARTAGAGATTTCAGATGCATTTCAACTTAAGCTCCTGAGAGCTGTCCGCACATACGTGCGCAAGTCCAAAAACGTAAAAGTTTGGTGTTGCCTTGAGTGTTGTGATAATATACACAGAAGTTCCATATGCAGTGATGACAACCTTACTATGATAAAAACTGATTTCAGACATGCAAACACTGCTGATAATAAGGAAATACAAAAATAGTGTGAGAAGGCATTTGGAAGAGGAGCAAATATGAAAGATTATACGAAAGGAGGAAAAGTGTGAAAACAGTGTCCTAGTTCAGCTCTAGAATTAAGTATTTGCAACTTAAGAAGCAGCCAAACACACTGTTCCCTCTTCTCCCTTTCTCATCCGATATGGTAATTCAGCTAAATGATCATAGACACAACTGAAGTTCACAGCTCCTTGACTCCAGTTCACCATTTGTATTTGCAACTTGTCCTAGAGGTGCCTTGACCTACCTGATGTGTGGTCAGTTTTGGAGGGAAACAGGAGCTGCTTGTTACATGCTTGCTCTCCAAATGACCAGATGCATCAGCTCCAGTTTTGTAGCCCATGTACAATCATGAGCACAAGGGATTCAGTTGAAATAATTTCACTRCAAACTATGAAAGCCAGTACACAGCTTTCAAACAGCAACTTACCCAAGATCCAGCTGTTGAAGCATATGCAATTTTAAGAAGAAATAACATTAAACTTAATTAGAAAGTGTTATTTTATTCATATCTTACAAAAGCAAAGCTTCACAACATGAACTACACTAGATATAGTTATTTCAGAACCTGCCTTCTGAAAACATTCACTACACAATAAAATTTATTTTACAACTCTAACAGCTTCCATTTTTGCATACAAAATATGCTCTTTACACTGAAATACATATTATTAACAAAGCAGGTACTTAGAAGCACATACACAAAGATTGCTCAATGAAAAATGCTTTGGCAGGGAATAGGTTTTCCTGCAGCAGAACATCCATTTGCTGTAGATTTTAAAAGAAGCTTAAAATTAATGGAAAACTTGCCAGCAAATTACATTCCCTTCGTCAAAAGAAAAAACAAACAAAACACCCTCAAAACATTCTGGAACAAAACAAATAGCAACAGATAGCTGTGCTAGAAAACACTGTTGAAATGTGTCTTCTGGCACTGAATTTTATGTTAACAAGCCAATCAACATTTTATGTCAAAATCATCTTTATCTAAACATTGTATCTGTGAAAAGTCAGCTGTTATTCCCTGTTAAGCTGCTCTACAGCTGGTTTAAGTATTAACAGAGATAACTAAGCTACCAACAACTTCAGTCTAATTTGCATGTTTGGTGGAATATTCAGTCTCAAAATACTAAGTCTGCATTAAGAGTACTATAAATAGTGCATGTTAAAAATACGTCCAAAAAAGATCTATAAAATAATCTATTACAATTAAAAGAAAAAAACCCTCCACAAGGTTAATTTTTCCAACTACAGGACTTAGCAGAATCAAGCTGTGGAAAAATTTCAGCTCATCCCCAAACTTTTCTGTTAGTACAAGTTAAAAAGCTAATCAGCACCTTATAATATATTATAAGGATTTGTTTTCTTTTGAAGTTAGTGCAGTGTAGCACGTGGAGGGCTCAATACAGAAAGTCCTACTAACCTAAAGCTCGATCCTACAATTTCTCACAAGTATCCCTCATTTATTCTGAATGAATAAGGTTTACTTGTGCAAGAATTATTAGGGTCATACTCTAAAACAATTTTGCAGAATTAATTCTGCTCTTTAAATTATAGTAAATTGTATATACAAAATCATGAACAACTATTATGCAAATGCACCTTCCAAACATACTCAGTAGTCAGAAGGAAATAGGTATAGTCAAGACACTGTTTGGCGCAACTGAACATACAGTATTGTGTCAAAAAACCTAAGAATCCTTGTCCAGAAGCTGACACTCTCAGAAGGACTATGAGGTCAGCAGGGATCCAACCCACAGATATGGTTGCAAACGGCACGATACCAAAGCCTGTTGCCTCATAAGAATTTCCCCTGCAAATTGGAGCTTGCAAAAGGGAAGATGGAAACCCAGTTCTAAAGCATTCAAAAATTTTTAGATGTCCAAGCAAATTCTCTTTTCCTTGGGTACTCCAAAGCAGAAAAAAATGATATTAATATATCACTGATATTAAATCAGTTATTACTTCTAAATAATTTGCAAGGTTTAGGGCTGGGCTTTCTTGTTTGTTTTATACTGAGTTCTATTACTAAGAATGTGATACAGTTCATCCTGAGGAATGGGATCCTCTCCTGAATGAGAGCCTCTTTTTAGAAAGATAATGCAGCTGTTCTCTTACTACCAGCTACTTTTATTAGTGACCTAACTACTCTATCTAAAATTTCTTCCAGAGGCATTACTGTTCACAAAACCATTTTACTAAATTGCCAAATCATTAGTCTACATACCAAAAAAAAAAAAAAAATGTTTACAGGCACTGCCAACAAAAGCCCTAACAGAACAAAAACTTTGTGAAAATGGATCAGAAACTGGGTGAAGAATGAAAGGCTCAAATATCAAATGTTTGTGCCCATCAGAGTTAATAATTTCCCTACTGATATCAGGAGGGAGAAAGACTGGAACCACAAAACAAAGATACCTTAGCTGTTGCAATCAATTCAATATTGGAAAATACGCCTTGTAGCACCAGAATCTGAAATAAGCAGATCTACTGGTTTCTTTATTGTTGCTAAAGCCTAAGAAAAAAGGTTTGCATTAGTTATCAAAAGGCAAGGAAAATTATCTCAATGATTTAATAAATGTAATGGCCTTTAACAATAATGTTTATAGTTTTAATATTATATTTTAGCCAAATTTAGGTTTTAAAAATGTAGAAAAGGGGTCAGAAGAGACCTATTATTTCTGTATTACTCTTTGACTAGAAGTGTCATGTTACAAAACTGGTACAAGAGCAATAACTTCTAAACAACTGGATTCCAGTTCAGTCAACTTTACTATAGTCCTTAAAGTAAAAATGGACATTCAAATGTATGCCTGAAGGTCCTCTGATGTACAGAGCTGATACAGTAGAAGAGAAACATGTATTCAGTTCCCAAATTTCTAATTCACTGAAGTGAAAATTACTGCTAAAGCTAAAACTTTCWGAAGGGTGTTTTCTTCCTGCATATTGATCTTAGGCTGAAGTCTCTGCAAGTTTTTCCACTGGCCTCAGGAAGCTTTAGCTCCCATGACAATGTCAGTCTGAACAACCCAAACATTTGCTGTTCAGATTCCAACCTCTGACTTCCAGAACGTTAGTAAAATCTTGTTCCTGCCTTTAGCAAAACATTACGTGCTGTCATATTTTGCTGATATTAAAAAGGGAATATAAGGGGAAGTTTCATTTGTCTTAATGCAAGTAAGAAACTAAAGTAAAAGTGCATGTCTAAATATGGGGAAAGTAGTTTTTCATTATTTGAAACATTACAAATTCCTGTGTAGCATATCAAGAGCTTTTAATAATTTTGCTAGGATGTTTTATTTAGGTTTATATTAAAGTGCCTGTCCATTAGCCTAGGTGCTTTTAAAGTTGGATGTACAGCATAAAAAATAAAAAATGAACATGTGCAATAGGCTTCATGTACATCTTCAGTTACCATTTGCCACCTACAATATTAGTAACAATGACCTAAAAACGTAGTCACCCAATATCCCTTTGCCTGCCTACTACAGTTCAAACCCACAAAAAAGCAGAAATCCTTCCCCCTTTTTCTGGCATGTCCAACAGGGTAACAAATGTGGGGGAGACTGACAAGACAAACAGAATTTCAAGTTAGCTGAAGTTTACCATAAACTAGATTACTCAACTTTCAAACATATAGGCAACCTACAGTTTTAGTTTGACCTAAGACAAAACTGAACAAACTATTTTTAATTTGTAAACTTCTTGTTTGTTTCTATTAGAATTTCTATCAGCAAGATAGAAGTCTAATTGTGCAAATTTTTAATATGTGTACAAATCAGTTTAAGGCAGTTAAACGTTTCATAGAACACGTATTATTTCTACAAACTCTTCATTATGACTAGTTGTTTAAAAATTGCCTCCTTCTTAAAATAGACATATAAAGCTATTTGGTAAGTAGTTTAAAATAAGGTGTCATGTTTAATTTTTCTTTTATATAATTAGTGACTGACAAGAAAGTGTGTCTTTCCCATTCTTTTCATTTTTCTTCCTACCATAGATTCAGTCACAAAACATTATCTTCTAGTTTTCTGCTGAGTTTTAAAAGTAACAGCTAAAGGAGTGTTTGAGGCCTAGCACGAAGAGTTTAGACTATATTAAGCAAAAACGTACTATTAACCTTTCAGATAAAAGTAAGTCTTAAATCAGATTGTATTTGTATGCAAAAGTTGCTTCTAACTTAGAAAGTCTGTTTTTCCAGTTTGGTAATAGCTAAGTTTTTAAGAATAAGTCTGTCTCCAAAGTAACCATACATTCATTGCATTAACCTTTCACATTTTATGGTTACAGTATTTTATCTTGCCTGGTAAACACTCTGATAATCGCATCTTATGTTTCAGGACACATACTCTGCATCTACGTTTACAGAGTGTTCATTGGTATTTTAAGTGCAATCAACTTAAATTTAACAAACAAAACATGTAATTGCATTCTAATTCTTATAAGCACACTCAGTTTTTTTGAAAGACTATATGTAAGTGACCACTACATCTTACAAAAAAATTCCCTGGCAAGTTTTATGACAGCATAGAAATAAATTTGCTTTGTCCAATTGCTTAATGTGAAAATTCCTTATGGAAATGAGCAAGTTTTCCTTCAGCAAGTATGAAAAATATACTGTAATATGTTAAAAAAAACTAAACAAAAGCATGTTCTCAGTCAATGCTGATTATGTTGGCCTCTTGCAAAATGGCAAGCAAAATCATACTTATTTTTACACTTACACCCACATATGTTGCACTGAAAAGGATTTTCAAACCCATGACATCCCATATGAATAGTATAAAGGATATTGTCCGCAAAATACATGTCACAGTGCTGGCAGTGATGCAGAAGCTGAGGGTCCTGAACYGGAAGGGTTGGAGCTGGAGTACTTGGTTGACTGTTACTTATACTGGGAGTACTGGTGTGGGCACTGCGATCACTGCTGGGTCCTGCCACAGGACTATAGTTCCTTTGATTGTGTGTAGGCCGAGGATCTGGGCTGGTTGGAGATGAACTTTGAGGAATATTTGTTGACACAGCTGAAACTACTGCAGGTGCAGCAGGCTGCTGTATCATGAAAGGCTTTTCATCTTGACAGGAGACAACATCAGGAGAGGCTGGATTTTGGTTTTCAGGTGGCAAGCTAGATAACTGCCCAGCTAACGTAGACAGCTGATTTAAAGGATTATCTACCATAAGGTCTTGATCTCTTGGCAACCCACTGCTCTGCGTTGGTTTTGTCATACTGTCATATGCTTCAGTCTGGATATTTGGGATTTCATGAGTGAAATCATTAAGGTAGTCTGGTTTCTGAACCACCATGGAAGGTGGACTCAAATTAATTAATGCTCTTCTGCTGTAACCCAAATTGCTGGTCTTTTTCTGCAAAACCCCCCACATTTTCTTGCTGCTTAGGGAAGACCTTGTACCCTTGATAGGCACCATTTTGTGTTTACGCCTACGATGATGAGATAAGTTGCTTCTGTCACTGCAGCGGAAGGAACACAATTCACATTTGTATGGTTTTTCACCAGTATGCGATCGCATGTGAGCTTCTAGATGACGTTCGTAAGCTGATGCAAATGGACATAAATGGCATCTATGTGGCTTCTCACCTGGAAAATTAAGAAAGATTATACCATAGCATTTCATGGAGCATTTAAAAAAAMCTTTTTGTGGAACAGAGTTGTTAACTGGAAGCTGCTAACTGAACAGTTCAAATTCAGCTCCAGAGACACTGCTAGTTCTGAGTTTAGTTGCGCATCTGGTAGAATAGTGGAGGAAGCTTAGACACCTCTGCTTTCTTAATGAACAGGAGTGAGCATCAGTGAARCTGTTTGCAGCAAGAGATACCCTGACTAGCAACTGCAGTAATGATGCCAAGGTCTGAATGCAATCATATTTGAGTAGCGCTCTTAGCAGATCTAGAATATACCTCATGTTTAAAGCACATAAGCAATTGACTACAAAAACATCTGTACGACCACCACTGTAATCATTCTTCATGATATCTGTGTTTAAATGTTGATAGAAAGTATCCTTTTGATAAATTCCAAACATTCTTATAACATAACTGTCCTGGCACTTCTATCTGAAAAACACACATACACATGTATGCACCCAAGAACTGTATTTTCTAGAAGGATTCTGCAGCCAAAGAGTGTATGTGCGTGCGTGCGCGCATATACACGTATGTTAAGATCTGGCATAAACAGCCCTGTAAGGACTGAGAGAAACTCCTTGCACACAGGAATAATGTCTACATGAGTGGCTTATTCCACTCTAAACCAGTTACACAGAGAAAGATCTGCATGCCATGTTGCAAGTCTTCAATCAAACGCAGCTGGTGAACTACTAATTGTTAGTTAGCTGTTACACTCAGCATTAATTTAATTCTGCAGTAAGCTACAGCTAGGTTACACTTAATAATGGTTATATGATCATGCCTGGGCCCTCACTACTTCAACAGATACCGAGCTGCACTTCCATGTTATCCAGCATGGATTATCTGTTTATTAATATAACTTACAGTGCTCTGAGGCTAATGGTCAGCTATCATTTCCCTGTTTTAATACTGATTCACTCACTCTGAGCTCTCATAGTCCACGCAAGCTGTGTGTTAGCCTTTTGTCATGCCTCCCCACCACATTTCTGAGTAGAACCACACTCAGAACTTGAATCTCCTTGCCCATAAGTGAAGAAAATCCTTCCTTGTTCTGGAGTCCCTTGGCTCTATGCAAAGAAACAAAGCGTGTCTTTCCGAAAGCACTATTCAGGTAATGGCTAAATGATGTTACTAACAGGGCACCATGTAGCGCTATATTAAAATTAAAGATATGAAATCTATTGTAAGAAAGCAAACAGGGAACAATACAGAAAAGAGAAAGGAGACTCTCAGCCAYGGATTCCTGTCTGTATCATAAAACCAAACAAACCGGTATAGTGAAATGAACTGCTGCCATCGTACAATCATGGGTACTGTGGTAGGCATCAGACGACACCTGAACTAGTAATCTGGCAATAAAGCATTCATTGTATAAAGATGTGTCCAAATTACAGAAGCTTTTTGATACACAGAAGACTAACATCCCCTGTAYCTCTCTCTCACTGCTAGTCAGCTTTCTGTAACTGAAGTAATTCAGAGTGCGTAATTTTGCAGCACACAGTGATGTATGCCTTCAATTCGGCTACCTTTTCCTAGCGCCTYTGTGAAAGTTTCTTTGATCAAATGAGTCATGCATATATCCTCCAATATTAGGAATACCTGCAGAAGCACTGACACAATAGTCAGCCCACACAGAAAGCTCTGTTCTTCCGCTTTTTCACAAAACATGAAGTCAGAGCTACCTTTTTGTTTTAAATAAAGCAATTCAAAGCACGATTACTTTTACTTGCTGCTTGTCTCCTACTCACTGTCCCATAATTCAGCTGTGCTATACTGCTATTAGTATTATATATTACGACCATGAGAAACAACTCGAAATGTTAGTCAAGGCACAAACCCAAAGTATTATGCTTCACCTCAAAAAAGGGGCATTCCCATTAGCTTGTGTAGCCCATGAAGTACTTGCAACTGAAGAACTACTGTCGGGTCAAAGATTCTTGAGGAAATTTCTTAGGCTCCCAAATTTTGGTTGGAATCTTTCTTGCTTTTGTACACGTTATGCTACAACTATGCTGAAATAATCAAAAAAAGATCCAGCAAGCACCACACGATACCTGGTATACTCTAATAGCAATTTATGCTTCCCATCACAGTGCTAGCAGTCAATCTATTCATGTGGGCAACTGGCTAGTAGTAACTGAGGGCTAGGGATGGGAGTTTAAATAGCAATAGTTGCATGCTGCCGAAGACATGGCATTTGGAAGCTGATGCGTTACTTCTGAAGCTCTAAGAACCTGAAGTGCTCCATTTACTACTTTAAATCTGTAGTACTTTTTTTCCCTCCCCCCACTAGACAACCCTGTTTTCACAAGCCCAGAAATGGCATTGTGGAGAATAAAGCTCTTAAAAGTAAACATCTCTTCTGTTGTCCACAAACCACGAGACACACAGGTAGATGAGGCTGTAGCTGCTGCTTTAATCAACAAGTCAAAAAAAATCGTTCAAAATACACTGCTGCTTTGCAAATCTGCAGTGAGCCGTGTGTCAGAATGCAGGTGCACAAGTCACAGTATTTTCTTCATTATTAGAATTACACAAAACTTCCATGGGGAATCCAAAAATGGCAACAGCTACACACAGAGGTAGCCTATGGTAGCACAGGAGGTTCAGACTGAAAATTTTGTAAATTCCTCTCAGCACTCTGATTTCTTGCTGCTTGTCCCTTTCTAACCCATCATGCATTGTAGAAACAAGTCAACACTGCAGGGAACATGAAAGGAGCACCAACTTCCCAGGAATATATCCCAGGAGTTTCTGCATAGAAGCAATAGTTTACAGCACAGTGAGCCTCTGACTAACAGCAACTATATCTTAAGATAGTTGCAACAATACGTTTTCCTTTGAAGCAAGTCCTTGAATGTCATCTACACAAGACTGTGGAAAAGAGTTAAAATTTTTTGGACAGTCCATACACCGACATACTCAAGACCTACACCAATTTCCATTCTTTGGAGAAAACACATTTTTTTCTTATTGCTACAGTAACCACCCCTAATGCTTTCTATATCATTTTAATACACTAGGTAGCTACTAACGTAAGACTTCAAAAAGATCTTTCGCTTGTGTTTTCTCTCAACTACTGAAAAGTCAGAGCTGATTTTATGAACAGTTTAGGATATTCTAACCTTTGTTGTGAGTTTTGCTTCTAATTGTTGGGTAACTAAGAACTAGCACACTGCTTGAAGATGTGAATTACAGATCATAACACAAGAGTCAGTATCATAATGCCTCACAACAAAGTACTGTAGAACATTTCATACCTGTATGAATTCTGATATGCTCTATGAGCCGTGCTGTTCCTTTGCTGGCGTAGTTGCAATATCGACACTTTAACTTTCCATCAAATGTCCTTTCAAATCCATCCACTAACATTCCTGAGTTTTCATCCAGTGAGACTTCAACAGAAGGATGATCTAGTCCATTCTGATCACCTTCTGTCCCAGCTGCAAATAACGCAGCAGAGATTTTGACTGAGAATCACTGAGATACTATGTACAATGACAACAGCCCAAATACCTTAYGCATTTTTACACCTTTGATCTTCAAATATACAGAACTCTGATCAACAAACCTTTATTAAAACAAAGATACATATACATCTTTTAGGAAAACTACTACCAGGAAAGTTTCCATACAGTYGTAGTAGTCTGCATAATTATCTGCAATGTAAACAATGCAGTCATTCTCAAAAAAGTAAAATCTGACAGCACTGAAATAAGCTTACCTCCCTGAAGTGTCTCTGCTTCCTTGTCTCCACTAACTGATCCAGAAATCATATTTACATGGTGAGTCTGCTGGGTAAGGTATTCCTGAAAATCTTTTACAAAGTCCAGAGGTTCTGGTTTCTTTTCACCCATATTCACACTTTAAGTTTATAATCTCTTCTGCCTGGAAGGAAAAATATCTTCAAATTACAAGTGTAATTAAATTCAAATGCAYTCAAAAAAAATCTGTAAGTGAAGGATTACTTCTGTAATGCTAAAWAATACAATGTAACTGAATACATAAATTGACAACCATAAAAATATTATTTTTAGAATTCTTAACTCATTAAAGATCATCAAATACTTATTACTGGAGAAACAGTTTTTAGCAACAGTAATATAAAGACTACATAAAATAGGATAAAATGACATAATAATCAAAAATCAACAAGACATTATTTGACTTGCTTTAAATAATAACAACCACAACAAAAACAAGAATAAAAAAGGTTGTACCTGAATTTCAGCTCCCTGCTAAGCAGCACACATACTCCAAAAGGTACTCCCAATAGGTCAGAATTGAAAGCAGGGAACACAGCTCTCCCACTTTCCCTGGAAGGAAGGAAGGAAAAAAAAAAACACATAAATCTGTTATCCCCTCTGCCCTCCTAAAAGCTGTAAAAAAAGAAACTTGGGAGAAAAGGTGGGGGGGGAAGACAACTCTTCGCTGCTGTAAATTTTATTAAAGTCACTTTTATTTTCAGCAAGAACTTTTCAAAAACTGCATCTACTACTTACTCTCACTGATGTATGAGACACTCAAATATTTTCTCTGGTGAACAAATGGATCTGCAAAACCCAGAGTCTGGGAAGTCAGCCATGGACAAGTGTAAAGCAGTCGCTGATGTTGGGAAACTGAGTGAATGTGACTGATTAGCAAGGATGGAAATAAGTCTTGTACAAAGCAATATTGCAAATTTCTCTTACGCTAAAATTTTAGTATCCTACTCTAAGATCTTAATCTATTTCATTATTTTGCATTTAAGTAATGAAAATATTCACCAGATGTCACTTATAATCTTTTGCAGTCCTGTAGATGACATCATTACAATCTCTATTTGCAATGAATTTGTGAAGACTGAATTTAGGACTCAGTCTGAAAGTCTGTAATAAAAAATGTTAAGTGACCTACAAAAACTCCAGTCCCAAATTCAAGACCATATTTAATAATAAACACGCTCCTATATTTTCAAATATATTTACAAATATTAGTTCATTTTGCTACTCTGCAATGCAACTCCAGTAGTTTAGAAGTATAAGCCAATCCATTGYATATTGCTACTTTGTTCTGCCTGTTAGATATAAATGAAATCAGTTTTGTCTAACATTTGCAGCAGATATTTCTTAAAATGTGTTATCTGCACTTCTGAAGTCAGAGGATAAAACTMAGCCCTTCACAGATGCCATTTTTGGCATTCACATTTCACATCATGCCTAAGTATGCTCAACTACTATAATTGCTACCACTGTTAAATTAGTTCTGAACACATCTTGACACATTAAATTTTCCTACCCTCTTTCAGATGTCACCAGCCTCCTCCAGGCTTAAGTTAATTTGTTTTCCATTTGTTGGGGTCTCCTGCAATAAAACAAAGTACAAGGGACATTCATTAAAAATACAGAAGGGCTATAGGGGACAAAGTAATGTTGAATTCTGACCCGGGCATCTTTCAGCAAATTAGAGCAGTAAGAAACAATAATTTAAGTTTAAATCACTTTGTATGCTGAATGATTCTGTGGGAATCAACACTAAAGGTCCATCTTTYCACAGAAGAATCTGTGTATCCCTTTTTTTAAGGCATAAAAACTTAAGYGCTTACTTTATTTAAGTTCTAAAGAAAATCACACATAATTTTAAGAATCAGATTGGGAGAAGACATTATTTGTGGGATCAACTGCWTAACTACTACATTCTCTGCCTCATAGATTTAGTTTGCAGAAGTCCATCCTTCACTACCTACTTTACCTAATGTAAATAAATTGCCACAATTTAACAACTGTCTCAAACATCTTCATTTGTATGTGCAAAAAGATATTCTCTGACTTAAGTGAGCCATTTTATAAACAATTAGGGTTTGTTTGTTTGTTTTTTACAGAGACACAATGGAATGTTCCCCTTTTCTTCAAAGAATGGTACAGATCAGATGTCTGATATACCCCTACTGCAAATTTATAAATACAACTATTGGAACCTGAGCAGACCAGCTCATGTTCCACATATCACATCCAATGATCTTAAAGCCCTACTTATAAAGAACAGGTATTACAAAGAAAAATAATTTTTTTGCATAGACAACTGTATCTTCTCCAACTTTAAACTAGTTCATATAATACTAGGGGTTGATTTTTCAACATGGGTGCAACAATTCAATTTAGCATTAGTTATAGCTCAGATAACACTAAGTATACAATCTCAAAAGTGCTGTAGGATGTGCTACTATGAAAAGCAATGTTATAAATATTTTGTCTAAAGAATTTTGCCAATAAATAATTCATATATTGGAGTAAAAATAATTTATGTATAGTTTTAAACAGTACTTTAAAAGTATACTTAATAAAAACTCAACCATACTTCAGAAATTATAACTATAAGAGAATGAGACAATATGACTGCAAGCAGTTATTTGCATCCCATTTCCTTGTAAGGAAATTGGGGGGGGGGAAGAAGGGAGAGGGAGAAATCTCCCTGTCACAGTCTCATCTCTTCCCTTACAAATGGCTTTAAACGGAAGGATCACGGAGGAAGGATCCACAACTCTACCCAAATCCTGCAACTCATGTTGTTTCACTCTCTTCCTCAGGAAGTTTCACGTGTAGAAAGGAAAATGGGAACCTCGATGCCCTGAAGCGTTTCTAGCTGCACTGCAGAGCCTCACGACGAGCCAACAAGAATTACCAGCTCCCTCCCGGACACCCGCGCTCTTGCCCGGCAGCACCAACACGCCCAGACTGCCCCCGCCGCTGTSTCCTCCTCAGCTGGCGGGCGGCGGGGGCGGCCGCGCTACGGGGCGGGGGAACAACCGGCGGCCGGGGCGGCCCGGCTCCCGCGGCACCGGCCGGCC
>NW_028185539.1:65212-100212 GCF_003343005.1 Rhea americana
GCCGAGGGCGGGCGGGGGCCGCCGGGGACCCGCCTCGCCTCTGCCCTGAGCCCGCTGGTTGAAGTCGCCGCGGCCGCTTGCCGCGGTGCGTGGGGGACTGGGCGGCTCAGGCGCGGCTCTCCGCGGAGCGGRGGCGGGTTGGAAACGGGAAATGCCTCTTTTCCCACTCTTGCTGCTCTTCTGCCTTTTTTTATTTTATTTGTTTGTTTGTTTATTGTGTGGCCGTGTAGCACTAAGTTACTGCTAAGAGAAGTTGGTTCCAAGTCTTGTGCAACWGCCTGTAACTGGAAGACCCGGAGTGTGCCGGGGGGGAGGAGAGGGGCGCAATCTGGCTGCGGASTCTCTTGGCTATAAACGTTTTTCCTTATCTAAACAGGCAAAAAAAACTGGCACAACATGGTTTTTCGTAATTGAGAGGCACTGGAAAYGGCTGAAAGTCTTGGTCTGGGGCACTCGGCTACTTTCCCTGTGCGGAATGAGGAGAGGTGCTAGCCAGGGAGCTTCTCGAGAATGACTTCGGATGTGTTGTGGCACCTGAAATAAGGAAAACTGACCCTAGGYTCTCCTGAGAGTAGGAACTTTTTGGAAGCTAGCCAAATCTAGGACAAGTACAGAAATGAAAGTCACTGAGGGAAAGAGAGGGAGCTTAGGAAAACAGACCGATGCAACCTTTTTTATTTATTTCTTAGCACTACTACCAAGTCTACTACGATTAAAATCCCATGTTAAGTTGTAAAACAAGCAGAAAGAAGCCAGTAGGTTTGAGGCTTTTAACAGAAATTTGTGG
Organism: Rhea americana; assembly: GCF_003343005.1. Lineage (NCBI taxonomy): Eukaryota > Metazoa > Chordata > Aves > Rheiformes > Rheidae > Rhea > Rhea americana. The sequence goes on from NW_028185539.1 coordinate 66,000, forward strand.
TTAAACAATGAAAAAAACCCATGTTGTCTGCATGGGATCATCCTACTGTTTTTAAGACGTTTCAAGGTAGCCTTGTTATGAACGTTCCTTATGAACGTTCCTTATGAACGTTCCTCTAGCACAATCTCAGTACAATATCAAGCAAGTATTTGTTGAACTGTGTTTGCAATACGTATGCTTAGAAAAGCCTTCGTTCTGCTACTCACAAATGAGATACGGTGGAAGTGCCTGCACCTGAAAGCTTATTCGGTGGAGTGACAAGCTGGAGGTGGATTCTGCTGCAGGGAGGGGGGAAATGAACTCAAATGCTAACTTTCTCGAAACCTTTGGCATTGTTGCCGGCAATAGGCCTCCTATAATCGCCATAATCTGTAACAAGCACTGAACTGTTTACTGTGCAGTGCCTCTGCTTGCTAACCAGGGATTTGGCAGGCCACCTCAGCTGATGTAGCCTCATGTACTTGCTGTGCTTGGCTGCCCTGAACATGTCAGCAATYAAGTCTGTYCCACTTTGTGTCTTAACGAAAGCATATGAGAAAAATCTTTGGGGTTTTTTTTTCTTAGTTGTCTTTTTTTGTCTAGTGATGGTTAACTAGCAATTTCCATCTCTTGTTTGCCTTGGAGTGGTGTCAGAATCCTTGAGGGAAATATGAGAAGGGGAAGATTTCTTATATGAGCTACTAAATGGTTTGAATTAGGACCATAAAACTAAGGAAAAGAGGAAATGTTTGTTGAAGAACTGGGAGGAGACATCTCTGCAATGTTTTCAGCACTGCGTATCTGAGGTTCCCTTTAAATCAGTCTTACTAGAAAATTGGTATTTGTTTAGAGTATACATACTAGGTTCTGTGAGTTACCATTTTGCACTTCAGTTTTACGTTGTCTAAAAACATTTACAACCTACTTTGTTACTGCTCAAAAAGATTAAGTTTGTGCAGTAGTTTATAGGACAAAGTGGATTAGCAATTCCCACAATTTTATCAAATTAATAGAATGTGTTCATATAAATGTATAGCAAAGCTTTACACAGCTTTTTGAAGCTATRCAAGTTAATTTAATAATATTTGACTCTCACACACCAGTAAAGTGATTTTCAGGCCTCCTTGAGTCATGAAGGGCTTACCTGGCTTCCTTCACCTGAATGTCCAAAATCAGAACTTAGTCTCTACAGTTTCCTATTTTCTCTGCATGCAAATAAGACTCAGCAGTTAGCAATACAAACAGGAGTATCTGCTCAAAAAAAAAGGTTGTACTTCCTACTTTGTTCAGTCCAAAGTGCTCTGTGTAGATTTAGTGGTGGTTTCACCAGCTTGCTTGATAATTCTACATCCAAGTGTCAAGTGCTGTCACAGGAAAGTATAGATGATGCCCAGAGTGTTACCAGTTGTTGTCTGAATGATACTGATTTGTCGGCAGAGTGTACCATTCTTGCAGCTTCAAAAGGTTGTGTATTCTTAAAAAGGTGTTGTGCATTTTTATTAGTATTGGTGAATACTGTGTGATTCATCATTAGTTTTGTCAGCATGAAAGAGAAATGCTCTTTGTACGTGAAATAAGGTAGAAAAAGCACAAAGTGCGTGTGATTTGTAGTCATGTAACTGTTCAAGAAGCTCATTGTATTAAGTGTGTGTGTGTGTGTATGTACATTTTTGCCTCTCAAGCTTTCCAAGAATACAAGCTTGTGTTTGTGAATATTTTTACCAGTCTTGCACATCTGAGTGTTGACTTCCTACTTTAGACGTTCTGCATGCAGTCTCACTCCTGATTGATAGCTTCCAGAACACAATTACTGGGATTTATTTATTTGAAGCATTGCGTTTACTACTGATCACCCAAAGTTTGCATTGCTGAATCTAGCCCTGCTAGTTAGTATTTGTTTTATGTGGCCAGGAGGGCTGAATATAAATGAACTTTGAATGTTTGTAGGAATATCTGTGTTCTCTATAACAACGTCTTCTTTTTCTTTTTTTTCTTTTTTTTTTCTTTTTTGCTCATCTGTGACTGGTTATGCTAAAGATTTTGTAATTTCCTTACTTGGACATCTTGCCTCTAAGACAAGAGGAGTCCATAGGTCTGTTTACATCTTTTTTTTCTTTCTTTCTTTTTTTTTTAAAGTCAGTGACGTGACAAGTATTTGAAAGTCAACGTGAAAGAATGAATTATTAGAAGGATCAGAGGAATTTTGAGTTCTTGACCTCAAAGTTCTTGCCATTTTTTGAGGATGCTATCATAGTGTACGTTGCCAAAATGCCCTGTGTTCTGTGAGCTAAATAGTCTGTTTACAGTGCAGTCAGTGTGCTTGCTGTGGGATTAGAAGTGCATGCTAGTAAAAATGTATTTTGTCAGGAATATGCTCACATACACGTTATTTTTATGGCAGCACAGCTGTGTCTGTTAGGGACTTCTGTCAGCAGTTGTCTTGGCAGGAACCGAGTGTCTCTGGGCTTTGGACTGATGTAGCAATAGGGACAGAAATCTGTAGCAGAGATGTGGTCTTTAGAAGTGAGCCGTGGTAAGTTGGGTTTGGGGAGCTGTGAGAGCAAAGACATCTTTCTCTCTTGCCTCTTTTGAGATCGCAGTCACTAAATCTATGCTTCTCTTCTGAATATTRCTTTTCAAGAATAAGCTTTGTAGCTTCTGTAAGCCTGTTACTTGTGGAGCCAGATTGTTTTTGTTACATTAACTTTTTTAAAACCCAAAGAAATTTTTCTATAGTTTAAAAATTAATTAATTTTTATACCTAGGATTTGTCGCTTTCCAAAGTGTGCTTTACCAACTTAAGTCTTCGAACATTAAATTTATAGTTTCCCAAGATACTAAACCAGTTATCTATCCCATTATCTGCATGTCCACCCACCTAATAACCACCACCATCCACAACCACACATAACCACAACCACGTAACTTGCTTCCAAAAGCCACCATCTGTTCTGTTAATTGTTGTGACTTGTGGTATCTAGCCACATGTGCTTAACACCATTCTCCATATGGTAAACTACTCTGTAGCACCTCTACTATCTTGACTGGATAACCTCTGCTTCTTGATACTATTTGATATTGTTGTGCATGAGTGGGGAGAGGCTGCTGAATTCAAGTATAATTTGCTCAATTACAGTTCTGTCCTGTACTTTTTAAATAAATCAATGAAATTAGTTAGTATGCTGATACATTAATTATTAGTTACATAGTACTATCTTCAGAACTTAAATTATTATATGGATAAGATTTCAATGAACTATGTAGAAATAATCATATGCCAGGACTTGGTTTGTGAAATGTATACTTACTCTGAAAATTATCAAGTGCTGAGTTTGGATATAAAAATCATAGCTTCAGTAAGGTTGGAAGGGACCTCTGGAGATCATCTAGTCCAACCTCCTGCTCAGCAGGGATCCTCCATGATAWTAAAGTTATGCCATTTCATAGCAGAAGACTAATAATCCAGCAAAAGAACAATTAGATTACTTGAAAAATGAGTTGTTGGCCCTTGAAAATCAAGGAGAAAACTTAATCTATTTTTAAAATTSAATGGTCTTCTGTACAGGTAAAGACGCCCATACATCTAGTTTGCATTTACTTTTATCATACATGTTAATAAAGAGATTAATTTTGCTGAAGTATACACTTACTAATAAGAATATCATAGCAGATTTTTGAAGCTGTAAAACAAAATATTACCAAGAGTATTTGCCCTAAATATTAGAATTGACTGAGAAACTATTAATGTTTATAAATCTCTTGTAGAATAACATTGTAAGTGTTAGCAAAGTTCTAGAAAGCAATTGTTTGGGGTTAATAGATGTCAGATAAAAGAGGAGTAATGAACAGATACTTTCTTTTGGCGTGCAGTTGGGAGGGTTGCATGTTCTCAAAACTGTTGAAGTCAGAAACATTGAAATTAATCAGCTGTAGTTGTATTTCCTGTTCAATAACCAAATAAAAACATTGGTAAAAGTGTTTATTACCGTCTGTCCACGGATCTTGGAGCGATAAAAATTCTGTTTTCTGTTAMCTGTTCTAATGTTCTGTATTTGTTGTCAACAGCTGAAAAGAAATGTGCCGGCATACTTGGCTTCTTGGAAGGCTTCTCCATGCGTCTTTAGATCCTCCAAATCGGGACTTATGCCAGATCTAGCCAGTGATGGAGTTGTCTGTGCTCCGCTTCAGACATTCACTGAAGAGGAGACAATGCTAAAAAATATGGGTACCTATGTTCTTTTTCTGTATTCCAAGCCATAGTACAGTTTACATAAATAAATATTAATTTCTTAAAACTATTATTAATGCAAAAGTGATATTTGATGGTATTGACTCATGTCTGTTCCAAAATGTCTGGTTCAGCTGAACTGAAATCCTGAAAGCCAACTGGAGCAGTTAACGTACACTCAGTATAGTGACAGATGTGATCAGAGAGTTTGCAATGTAGTCAAGCCTATATGAGACTACTTCAGAAGGAATCTTGAAAGCAAAAGGGGAAAGTGAGGGCCTGAATATCTGGGAAAGAGCTCATGAAAGGCTTAGACTAAACAAAATCGATCTTATCTACAGAATTTGTACACTCAAAATAGCATGCATTGAAGCCTGAGACCATCTCTGTTAAACACAGATTAAATTTATAAAGRAAAAAGATACAGCTAACAGAATAAGTGGAATATTTGAAATACTTTCTATCATTTTTTTGGTCAACTAATGTCACAGGAAAGTGTAGCTGAGATGCTTTTGAAGTTTCTGAATCTATAAGCAGTATTTGTTACTTCAGAGTTTTCTAACTGAGTTTGGAAAACACTTTGATAAATGAGCTTTGTGGCACAATACACTGCTTTACATGAGCAGCTTCTGGGCCTTCAAAGTAGTTGTCTGGGAGACTCAAGGAATAATATACCTAACCTGTCAGAAATACTGCATTGCTGTTATATTGATCSTCAAGTGGAGTTTTAGAATACTTTTACTCTTTCTTTCTTTCTTCTCTTCATTACAGTGAAAAAATTTGCTCAGGAACGAGTTGCACCTCTGGTGAAAAAAATGGATGAGAATTCRAAAATGGAAGAATCTGTAATAAAGGGATTGTTTGAACAAGGGGTCTGCACACTTTTACTTAATCTTTTAGCCAGAAAATGACATTGTTARTATAGATTTATAGCTGTGCACTTTTCAGATTTTTTCAGATGAAAAGATTGAGGTATATGATTCAAATGAACTGATGAGTCATTAAAAGTTGTGGAATTATCAACAGCAGGGTAACCTTTCTCTTCTTCTCTACTGTATTATTACTCTCTCTTTTACTGTAATATTCCATCCATCTCTTCTGTGCCTGTACCACATTCTTAATCTTATTTTTGAGTTCTCTATCTTTTCCTCTCTTTTTTTCATAGATAAGCATAATTGTAAAGAATCCTAGAACTGGCATGACTCTGGTAATAATGTTGCTGGAGAGGGGTACCAGGAGTCCTCTATGTGCTAATTGGGCAGCCAGTTATTGCAGACAACCAATTGATCATTCTTGGAATGAATTGGAACTAAATCTTGGTCTTTTCTACTATGAAACTTAATGTATGTGTTTAGAATGTCATTTTATGCAATGAAAATTCTAAGTATAAGACTTATTGCAGTTGTTCCACTGCAATTAGACGTTACAATTGTTACAGAAAATGTAATCAGATTAATTAGGCTGGTGATTGGCCTGTCTACTGCACATGTTAATTCTTTTTCTTGCATGAATTAACTGTCAACTTCTGTGAGGAATTGTTAGTTTGTTACTTTTTTTTTAAGGGAATTGAAGAAAAATAGGCCTTTTAGGCAAGGGTCTGGAAATAGTTATATTTTGTGGTTTGTCTTAATCTCTTGTCTTTAGTATCAGCTTGGGCTAAGAAGGTATTGACAAGAACTAACAAGAAAAATTGCTGTATTTTCACTCTTAGCTGATGAGTATTGAGCTTGAGGAAGAATATGGAGGAACTAGAGCTTCATTTTTTTCAACCATATTGGTAGTAGAAGAACTTGCCAAAGTTGATCCAGCTGTAGCTCTTCTATGTGAACTCCAAAATACACTAACTAATAAGTTGTTCACTGTATATGGAACAGAAGAACAAAAGAGAAATTACTTGCCCAGAGTGGCTAAAGATATGGTGAGTTAAAGTCTCACTTTACTAAATTATAATATAGTTTTAAATAGTTATGTAATGTTAATGATTAAGTGGTCAACTGCAAGATTAGAAATATCTTTATATATAAATTTTGAAACTCTTCCTAGAGATGAAATCTGTGGTGGTATAGATATCTCCTGGTCATTAGTAGCTGAAAGGTTAAAAAGTGGAAAGGCACTCATTAGTTTCATTTTAATTTAATTTACTGTGGAAAAGAACTTTAAAGCAGTTGATTTTGAGATGCTTGTAACTACACAGTGTTTATATTCTTTATCTCCACACCTGTAACTTAGTTACTTTGATGTTTAAGTTAAAATATTTTAATTTAACAGGCTTATGCTTGTTTATAATTATTTTCCTTTCAAAGCTAGTTACATTTGCCAATGTATACAATAACAAGTAAAATTATTTTTTCTCTTCAATTGATAGATAGGCAGTTTCTGTCTTTCGGAGGTTGGATCTGGGAGTGATGCATTTTCTTTGAAGACCCGGGCCGAAAAGAAGGGAGACTACTATATCATCAACGGCTCAAAGATGTGGATTAGCTTTGCAGAACATGCAGGAGTTTTCTTTGTAATGGCAAATACAGATCCTGCTTTGGTAATTTCCTAAGGAATAGTTGTATTTTCAGTGACAGCTGGTAATATATTACTGTATTTGTATAAATAATCTGGTACTAAAGGTTGRTATTCTTTGCACCTTTTCGTAGCTGAAAAAAACATTTTGTTGAGAAATRTTTTTAAAGGGGGAACCTGCTGCACAGTTCAATAAATTTCTCCCGCTAAAATAAAAATGACAGAATCTTAATTGCACAGCGAAGAGCACAGCAAGCACTGGTGTTATCCTGGGTCACCAAAGAACAGACAGTCTAAGTCCTTCTGACGTTTCTGACTTAACTGGCACATTACTGTTATTAGAAGGTGAACTAGAACTTAGGCTACATGCAATGAAAAATTAACACGTGTGTAACAGTAAAGTATGTTTATGTAACAAAACACAAAGCTGAACATTCATGTTTCATCACATACCAACTTGGATATAGGTAGTAAAGATTCAAAAGAGTGAACTGCAGACTTTAAAATGCACTATACCAGAACAGAAGAGCAATAATCAAATACAAAACTAAATTGCTTACTTTTGTTTTTTTTTAAACTTTCAGTATCTCCTTTTTAAAAGTTTAACTTGAAGATACTTATTTTTAAGTTTCAAAGTCTTAACTAATGAAAAGGAAGTTGTTTTTCTTTTACTCAGTGGAACAGTTGAGCATCCTGTYGTTTTCTTTCTGAATTTGAATTTGTTTGTTTAAAAGCAGACGGGTGATTTGAGTTCTACATAAACTGAAAATAGATTTAGTAATACAGTGTCCATATTCATCAACTACTGATCATTGCCTAATCTGGAATTGTTTCTTTAATATAACATTTTACAAAAATGTGTGATAAGTATTTATCTTAAAAGTTATAAATTTTCTTTTATGTTTAAATATGCAAGAAGGAGATTAAAAGTTGATGTTGCTTGAAGTTTAAGTAACAGTTGACATAGATATAAATGAAAGAACAGACCACTGTGGAGTTGTATATTGAAATATACACTCTACACTAGCAGCTCCCAGTTGGTGAGACAGTTTGTCATTAAGGTGGTAAGGGCAGAAGAAACAGCAGGCTCACCTTTAATAAGAGACAACCCTTCTACAAGAATCACAGCACTTTTACTTCCTCTGTCACCCTCTAATGAGAGGAACTGCTCTGCTAGGGACAGAAGGAGATGGGACCATGGCCAGGAACACCTCGCATCTGTTTGTCTTGTGGCCGTTGTGTTAAGAGATGTGGTGTTTTGGGGGTAGGGGAAGGGATTGCTGAGAAATGTGAATGAGTGAGAAAAGGAGAGAGAAGAGAGAGTAACAATAAATGAAGGGAGAAAGAAACCACTATGAGGTCAGCTTAGCGGTTTGGGAATCACTGTACTGTATTGCAAGAACCTATTTTAAAAGACTTCAGAGATGTGAATATTTTAAGCCTGTGCTTAGAAGATGCCAGAATTTAGACTAGCTATACAATCTGTGTTGTCATGTGCTTTTCGTGTCCTGTCTAAATCATGAACTGAATATCAAATTATTAACTCTTTGAGCTTTTTCATAAAAAAAAAAAATCATAATAACTTCAGTGCTTTATTAAATATTTTCCCCACAACCTCTCTGGTGTAAAAATACAGTACTAGTCATGTTCTACAGACCAGAAGCACATGGAGAATGTGCCCTTTAATTCTGGTGTCCACTTACATCTTTTATAATACTTATTAGGATATAACACTCTGAATATTCAAATGCAGTTCCCAGTGATGTCAGTCTTGGTAGGGAGTGCTCATAGTTTGGACAAACTCCAAAGGAAATGTATGTTGTTTGCAGGCCTCTGTGAGAAGTATACCTGAAGTAATTGGGCTTAAGTAAAATCTTGCATCCCGTAGACTCATGTGACTGATGGCGGTAGGGCCATTATTCAGCTGACCACGTCAGCCTAAAGACATCCTCTGTTTACTTGCAGTCCTTCATTTAACTGCGACATATTCCAACAGCAAGCAGTAGCTTCAGTGCACAGCTCTGACTCGCTTTCCCAGAGACTTCCTGTATAGATAGGCACTATAAAAGATAGGTGCCATCTTTTTTTTTTTTTTTTTTTGTAGTTTCAGTCTCTAGTCTTATGAGAACTTTTAAGGTTATTTTTATTGTATTTTTCCCATTACTTTTTTTTTTAATATAGAATGGTATACTTTGGCCTTTGTTAAGCTATAATTAGTCCACATAGAGGGAACAGGTGATGGTACCAGTGCTTTATTTAGTAATGTAATATTAAGCAAGTGTAAATTTCAGTATTGGAATGAGGTATTTGGACCCCATTTGCTGATACTGTTTTTTTTAAAGTTTTTGATTATTTTTTAATTCATCTTAGGGATACAAGGGAATTACATGCTTCATAGTAGATCGCAACACAGAAGGACTACAGGTGGGGAAGAAGGAGAATAAGCTTGGAATTAGAGCATCCTCTACCTGCCCAGTAACATTTGAAAATGTTAAGGTATGGTAAGTTATTTAGCTGTTGAAACATAGTTTGTGCATAATTTGAGTATGGCCATATGTAAGAAAAGAATGTTAAGTAAATACCTGATTTTATTATTTTTTTTTTTTCTATAAGCATACTGAGTATTTGCCTTTACGTGACTTTCCTCCCCATTCTTTCACAAAAGATCWGAGAGGGATTGAATTTCTTAAATTTTGATACAGTTTTTGACTYGTGAATTAATTCTGAATAGTTAATTATCAGTTTATAATAATTCATATTGGAGAAGGTTCTGATCATATACAGAATTAAATGTCTTATATATTTTATGCCTTCATTTATGAGGAACGTTTGATTCATCTGTGAAACCTGCTAGCAGTTGCAAAGCTGAATAGAATAAGAATAACCGAGTGGTTTTATTCTGTAGGTTCCCGAGACCAATATCCTGGGACAGGTTGGGCAAGGCTATAAGTATGCAATTGGAATGCTAAATTGCGGAAGAATAGGTATTGCTGCACAGGTGGGTACTGGATGACAAATTGACCATGAGCCAGCAATGTGCCCTTGTGGCCAGGAAGGCCAATGGTGTCCTGGGGTGCATTAGGAAGAGTGTTGCCAGCAGGTCGAGGGAGGTGATCCTGCCCCTCTACTCAGCCCTGGGGAGGCCTCATCTCAAGTACTGCGTCCAGTTCTTGGCTCCCCAGGACAAGAGAGACATGGAGCTACTGGAGAGAGTCCAGCGTAGGGCTGCAAGGATGATCAGAGGGCTGGAGCACCTGCCCTACGAGGAACGGCTGAGAGAGCTGGGCCTCTTCAGCCTGGGGAAGAGAMGACTGAGAGGGGGATCTTGTCAATGTGTACAAGTACCTGAAGGGAGGGTGTCAAGGGGACGGGGACAAACTCGTTTCAGTTGTCCCATGTGACAGGACAAGAGGCAATGACAGAAATTGAAGCGCAGGAAGTTCTGCCTGAGCGTGAGGGGGAATTTCTTCCCTGTGAGAGTGACGGAGCCCTGGACCAGGTTGCCCAGAGAGGTTGTGGAGTCTCCTCTGGAGATCTTCAAGGCCCGCCTGGCTGTAACCCTGTCTACCGTACTCTAGGTGACCCTGCTGAGCAGGAGGGTTGGACTAGATGATCTCCAGAGGTCGCTTCCAACCTTACTGATTCTATGATTCTATGACTGTTTAATACTGAATGCAGTCATTATAGGATTTTGAATTTGGGCTGAAACCTACAAAGTATTGAAAGTCTTAAAGAGTAAATATTTAGAAAGTACTTCATGAAAAACTCTATTGCCACTAGATGTCACTATTCCTGTACCTAAGTTACAGCGACATACTGAAACGATAAATGGCAAAATTCTCATTTAGTGACATGAGCAGTAGATTTAAGAAACATTAAAGGCAATTAGTTTGCCTTTGGTTACCTACTACTACTGAAGTATATCAATGTTCTTCTATTATGTTCTAGAAAACTAACTCTTTGGAAAATATAATGTACTGAGAAGCATAGTAATGCTTCTAGCCATAATTGTTTGGGATAGTCAAATGAGATCTTATGCTCTGTAACTTATTTTAAAATCACAAAATAAAYATGAATTTTTAATATCAAAATTTTCTAGTTCATTGCTGTGCTTGAAAATAATATATTATGGCATCTTTGGGGAAAGTGTTTGTGGACCTTTGAGTTATTTAAAAATACTGTATTTTCTGTAAACTACAGTTGGATCTCAAACTACAGTTTGTTTCAGGAATCTGGATTCAGCAATGTGAAAACTTGCCATAAACTATTGTATTTTCAATTTACCTCTAAAAGTAGATGCAATTAATAAATGTCTCTATTTTTTATTTTTATTTTGTTGTGGATTATGTTGTGCTATAATAGATGTAATCTTTCTGTACTATTRTTCTCCCTTATCTTTTACCCAGGCCTGCAAACAGCCCAGGAGTAACAGGTCATCCTGAAGTTTAGGCTTTCCACACAGCAGTATGCTATGCTACTAAATGGATTGGCTTTTCCATCCTTTTTAAAGATTATCTGTGATTAAACTTTGTTTGATATGGCATTTAAAAACTGGAGCCATGGGACACATTGTTCCTGGAGATATAAATAATCTAGATACTCTGGCAGTAAAATACATGATCTGTATTTTACTCTAATTACTCCAAGTTACACTTATAACCTCATTAAAAGTTAAGGTCAAGTAGTTGTTATATTTTAGTTACTACTTTTGTTGGCACCTTCAAATGAAATGTGCTTGAATGAGCAAGAATGGCAGTTCTAAAGCCCTATAGTACTGAATTTAGTTTTGCAGGAGTAATAGTTTAAAGACAGTTAACATCTTAAAAATATAATTGCAGCTGTGAAAAAGGTTTCAGTTAGTTCTAGTGCAAAGTAGTTCTATTATTATAGATGCTGAAGTTGGTATACTTAGCTCATCTCTACATGTCATCTCTACATATCAAATCTGATAGTACAGCTAATCTGTGGTGTACTATATTACTTCTTTATGTTCATTTCCCTTTTTAAGAACCTTAAACTATTAGGGAGTGATGCAGCAGTGCACCAGGCTCATCCACCTGGCTAAACGGCTCAACTTCTTTTTTCTCTTTCTGCTTTTTTTCTTCTTTTCTCCAGCCCTTGAATTGAGCTGGGAGACTCCTTAAGAGTGAYCTTACAGCTCAGTAGCTCTGAAGTTACCCAGGGGTTATGGTCTATTTATGTATCTGAGTTCCGTCAAAGTCACACTAGCAAAATATATATATGTGTGTGTGTATATATACATACTATTGAACATCATTAAAAGTAAATTGACGTAAGCTGCTTGATGACAGAGCAGACTGTCATGCTCTAGTATCCTRTCATGGCTTGGAAAAGTTTTGAGATTCCAATTTAACTACTTACTACTATTTTTTTCCTTTAGTTCATGTCATTCATTTCCTTTTTATTCTTTCCTTATTTTATGTTTCCCTTGATGTAATTTTCTATTTTTTGTTTCTCTTATGAAGAAACTAGTTAGAAAGAATGCCTCCAGATGGATAGGTAGTTATGAAATTAAATCAGCTGATTTTATTTACTACCAGTGATATATYCCAAGCTATATGAAAGGCAGCATCCTTTCTTTACTGTGTTCTTTGCATTGTAATATGCTTCTCAAAATTCGGTATTTTCAAAGTTGTAAAACYTCTAGTATGCTTCACAGATTTCATAATGCTTGTTTAATGCTGACAAATTGGGAACAACATAGATGTAAGTTAGTTTCTTTATAAATGTTAGCATGTATTTTTCTCAGATCAYGTCCTCCAGGATTAGTGTATAATGCACTTAAATGTTTACAGACAAAACCAAGATCTTTTCAAATAATTATATCTTCATCCTGAGGCAAGCATTAATTCTTGTTAGCATTAATAGTGGATTATGGAGTGTTATTAAAGAAAAAACTGTGGCTTTTTACTGATGACATTCAAGATGTGAGTATTAGGTAGGATGAATTCTGTTAACATTGCGTACTTGAGACATCATGTTCAGAGTACTAGTACTGCAACAGCTAGCTTTTTATTCCTTGGTCAATGATTTTGATCCAGCTCAACTAAGGAAGATTAAGTTTTCTTCTTAGTTACTGTTGATGCCTTGTACAAAATTCACTGTTGTGTTCTTCCAGTTCCTTGTAAGTAAATGTGTTCTGCTGTTTTCCTTAGACTGAGGAAAGTTTGTGGAAAGACAGTGGGTCTTCTGAAATTATTCTGTCAATGTGGTTTTTTTTTCCAGAAAATACTAGAACTAATGCTACGTCTTCTTTCACTATACTAATTCTCTAACTTCTAAAATAAATTACTGATTCTGACATCCTGGTATCTTCTATAAAAAGAGAAATTATTTTTAATGTGAGAATAATTTTAAATAATCCTTCAAATCATCTTTCTTTTAATAATGTAACATATATCTGTAGCATTCAGTTTATAGTCATTTTCCTGTGTAATTTTCCCAGAAACATTTAATACTTGAGAAACTGTATTTGACCGATAACTCAAAGACAGACGGTGTTTTTATAAATCTGTTGCCTTTAATGACAGGGTTTCTTTCAGGAGTATGGAATAGACTTCAGTCCTCAAACAATTATTTTGGTTATGACTTACCTCAGTGAGTCTAGTAATTGTTAAAACTCTGGCTTTTGAGATTCTATACAGAATTTTTATTATATTTTGGCTTTATGTAATTTTTAATAATCTCTAGGTAGGAAGAAAACTTAACTTTTCTCTTGAATATGAGGCTTTTTAGCAAGGCARACTCTCTGACCAGAAGAATGACTGCTATCTCCATTGGATGCATTCAGATAACTAACCTTTTGCTGAATATGTTATTTGTTTCTTGCAGATGTTAGGATTGGCACAGGGATGTTTTGACCATACAATTCCCTATACAAAGCAGAGAGTCCAGTTTGGCAAAAGTGTCTTTGATTTCCAGGTATTTGTCAGTGGATATATGGGAAGTTTTCTGCAAGAGAATAGTAGTTATCACACAGTATGAAGTCAGTACAACAAGTAATCCGATTGGCATAATTTGTGCTTCATCTTGTGTTGTGTCTCTACTCTTCAGTATTTGTGCGTTGTTCAAAAAATTTCGGATCAACATTTATTTGTCATGTAAAATATGTATGTTTATGCAAATACTATATAAAGATTTAAAACTTCAGTACATATTTAATGTAAATCTTTTGTTTGATAATATATTATTTGCATTTGAAAATATACGCATGGAACTGCTTTTGTTTTTAATCTCAGTGTGTTGAATATGTCAATGTTTATACCCTTTTCATGAGGTAGGGGAAGGTATTTTTCTGGAGACATTAGAAAATACAAAGATGAGGAAAACYGATTGAATTATTAGATTTCCTGTGTTATACAAAGACATTTAGTTTTCATGATTATATCTTAAAATGAAAAAAGACTCTTTGTTACAAAAATGATATATAGGAAGATGTATAAATTGCAATTACTATAGTAGTTTCCTCGTTAAAAGAAACCTACGTCTTGGCTGAAGAGAAGGAACATTAATACTACTCRTAATTTATAGAAATTTTAGGAAGCATCCACAGATAACTAGAAGATTATTGGAACCCTGTCTTTTGAATGGGAAATAGGATTTATAATTGTCTAATAATTCTGTTGTTTTGAGCCACATATGTATTTTTGCAAATTTTAGGGAGCAATGATAATGTTGGGTAAATTCTAGTAAGATGAAAATTTTCATTGTATTTAGGAGCAAGTTGGACCTCTAAATGTTCATTTTCAATCATCTTAATGTTTGGATCTTTTTACATAAACCTATCTTCTATAATACCTACCATTCAGAAGTGAGCTCCATCACCTCTCTCTTCCCTGTGAGCCCRTTCACCAGTCATGTCCTCTATACTTCTATGCTAGTCCTAAATCTTCTCTCATGGTTATGGGGCCGGGGAAGAAATAGTTGTCCYCTTGCTAGTTCCATCCCCACTCCCCTTGTTAGTTTCTTCAAAGGGGGCCTTTTCTTTGAGTCTTTCTGTGTTAAGCTTCCTCAGGGAACTAGACTTTTTAACATAAGAATTTTCTCAATAGATAGCTGCAAAATAAACAAACAAATTTGGCTGAAGTTTTCCTTGATGTTCATGAAGGCAGTTAGGTTCATGTTACACCCTCTTACCTAGCCAAGATAGATTGTCTAGGCAAGAAGTTCCCCAGTACTCCTGAATACAAGAAGAGGGAAGGAAAGCATGGGAGTGCAGTTCCTAAAAAGGACTTCGGCTCAGTTTTTCCCRACTACGATATAGATGCAGAGGCACATGGAATTACTAGTCCATCTGCAACTTTGTTATTTTAGAGTATAGGTATGTTCCTTTGAGAGCAATGATTTTGCTAGAAGCTCCAATTAAATACTAGTCTGTCTGACTTGCGGCCTGCTTATTACAGGGGATGCAACATCAGATAGCTCATGTGGCCACACAATTGGAAGCTGCAAGGTTGTTGACCTACAATGCAGCTCGGCTTGCAGAAGCAGGAAGGCCATTCATAAAGGAGGCAAGCATGGCCAAATACTATGCTGCTGAGGTAACTTAAARGTTTATTTGTTGCTTCTGTTACAGACTGAATGGATTTGAATTCATATTTTGCTGTGAAATTTGTGGATGTACTTTTATCTTGTTTCTCACTCTCAGTTCAATAGGGAGTGTAAAGCAGGCTACTGAAGAATAAACTGCTCAAGCTCCTAAATAAAATTTTGAAAAATCAAACAACGTTAGAAAAAAAAAAAGTAAATTAGCATTTTTCACTCATTCACAGAGATTACATTGTCTCAGAATTCTCTTTGTGGTTAGGGCAATGGCATGGATAAAAGTCGTTTTGAAATCATGTCAACTCTTCTGGTCACAATGTGAGTCTTAATAGAATTCAAAACCAGGTGTGTACAGGATCACTCATTCCAGTTGCTGTTTTGAATACTGCTACTACTACTCATGGTCAGTACAGAATATGAACTATTGGAATAACAGTGAATTCTACATGTCCTCAGGTGAGTGACATGAGAATGATTCTTATTTGTATATGATGTATTAGCATATTATTTGTGTTCTAAAATAACTTACATAAAAAAAAGTCCACTTTTCTAGTTACTACTTCAATTACTGTTTTGGTTTAAATAGCTTCAAAGAATAAAGTCTGCTACTACCTGTGTGAAGTTAAATGCTGATACTTTTAACTGTGAAACTCAYTTTTCATAGGTTGCAACACTGACGACTAGTAGATGTGTTGAATGGATGGGTGGTGTTGGATTCACGAAAGATTATCCAATTGAAAAATATTACCGTGATTGCAAGATAGGTGRGTCACATGTTTTTACTCAATATTTCTTGTAGCATTACTCAAGTTTGGGCTTGAATGACAGGCTGTTTTTTTCATTATTACTTAAAGATATTTTTCGCTTGACACTATAATCAGGACTGATTTAAACGTTTAGCTATAAGGAGGTAAAACTTTAAGTATAAGGCCTAACTAAAATGTTTGATTAGATATATCTAATACACAGATGCACATTTTGTCCTGTTTCATAGAAAAAATTGAAAATTCAGCTCATTAAGCTAAAGAGGGTATCTGTGTGGAGTTCTATTTTCAAGATTTCCTTATTTACAAGTCTAATTCCTAGACCTAGTCATGTGACATTTCCAACAGTATTATCCTTTACTTTTATTGCTGATATCATTTAAAAATACTTAATTTTTATTGGTTATTTAGGAATTGATTTTCAGGAGAATTTCTTGCTATTCAGTTTTACCAGCAGAAAAGGATTTTCACTCTTGTGGACAATAAAATATTAAAATATTAGTTTATGTAAATATTAATTCTGCTCCCAAAACTTGCTCACCAAATCTTCATAATTGTAAGTGTTCTAACTGGAATGTTAGAACAAGAGCTTGATCTTTCTTCATATATTCACTGCCATTTTATATTCTTCTAATTTATATTCTTCTGATTTCAGGTACAATATATGAAGGAACTTCAAATATCCAGTTGAGCACCATTGCAAAAAGCTTAGCACAGGAGTACTGAAACCATAAGGACTTCTTGACTGTTACAGAAATTATTCCACTGAACATTAATCTTGARTTTTACATTTACCTGTAATTATAAAATTACCAAATAATTATAAAATAACCAAAAATACGTTGTCATTGATGAAATCATAAGGAAAACCATGAATTTACATTTCTTGATAGAGAGTAGTTTGTGTGAAATCATGGAATTCCATWTTCAATTCCAAATCATGATAAAAATATGTAATTGTATATCTTCTGACAACCTTCTATATAGTACACTGATTTAAATTAATTACTTTAGACTTTACAGTGTATCTCAATTCTGAGATTTCAAAACAAAAACAAAAGAAGCAAWTTTTTGCCTGATGCAAAAGGATGTGTTAAGCTGCCTGGGAGAAAAAAAGATTCTAGAAGTGTAGTAGAGCTGCTGTTTGTTCTTGATACCCCATATTAGCAGGCGGTGCAAGGAGAGGTGTGTGGAAATAGAAGTGATGGTTTCCTCTCTTCCTGGCTGAGCGATTCCTATGGAGTTGCTGTAATTGAAGTAATTTTTATAGCAGCCCTTAGTGTATTCTTAAGTATATCTTGGTAATTAAGCCCTTCCAGCCCCAATTTGTAGTATGAATGGTAGATAATATCTACCACCCTTTCCAGCCTTCTTCAACTGTTAAGGGTTTTAATCTAAGGGGCTGTTTACAGTTCTCCTTTTATAAAAGGTTGAGTTGAAATCTCTGTGAAACGGGGTTAAAAAAGACCTAGTAGTTTTGCAAGACAAAGATATAAGGGAAGTAATAGGAATTCTGTAATACCACCTCACAGTAGCTTTTCCATGTTCAATGCATTTTACATAGAAAAACCCTGAGGATTTAAGTGAGCGTTAGTTAATTTGCAACTGAGAAAACTCTCTCATGGAAGTCAATAGTTCTCTACAAGGAGAGAAGAGTGTTTCTCCATTTGAGATATCCTTTCCCCTTTTGAGGAGAAAAGAGAGAATTTTTTATATATGTATGTGTGTATATGCACACACACAATATTTTTCCAAGAGTATTTGTTTTATGTCCCTCTCTGTTTACTCTACTACTATGTTAGAAGTATTTCGTTTACCAAAGWAGTCTCCTCAGCGTTGGAGAGCTAATAAACTAAGAATCAAGAGACTGAAAACTTAGTAGCTGAAAAAATAACGCTGGTAATGAGAATTTGTTCAAGTGTTTTGGTGGAAAGAAGAGTTGTGTTTTGGCCAATTTAGAAGAATCTAATTTTTAAAGCTTACTTTACTGATGCTTTGCTTTGCTTTACATCACTGATGCTTCACTTTGAATAGGGCTTAGGCTGAAGGGATAGGAATAGGGAGTCTGAAGCTCCCAAAAGATTTTCTAGTTAAGCTAGGAAAAATGAGATTTAACTAGTATGATGCATGTTGAGTGAAACAAGCAGATTGCAGTGTGTAATACTATACAAAGAAACAAGCAAGACGGGAAAGCACCATTAAATTTGTAAATTGTTTTCTAACTTGCTGTCAGCCTAAAAAGGAAGTAACTACTTTAGTGAATGACTCCCCCACACACCCACTTTGCCTGTTGATAGGCAAAGGATTAATGTTGTAATTATCCTTATGCCTAAGAAGCAAGTACCWTCCATATTTTTGATCAATAACTTGGAGATTTGCAAAATACAGGAGTAGAAGRATAGACTAGATGATATTTGAAGGTTTCTTCTAGCTGTATTAAAAATGCATTTTAGGTTGCTTGCAGACTTGCTTTCAGCTGAACACAGCCCCTGAGGATATTATTAGACTAGTATGAAGACTACATTCACTGCAACAGCTAACTATAATTATTCTACTCAAAATGCTCTACATGTGAGTCTAAAGTGAGTATAACCAAGCTACAAAATGTTTGTTATATTGAAGAATATGAGTATATTAATATGAGAGGCAGTCCTTAAYGACAGTTTAGCCTGCTTTGCTAACATGAGTGTCAATATTGAGATCAGATTTTTGATTCATACTGTTTAATGGGCCTCCTAGTTTGATATRCTGTCTTAGCCTGGCTTCTGGGGTTTTGCATGAGTCTGGGAAGTAAGTGAGTGGCATTACTCACCTGAGTTAACACAGTGCTAAAAGCAAACCTGTTATGGATCAAGTTTTATGGAGAAAAGTACTGAGCTCCCTGAAGGACTGCTAAAAGCTGGCTGTCCAGGGTTATGTAAAAGGGCTATCTCTTTTTGTAGAACTCTCAGGAAAGCATTTTTTAAAAAAATACTCTGAACAAATCAAAATAGTGTGATTTCCTGCAAACATAAATTGCATGCTATACTCCAGGAGACCACCTGAATAGCCTTGTCAGCTAATTAACAGTTCATCTTATAAAAGGAAGGCCAATGATTTGATCAGTTTTATAGCTGTGAATGTTTTGTGTCTCTTGGTTACATATGCTGTGTTCTGTAAGTGCACAATATCTTCTGAAAGAAATGTRTGCATTATATTTGGTGCTTGTCTACGAAGTTCTGTGGAGAAATAGGCATGTATGAATTGTAACYACTGAGTTCCACTGGAAAAAGCATCATGGATTGTCATAAATCACACTTCTACATTTGGCACTGATAGGCTTAGGACTGTCCATGGTGGTTGGTAGATTGTAGGGCTACAGAGGTGGTATTGTGAATGTTACAAAGCTTTCAGTGATGATGACAGGACTTARATCTATTTTATGCAAGCACTGTGTTTATTGTATTTAGTTTTTCCCTTTTTATGCCTCACTCAACCCAGTCAATCTAATCTATTGCACTGGAACATCTTCAGTAATAGAAGGTTACAATTGTTCTTTTCTGGTTAGAAAAAATGACATGTATTGAGAATGTATAAAAAAAGTGCCTGCATTCGGTATTTGGCTAAATGCAATGCTAGTAGTGTGTGTCAGCTGAAGTTCTCTAATAATTTTAAATCTTGTCCCAGATTTTGTGCTTTTTTCATATGGGACACAATGAACAGATTTTTTTTTTAAGTACTGTTCTGGTTCATGGTAAAGCTCTGAGACAGATTTGCATAGCAGGGTTTAATTGCTGCATGGAAATTACTCAAATAGAGCATTTTATGTGATATTTTCTGTGGTGATGTTTGTTCTTTTTTCTTTTTTTTYCCATATCAAGATTTTTAGAGAAGTCTTATGTGAAGTATAAAACATATAAGCTATTTAAAGATATTGATAAAAAGTTTTCAGCTTAGACAAGAAAAATGAAGGAGCTTTGGGTTGGCCTTGTGGTCACCATTGCAAACCTCAATACTGAAAAATAACACAGTTACGTGATTTAGTGCATTTCAAGTAACTGGAGAGAATTTTACATTGTCCGACAAGTAGAGCAAAAGAACAGTAGAATGAAATTAAGAAAAATATAAATTAGTTGGATATGATGAACTAATGAATTATTTTCATTAGATGGTGCAATGATCTAATTAAGTTGAGAACACTATTGTTTGAGTACTACACTACAATAGAGGAAGTACCTAAGGAAGTAGGAGCTGCTGATGTGCTAAATTAGAAGATTCATAGGAGAACAGTTTTACATTTTTCCATTTATTTTCCAGAGATTTACAGAAAAAGACTTGCTCTTTGTGAGCCTTTTACTATTTAAAGAATGTTCCAATTAATGTATTGCATTTGGAATTACATTACATGTCCATTTGGAAATCTTGGTGAGAGACCATTTCGAGTTCTTCATACCAAGAGAATCTCAATTTGAAATGCAATCTGGTTTGAAATGCAGTCTGGTTCTCAAGAAGCTGTCTGACTTTGAGCTTGTTGATTGAATATGTGAGAATTGAAAAAACATTTCTCCTTTACYCCAAAGTATATTTACTGCACCAATGTGATAAATCTTCTTATAGGAGAGTTACATGAAAATGGTTAACAAATACCACAAATACTTCATAAATACTTACCTGTTACGTTATTTCTATACAAACTATTGAAGGAGGCACAGATCAAATGGGAGTTGAAGGGAAGATGAATATATATTACATGATTCCCAAGGAATTCTCACATGATTTGTTATTTGTTATTTTGAGTTACTGTAGTTGTAGAGTGTTTTCCAAAGAAATGTCCTTGTGTTTGAGATGTAATTCTAGATCTAGGTGAAGTGGAATGGCTGGAATTCTTAACTGTCCTGCACTTAGCTGCCTAGAGCTAAGTAACACGGTCAACTGTATGCACAGGATGAGCAGGAAGCAAGTACATTGTTGGTTTGCTTCTAACCATTCTTGCTAAGTACATTTTGAAACTATACACAGTCAAGTATCAATGCATAATTAATCCAGAGCCCTAGACTAACAAATAGGAATTATAAAAATAGGCCAATTTTAAAATCAGTCAAAACAAAGTCCAGCTTTGCAGCATTGAGGGTGGTTTCTCATCTGATACCAGAGACATTATTAAGCTGCTTTGAAGTCTTGACATTGATTATCCTCTAAAAATACTCTGTTTATGTGTAATGTCTCTGTAACACATTAAGTTACCAGAACTAGCCAGTGTGTTTCCTAATAGCATATTTCATAAATCAGAGTGTTCGAATGTTAACTGATCGTTGGTATGTTAAAGTTCTAAAAAATGTGCAATGTGCAATGTTACATTTTTTCTAGTAAAAAAAAAATCTTACAAAGCATTTTTTTAAATAGAAATAAAGATATAAAGTCTCAACAGGCAGCCGTAGCATTCTTGTATATTATTCTCTTTTTCAGGATCAAATGGATTTACATCTTCGTGAAACTGTTCTTCCTCTAAGTGTCGTCTTAGCTACATTGATACTAATACTAGAGGACTATGCACATAAAGAAATCTCATTGACTTTGCTAAATACTCTGACAAAAAACAAGCCTTCCTCCCAAACAGAAAACAGTATCTCTATTTTCAGAGATAAGTAGCCAAGTAACCAGTGGTTTCAGAAGAACTCATTATCAAATGTATGCAATGGGGATTTTTTAAACATCTGGACAAACAATTTAATGAAAAATTTTGTGGGCTATCTGGAGAAAGAAAAACTATTACAAGCTGTAACTGCTATTTTGCGTGATGCTGTGAAGGAAGAAATCCTAAGAGTAGCAGGAAAACCTAAAATACAGCAATAAATCCTTAACTTTCACATTGCTAGCTTGTTTATTTGTGGGTTGCCTGACCAGGAAATTAGCATGTATGAACTGAAAAGTGAATTCTAATCTAGCCAGCAGAACTGAAGGCCTGCTTACAGTCTGCTTGAAATGTGACACAAACCATTGTCACAGTTTGACAGTTTTAAAATGTCTGTTATAAATCAACAGATAAGGCGGGACTGCTTTTGATATGTTTAACAAAGAAGAAATGTCAACTTGCAGATATTAGCAGGACTTAAAATTAGGCTAGCTTCATCTGTAAGATGTCTAAAGGGTCATAATGGGAAAGTGCTCATTGGTGTAAAGAGCTGGAACGTTTTTTAGGGCCAAATGCAAATTAGCAGATCAAGAAATATCTTAAATTTTTCCATCAATGGTACAACTATTTTTCCTGATGTTAATAGGACAGAGAGAAGAGCTGAGCTGCGATATGATCAATTCGTGTTTGATTTGTATCCCATGTCTCTCTGGGCTGAGTAAATTTGGTTCTTTTGGTTTTGAAAAAGTTTGCAGTGTGAAGCCTGCAGTACTCTGACTCTCTGCTTCATAGGAAAGAAGAAACTCTGATACATACATCCAGAGCTGGCGTTTTTCTSGTTGCAGGGTTCTCTGCTGCCTTTCCATATGAAGGTTCAGCTAAGGATTTTTGAATAATGAATGACGTAGCAGATCAACAAAATAATCTGCAGATCATCATTTTCTTCRGGTTAAGTTTGCTGCAAGCTTCTCAGATAATCCTGGCCTGAATTGTTTTCAGGGCATACTGCAAGATTTTGCTGTTCGCTAAACTTTTCCTAAAGATGTGAATTAAATGCAGAGTGTTGATTTTTTTTTTTCCAGTGTAGTCAGAGAAATCATTCAGTTTTGATAGTACCGAAACACATGAAGATGTTACATTTTAAAAAGACATGARCTAGGTGCCTCAGGGATTTTTGAACTTTGAAAATGATTCCCCATTATGTACTAGAAGATGGTTATAAGATAAGTCTTCAGACTGTTTTTATGTTTGTATTCTTGTTTTCCTMATGCTCAAAAAAAATTACTTATGTTCCATTATATTATCTTTATCAAATACAAACTATGTTATGTCCACTTCTTAAATTCCAAATTACTTTGTTTTACTTTGCTTATCCAGACAGGCTTTAAAAAGAAAGTAATTCTCAGTTTAATCCAGGCAATGTAAATAATTGATTCATATACCAGGTTATTTTACTTGTTGCTTGAATCATAAAAGCTAGATGAAGGAAACTATTTGTCATAAAATATATTTGACTATCATTGAGGATTTACAATTTCCAAGGTCCAAAGTAAAATACAATAGTAGGTCTTCCATTTTATACTGGAAGTATTTTAGTTTCACTGTGCTTTGACTTCAGTGATTCAATTTGCAGAGATGAACAATTCTCTGGAAGCAATATAGCTTGTCATTATTTAATAATTATTTAAAATGTGCTTTGTTACCCTTGTGTAAGAATCTGGGCCACAAAAATACTGTGGTTGTCCTCCAGTTCTTCAGGGCACTGACAAAGCACCCGATTATCTGGCAACATCAAATGATCTGGTATTTCAAACTATTGTAATTTAATAGCCAACATTTTTTATATTGTTACTTCTATTTAGAAGTGCCTTTTTTTTTGTTTAATAACTGTAAAAGCCTTCTGGCATTGAMTTGCATCCATTTCTTGACTGAAACATATCTGCTGTATGCTAACGTCATTATCCAGGAATGATTTCTAGAAGAGGAAGTGAAGAATAATTAAATCATTCCTAACTGAAGGAAATGCTTCGCAGAAGAACTATGCAAATTCCAATTTGGCTGTGGTTTCGTATTTTATGTCTGAGAAGGGCAGAGGGGGAAGCGGGTTATTTCTGGAGTTAGGCACAGCCAGGTTCTGGCTGGTGTTTCTCTTACTCCAGATGCCAGGTGCTGATACCTCCTCGATCAGAAGGGAGCACGGTCCCTGCCACGGTGGCTTCTCGGGACCTGTTCTGCTTTAGCTGCTGGTACGTGCTAGACGCGTCCCGCTGGCTGAGTGGTGTTTGCTGAACGGAGTGTTTCACCTGCGCGCGTGGGGAGGGCTCTGCCCTGCCCTGCTCTGCAGCAGTGACTTCCCCACCCTGCAGGCAGGCAGATCCGTGCTGCCCTCGCTTTGTTGGCCGAGCGCAAGGGTACAAAGGCTGCAGCCCCTSTTGCTCTCTGAATTGAGGTGCGCTTTGCTCCCGCTCACTAATTACAGGGGAGGCAGGAGGCTTTCGCAGGGGTGCCCTCYGTGCGCGGGTGGATGTTTGTCACGTGCCAGAGTCAGAAACCGCGAGGTGCACGGCGCGCGGCGGGAGCGCCTGCGCTGGGCCTCCTGGTGCCCTGGCAGCGCTGGGCGAAGAGGCGCCCGGGGCGCCGGGCGGYGCGCCTGGGGCTGGGCACGGCCCTCCTGCAGCGCCGGGGCTCCCGCGCCGAGAGTCTCGTTTCTCCAGCTGCAAATATCATGCTTGCAAGAGTTAAGACAAAAAAAATTACGTGGGATTGTTTTCAAATACATTAGCGATGCGTAATTGAATTACTAACTGGAAAAATATAATTAGAGTGCTGGAAGAATGGCTTTTCAGTGTTCCACAACTTTTGTCTTTCAAGGAATCAAACTGCTAAAACAAGTTACGCATTCAAGAAATCCATTTAGAATTAATAACATATGTCCTACTTTTACAGCTTTGCCTTTAAAAGTTACATTATAATAATGAAGTATAAATAGCGAACTTYGGTGATTTGCAAAAGGTACCAGCCTTGTGTCTTTTCTAAACTGGTTGATTTATGTGCTGTTTGCCGGTTTTGAGAACACAAAACAATTAATTTATGTGTGAAAAGAACAGTGAATTAATCCTAGAGAGCCCTGGAGCCTTTAAAGACCTGAATCATATGTTAAGCTCGTTTAAAACTTGCATAAGAAATTAATGTAGAATAAAGCCCTTTAATTTGAAAAGTGCATCTATAGTAGGTGTCCCTAGGATATCTTCTGGATCATTATTCAGAAAGGTTAAGGAGGACTTTATTTTTTTCTTTCTTTCTTTTTTTTATATTCAGTATGTATTTTCCAGTTACAGCTCAACATGGTGCATTTCAAGTTATAAAGAGACAGARATTTTAAAAAGAAATGGGGAGCTTTTTATTCACCTTCCACTTAATTTCCTTGCTGCCTTGCCAGTCCCAGCTTAATGAATGTAATTGCTACCTTTGATGAAAATACTATTATCAAGATCACACATTACATTGGAAAACAGTTTTTCTTTAAACACAGCTACTGCAGTCTCTAATTATGCATGTAACAAGTGGCTCCTGAACAAAAGAGCATGTTGTCTACAATTGCTAGGAATTGGAGCAAGGCAAATTTGAACAAAGGACAGATTAGATTTGCTCCATACTCCACAAAGCCCATTCCCCTGATTAATTTCCTGCAAAAACTAAAACAATTCTCTCTTAAAAGAAACTAACCCTCATCCCCAGAATGATCCATATGCCATTTGTGTCAATCTATATGATGATAATGGCTACAGATTTAAATTATTAACTATTAGATGTAGTAAAATAGGAAAGCTCTTTTATAAACTTACCTTTTCATATGTAAATAAGCMGTACAAGGACTTAAGGAACAAGGAACAAAAACCTGACTTTTCTGTGAAAATCAGGAGCCAGAAAGCACTCAGTAACTGAAAGTCTGAATTGTTCGTGTATAATCCAATTATTTTGTCAGCTTACTCTGTACTGTGTATTCTGCACAGGCACTGCAGCAGGAATATGATGTCTCCTAATGTTGTGCTGGTTTTTCCAAGAGTGACATGTTTAAAGACTGTGCTTCCTCTCTGTGCGCGTGTGTCCCTTAAGGGGAGTTCTTCTGAAAATGAGTTCACTTAAAACACAAATGATTTTGTCAATGGGATCTACTGAGTCAAAATTTGAAATATGTTTAGCTCTTATTCCGTGGAGCAGCCAGCAGATACCGGGAAAATTTTGAGTTGGTACCTGGCCATCGATAAAATCCTACCAATATTGATTGAATTGTTTGGGGGTTTTTTTGTATTACTAATGCAAGGAATTACTGTAACTTGAACATAGTATTATTTTCTTTCCTATTTGTATGCTTATAACATCCAGGGTCCCTCGCTGTGGCCTGCTGTGCAGGATGCATATAAAAGCCATTATCTGGGCAGAAGCAAAAGAAAAAAAAAAGATAGTTCTACTTCATAGTTTTTACAAGTTAGGTTAAGACTGGATATGGACAGATTTAACCCTTTACCTGCATTATCTTAAAATAAAATTGGTGAGCAGAAACAGTAGAGTGGTGGAGGGTGCCTCTGCTCCTGCATCATCTCTTTTGCTCCAGCAGATAGTCTGACTTTACTCGCAAGGACGAAGCGTGGTCGCGTAAGGCCGGCAGCTTGTAAAGAGTAGTGGTGCCTGTTCGGCCCTTTCCTCTGCCAGGCAGCATCCAAAGCCCCCTTTGCTGGCAACAGGCCGTTATATATGCTACAGGCCTTGGTTCAGTTAGTTTGGTCTCGAGCTTTTTGGAGGTCGGGGGCTTGAACGGTGTCGGCTCTGTCACCATAAGGCTCTAACTGGGCGGGCCAAGCACAGCCGCGTGTGTGAAGTCCTTCGCCGCCAAGGTCTTGCCGCTAAAGAAGCGGTGAAGTCTGCTCAGGGTCTCTCTCAATGCTCTGGCAGTGATAAACCCTGTCAGAAGCCTATTTAAGAGATGGAAACATTGAGGCTTCTGTACAGTTTTAAAATAAATAATGAATTGTATTTTAGTAGGGTTGGTTTATACTCTTGGCACTTAGATTTATTTTATATATATATATATATATATAAATAAATATATATTATATATTTATAAATTATAAATTTATAAATTATTTATAAATAAATATTCATATATTATAAATATATATATATATATATGTATAATTTTTTTTAAGTAAGGTACTGCTGAGAAATCTCCAAGCTTCATGACTGTTGTCTGCGCGCCCAGTGCTTTTACACAAAGGATTACTTCTCTCCTCCTGATCTGCGATGTATTTTAATGCACTGTTTRTGCATGTCAGCTCTGCGTCTCATACTATCCTGTAACGTCTAGTTTAAATCTCTCCTAGGCTATATAACTGGTCTATAATGCTGTGCTTGAGAAATAGGTGATATATCCTATACTGGAAGGATCCCATTATTTAGTCTAAGTTAGCACGTGACTGTAAGATGCAGCACAAGATAAATGATTCTAAAATTAATGAAGTGCAATGGCCAGTTCTAGGTTCCTGATTGCAAAGCTGTTTCACAAGAGTTAAAATGATAATGGCAGGGAGGGAAAGGAAAAGAGATACCAATTCTGTTTTTCAAATGAATATTCATCGCAACCAGCTTTTGTAAGTATCCAAGTAACGGAGTGTCAATAGGTCGTCTTCCTTCTCRGGACTCATCTCTAAGGTCCTATGGCCTCTGGTTCTCATTCAAATCTACATAAAAACCATGTAGGAGCTTCCCGGAACAAGCTCTCTGTGCTTTCAGCCAGGGCAGGTTTCCCCCATGCTGGGGCGTTCAACACWGGTGGAGCTGCACCAGCGTGAACTTGCATGCACGAGCAGAGGCTTCCTGCTGCAGCCTGCACTATTTCTCCTGCATCTTTCTGTGCCTCTGGCTGTTTGATTGCCTCTGAGGAGGAGGGATAGTAGAGGGCAGGTTGCATTCAGTGCCAGCGGCAAGATGGCAGAGGTGTGTGTATTCGTAACCTACAGTGTCCTTCTGCACAGCTGGTTCCAGGGTCTTCGAATTCTCATGGCAATGCAGAGAGCAGGGAGACAACCCTGTTAGACCTGCCATTTATCCCTTCTCTGCCACTAAAGGTCCTTTGTTTTTGGATCAATACTCTTCTCCACAACTTACTTTGCTTGTAGTTACTTCAAAATCTTTAAGATATACCCTATGACTTTTTTTTTTTAAGAGCCTCTTAATTTTGCATGTGGCTACAACTAATCAACGTGTCATTATGACACCAAATGAAATCACGTAGAACATCATAAAAACCTTGTTCATCTGAGTGTCAGTATCGTTAAGCGGTTTAAGAGCATGAATATTTAGCCTTTCATCACAGCATCTCTGCTTAAATCTCTAAACAGCCAGTTTAAGCAGTTTTGCACAACTACTAGTTACCCCTTCCAAGTTAAAATGTCATCTCAATCATATGTTGACCCCCATACTCATAAGTATTCTTCCAAGCATATTGATGTGGCACCTAATAATGCAGATTTTAGCATAGACGTTGTTTGGGATAAACATTAATTCACGGACTCCCTCATAGCTCCTAATACAGCGGTTGTACAGCGATTTAGGAGAGCTCTCTCTGAGAGTGTGGTGCTGTGGAGCTCAAGCTTAGTATCAGTCAGCATCAGTTATTTGGTACAGGCAGATCAAAGCAGGAACCTTAGGACTCAGGTGTCAAAGGCAGCACGTGAGGCCACGAGGAATGAAAAGCAACCAGCCTGGGTTGATCTCTGGGTGATCTTTYGCTCCTGAGCAAAGTGCTGCTCGGTCCAAAGGTAGCACGGAACCCTCATGTTGCACTGGTACTAATGACAGCAGGGTGTTTGTGATGACCGCAAACGGGGATCTAAATATTGTATGGCTGGTGGCAGGGGCCAGAAGAGGACCTTCAGGATGTCGCTTGGAGGGAGAGATGTGCAGAAGTGGGTGGAGGAGGACTGGGAAGAATGATCTTTCAGGAGAGAAGTGACAGGGAGGAGGTGTCTGAGGAGCTTGTAGCAGGCTCAGTCTCCTTCCTTCCTTGGTTAGATYCTTAAGCTTACACTGAGGAGGGGGCGAATCTTGCATTTGATGTTAATTAATTGTATTTCACTCAATACAAATGCAAAAGGGAAAGGATAGTTGGTGCAAGAGGCGTTTCAGCTACAGAAATAACTCGCTTTTGCCTAATTCATGAAGCTGAGAACAGGTCAGCTCAGTACACTTCACTTACATGCACTGCTCATTTATTTCACGCTCTTCCCAAAACTAGATGTATGATACAGAAAGAAGGAAAAAGTAGTTCAGGTTTAAGCTCTTATCACTAAAGTGAGTCTCCCTCTACACTAAAAAACTATCTAGCCATTGTAACAGGAATGGGTTCAGTTCTTATGTCATAAATTTGTGTGTGTAGAAAAAAGACTTATTGGTGAATTTAGCAGTATTTTTCGTTGAACTGGCAGTTGCTAACCATTACACCAGTATTTATTTGATTCTTAAAGAGCACAAAAGCATGGACTACAAATAAAGAAGATGGAGTAATAGCTTTTGACTGGGCCACTAGCTTTAAACTTGAAATGAAGTGTCCAGTTTTGAGTTACTGTGTCCAAATGCCATTTGTACAGTTTGAAAAGTGGGGGCATTTTTCCAGCTTGTCACTGTTAGCTGTAGTTCATTCCAGTGAATGATATCACTGAAGGAGCAGTTGTTCTGCTATAAGTACTTCACTCATGACTGGAATGTATTAAATGTATTAATCTGTGCCTCAGAGTGTAATTTAGGGAAGCCCTGCATTTGACACATTCTTGTACATCCTTATTTTATTGCCTTATCCTGCAGGTAACAATGTCTCAAAAGCAAAGAGACTGGATAAAGTTAAAATTACATGTCACAAAATATTATATGCACTTTTGTTGCCCGTTTTGCTGTCAGAATTACAGATTTTCAACAACATTAGYTTAAATATGTTTATGACTTGATTTACACCTCTGATGTCAAAATAAAATCCCGGGCAGGAATCCAAGGGTCCTAATGATCCAGGAGATTAAATGAAGCCATGAGGGGAACGTCCCCGTCCTCACAGCCACATCTTTAATGACAAAACTCTGTCACAAACAGCACGTAGGCCGCCCAAGGATAAAAACTGAGGGTTGAGTTATCCTGGAGAGTATTTGTCAAACCTGCTTTAAGTCAGCAGAATAAAAAGGTATTTTTCAAGCAAGGTTAGACCTTATGTCAACTAAGGGAACTCRTAAAGCATTTATAGCCACCTCTTGACTATTACGTATCATAAATYTGCAATAGACTTAATCCATAAGTGTATAATTTTGAGGTACTGTGAGATACTCTTAYTACTTTATGTTTTCCTTGTAACAATCACCTGTATTGTTGTCGGCAATTAAGGAAGGGCATTATTAGTAGTGATAAATGAAATTTTCTGAACTGAATTATGAGTTAGCACCTGCGATCTAAAGCAGGCGTAGGTATCCCGGAACTGGTTGTTGCGGGCGACATCCTGACATCCCGACATAGGCACATCTCAGATTCCTGACAATTACTGCAGTTTACTTTAAGCAGTCAGAGTGGAAGGTATAACGCTAGTGGCTATGTGCTGAAGCAGACTTAGCTCCCGCTCCTTTGTGTTATGYGGAGTGCATTTAACCACCGGGGTCTCCCTTATTTATATTTAATCAGAATTTCATTGGAAAAGATTATGCCAGCGCTGCACTACAAGCCAGCAATATTTACTATAAATACATTGGGCTTCTTTTCTTTTATTGACTTCCACGTCTTCCCTTGTATACATTTCAAAATAAATACCCAGAGCTGCCCACAGATTTTCCTACAGGGCCGAAGAGCCTTTGCTGTGGAGCGAGGCAATTCATAAACGTAGAGAAGTGCCCTGGTCCACCTGCAGGCATCGTTAGCTAGCAATGATGGGGATGATAGAAGAGATGGGAACAGTGACTGAACTCCGACCTTATCGATCGAGCCACCTCCACCCAGCTGAGTTGCTGCGGCCCAGTCAGCTGAAAAGGAATTTAAAGGGCAGTCGTCTTCACTGTTAAACCCTCCTGTCATTAATAACGTTTTCATCCATGACAGTGATAAACACGCGGTACTTGAGGAGAGTTTATTAAGGTCAGTCTATAAATAAAAATTAAAATTTAAAAAAATGGGTTTACACAGATGAACAGATGGATGAATAAAGTGATTGGTAAAACAATAAATATGAAAATAGACAGATGGATGAAGTATCTGGCAGTGATCCTCTAAAAGCCCAATGCCTCAAACRCTGGCAACATTATACCAGACCCTTCTCTCCCCTCTGATAAAAACAGATTTAATGAAGCTGCTTCAGAACTTATAGGTTTCATGGATCTATGGCCTGACTAATATTTTGTCATTTAATGCCTATTCTCCAGCCTGATAAAAAGGATTGCAGCCATTTCTCTATGTCAGGTATATAACTGAGTGCTACTAAAATTTAAATGTCTCATCTGTCCTTGGATTTAAATATAGATGGCCTTAAACCTCTGAGTTTTTCTTAATGCACGATGGTATACAATACCTTGGCTGGCTTCCTTTGTCATTCTCAAAGAGATGGAGATTCGTATCTCCAGTGGAATTCAGGCCAGCAGCAAGCAAATGTACTTCTTAACTTCCAAAATCTGGGTAGTGTTCAGAAAAACAAACCCAAGAAACCCCAACAACCTTTCAGTCCACATTGTCCRGGGAATGTTAGCAGACCTGCACATTTGCTTTATAAAACCCGAGTCCACTCGGTCCAAAATTTCCCTGAGAATCCTTTAATGGCTTACTGTCATGCAAGCTAAGTTATAAATCATAGTGTTAACGGTGACTTTTTAGAAGTCACTGTAAGCAAGCAAAGGAGAAGTTCAYTGAAGTTTCTTGTCATTTCCAAAGTTGGTCTCTGTGCTGGCTCTGCAGGTAGCCGAGTCTGAGCACGAGAGGGGGAGTCATTTGGGGAAACTCGTACAATCATTAAGGGTAAACACTTGACTCAGATTCAAGACCGTGGGCTCTAAGTCTGCAACATCTAAAAGAAGCTTCTTAATTGTTGCCTCTGGTTAAATATTTCAAACCCATTACCTAGATCATTGCAATTATTGATCCTTTATTACGCCTTCATTCCTTGATGGTCATGCAACGACATTAACTTGTGTTAAGCAGGGAATAGTCACGTGTAGCACTGTTTGCTGCAGATGAAGAGTTTGAATGCTGAATCTGAGAGCAGGCTCAGGACTCCTGGAGCTGGAGCGTGCCATCAATTTCCATGGAGAGCAGCTGCTTAAGTGAAACGGATGAGAAGAGAGGGTGCCCAATGCCTCGCAGAAACTGCGAGCCGCTTTGCATGATTTGGTCCTTAGGAAGCAATTCAGCCTAATAACAAAGAAGTGATGGAGCACATAACTACTGTTAGTTAAATCCAGGTTTAACTGGAATAAACCAAGGGTATTGCAGGTCCCTAATGAACAATCAAAGAGGAGGTTAGGATTGTGCAGAGCAGCTGCATTACTTAAAACTAAGCAAGGGTAGGGCGACTGTGGTTTTCAGCCAGTTGTCAAGTAGACCGCACCAGCAAAGGCTGAGTGCCGGCTTGGAAAGGAAGCAGAGATGCTTCCGCCAGCCGTCCCAGTCCAGCCCTGCGCAGAGCCGGCCATAAGCCGTGACGGCGATGCCAGTGCCCGCACACGGGGCCGGCCGGAGCCAGCGCGCCCTGGCAGCACGGTGGGTTTTCAAAACGGGAGCGGACAGCAGTTGTTCGTTGGGTTTTCTGGGGAAGGGCGGGAGCTTGGTTCCTGTGTGGCACAGCGTTGTGGTTGCACAAGATTTTGCCTGGAAAGGCCTTCAAAAAGGCCTGCTGAAAGGCCAGCTATTCCKTACTTCCTATTCAATTAGTTGACCAGAAGTATCCAAAGAGATTCCAGGTTAGTTTTAATGTTGGCAGAGTGGCAAACTCATAAACATGCAYGCTTGGGGAGGATCATCATTATTAGTTTTTGTTCAAGGCACTTCTGAGTGATTTCCAAGAATTTCATGAACTTCAGTGAAATCATGAAGAAACAAAGTAGTGTCATGCGACGCAGATAAGCAAAATTATGCTGAAAATTGTGAACCGAGTCAGTGAAAGGCCTTGTGAGTGCCCAGCAGCTGAGCTGGGGTCAGTGTAAGTGACCTGGTGCAAACCTGCAAAGCAGCATCAAGGCTGGTTTGTGCCCTCTGCCAGRAGAGAAAAGGAAGTAAATTAACCGGAGTTCACAACAGAGGATTGAAGCCTCCCACCAAAGTATCGACAAGGTGACATGGCACTTGGGGAGAGGATTGTCAGGCAGCAGCTTTGCAGGAAAGGGATGCTTTGGCGGCCTTCTCTTGCTGCATGTCCCCTGTAAGGCTCCTGGGATATTTTAGGAAATCTTCTCCAAAATTGTGACTTCACCTGAGGACTTCCAGCAGACCTGCTGGGTGCTGCCACTGGCATGGTGGGTCTAGTACACAGATGGTGCCTAGGAGCTGTGGGTGCGACCATTTACACCCAACGACTGTGCCGTGGTGACACGACCTGGGGCTTGCTCAGCCTCTGGAGACAGGGGACCGGGGCGTGTGCCGCAGCAGCACCTCTACCCTATTTCCCCGGTAATTCTGGTCCCCTTCGGTCGGCTCCTGCACCCTCCTCTCCCTCCGTGTCTGTCTGAGAGCGACTGCTAATTGCATCCGGCGACTGTTTGCAACGCAGGGACGTCACTGTTAACTCGGTGTCGATGGGGAAGGAGAAATTCGCAGATGCGCCCTTTGGAAGTTCCTTGTGTAACCCCACGAACGTGTGAAATTCTCTATCCCTTAGCTCCTAGTCAGGCAAAACTCCCCCTGCAGAAAAGGCACTGTTAGGCTCTTCCGCCATTAATCTCTCTTACAAACCTGGAAAACTCAAATAGCAGTAACTGGCTTTTTGACAAGGGGTAAGAGAAATAAAGGCATTCACAGAATACCCTGAAACTGCAAAGCAACCTCTCCCTAGAAATAGGGTAGGGAAATGGGGAGGGCAAGGAGAGGAAAAGAGTTATTAAGAAAGTTTATTTGCATGCTAATACAAATATTTGAAATTACATTGTCTCTCTTGTAATCCCAAGGCTTTCTAATTTTTTTTTTTTTAGCACAGATAGAAATGTAAAATGCAGGAAAAAAAGGAAGGGGGGGAGAAGTCTCTGACACAACAGCAGAAGAAAATTCACTCATCAAGATTTGTGTTTAAATTGTTTGAAAATATACTGCACCTGTTTAATGTTTAAAGCAAAAGAAAGTGGAAAAGTAACCGAGCATGAGATAGCTTTCAATAAATAATCACGGAGTAAATAGGTAAATACGCATGGGAGCACTGCAAATGCACAAGTAGTTTTGTGCCAATAAAATGCAAAGGATAAAAATAAAATACAATACAGCTGCAAAAGTATTTATATAAATCATTAAAATGTAAGGAAAGGAAAAAAGGACCAGCTACCCCATGCACATTTT
>NW_028185539.1:102190-108374 GCF_003343005.1 Rhea americana
GCGGGAGCCGCCGGCGGCAACGCGCTGCTCCGAGCGGGCGCCTGCTCCCGCTGCCTTCCGCAGCGAAACCTGTCTGCCAAACGGGGAAGGGGCAAGCCGGCAGGCGGAAACACTGTGCTCTCCGTCTGCTCGGAGATCGCAAATGTTGTGGCGCAGCACGCGGCCCCGAGGCGGCGGTTGCTCTGTTTTTTATTGGCGCTGGCTGCAAGACGTTGGCGTTGATCTTAAAGATTGCATAAACCTTGTAATTTAGGTGGAGTCRCTGCTTCTGTTATAAACCCCTGATTGTGAAAGGTGTATCAGTTGGACACAAAATATTTGCTTTAGGGTTAAGCCTGGCAGGTAGGCTCTCAGCTGCGGGGAAGGTCCTCAGGACCTTGGGCGCCGCGTCTTGGGGAGGGCAGCGAGGGACCCAGGGCCGCGAGCAGCGAGGCCTACGCGCGGGGCRTCCCGAAGGCTGCAGAGGAACGCTCGCTGGGCCGGACGGGGCAAGCGGCCGTCGGTGTCACCGACGCGCAGGGAYGCTGCCGCCGCTGCGAATTTGAGCGCGGAGCATCCGCCGCCTCGCCCCGGGAGAAGGCACGACCCCCCCCGGGCTGAAGAGCCCCCGAATCCTACCTGGGGCCATACGAAAGATTACAAAGGGAGGTCAGAGATTAGGTAAAAGAGTTGAGTTAAGGCAGCGTGAAACCACAGGCGGCAGTGAAAGATTTATTTTGCTGGATTTATATCAGCTCTTTAGGCCAGATTCCAGGTCTTGCAGCCACAATTCACGGTGGCAAACGCTGCAGCTGGGCTCTTCATTTGAGCCGGCATGGGAGCTTTATCACCCTTGTCCAGTCGGATGCTGTTTCTTATTTGCCAGCCAAGCCAACAGTGATTAACCGGCGTTTCTCGGCGTGCGGGTTGGAGCATTATTAGCTCTTATCTCTAATTGCCATCGTTTTCAAAGTGTTTCGAACAGATGGCTCTAAGCGAGTAAGAGTGACAAGAGACCCTTTTATACCTGTGACGCACAGAAACACTTGCTGGGATTCCAGCTCAAACTTCAGGAGTTAAATACAGGGGAAATAGGGCAAATCCCCCCCCAAGCTGTTGCAGAAGAAGGATTCGGCCCCTCCGGAGTCGCTCGCGGTGTGCCAGGGCAGTACCTTCACCTAGCGCTCTGGATGCACAGTCGTTGCCTGTATTAAATCATCACCTTCAAAATAATCAAACTCATTAGATTATGTGTTACAAGGTGCAGCTGCATAAACCCTGCGCGCAGAAATTCCTCTTATTTTGCTAACTGCTTAAACACAAAACTCCAACAGAAAGAAATTGTTCCCGTGACTCATATTTTTCATCATTTGATCATTAAATAGTGATGGATATAAACCTATAAAGTACCTAAACTGAACCTTTTAACAATCCATGAGCAATACTATCATTTCTTTAATAGAACTCGCTGACCGTGCCTTTCTCTGATGCCATTTGTCATTTTCAGCCYGCAATAATCAATAACTTGGCTTTGAAATAAATAATATAACAGTCACGATATATTATCTTTCAGGCTGGCCTTATACTAACCATAAAACAGGACTTGGAAAGATGGAAACTTTAGGTACATATTAAAAATGAAATAACAGTGAAAATAGGAGCTAAACGAACAAGTTTTACATAGCTTCCCTTCCAAATTCATTTGCACTTTTTTTCTGTTTAGGAAACAATATCTTCTAAAGCAACACAGAAATCTTGGACCATCAGACTTCGAGTTTAGGACAACTCTTGTCCCCTCAGCTCACTCTCCGCAGTGGCGGAGTCACGCGGAGACCCGYGTCAGTCTGCTGTTATTCACTAATGCAATTAAACACATGCTAAGTTTTAAATGTATGAGTGTTACATTAAAATCAATAGGGCCCAAGAGCGCGCCTAAATTAAACATGTGTTTCTAAACCCAGCTGGAGTTTAGAAAAGCAGCTCCTGCCTATCGGGCTAAGTCCCGCTGCAGTTCCTGGGAGTGGGGTGGCCGGCCGCACCGGCAGCGTGCATCTCCCAGGCCCCCGTGCCGGTCTGCTGCACGGCGTGGACGTGTCGGCAGACACTTCCAGAAGTGCTGTCTGCGTCCTCTACCACCTTATAGATTGACTCGCATGACTAGAAGGACAGGCTGAAGACTGTGGAAGGCAGAGCCCAAGTAAAGATGCAAGAGCAACCTTAACGTTGCTCAGATCCTAAGGTGGCCTGTGTATTTATTTTTCTTGACTGAGTTTGGTCCACAGCCATGAAAGCCTTCTAAAATCCYTGGTCAACCTGGACTCCTGATTTATGTGTCCTACCCAACAGTGAGTCTGCAGCCTCTGCTCTGGGGCAGAGGTAAAAGGGGAAGAAGCTGGGCCTGTTTTGGATTCAGCAGAACTGTCTTGAGAACAGACAGTCCCATAAAAGAGATGGTTTTTTAGCTGGCCCTTCTTAGGACTGAAAACCCAGAAAAGACTTTGCATTAAAGGGAGAAGTCCAGGGCCAAAGGGGGCTTTCACTTACCCTCATGTAGCTGCGGTGGGGTCTCCCGCTAACACCGCTCCAAGCCTGCGCGGCCCCGGGCAGGGCGACGCASGGCGAGCGGAGGGCCCGTGGCTGCCTCCGCTCTCTGCTTCCAGCCGCTGGAGATTCCCTTATGAAGGAGAGGGGCTTGGGCTCCACTTGCTCTCTTGCATTTAAGCAGACTTGGAGACTACAACGAGGGTGACGAACCAGGAGAGAACAGGCAAGAAGGAAACTTTCAAGATCGCCGCAGGAGGATAACTGCAGCCCATAGAGCGTTTATTATAAGTAACATCAGCACGTGAATCTAAAAATAGTGTCTCCGATGCTGTGTGTATATGACTGATATTAAAAATGACTGATTTAGAAGAAAGTGCTTCACCTCTGTTGCCAACCAGGAAGGTAGGTCTCTAGTATTCTCAGACTTAAATGCTGCCAGTATTTCACGTTAGGATAGTCATAAAGTTAAAGGTTAATAGGCTGTACAAATGACAGAGTTTAAAGGGAAAAATGAAGATAGGAAGATTTCTAGCACTTAGGGAACATTTTAAAAATGAAGCTCCTCTGTCTAATGTAATTTTTTCTCTATTCTTTCTCATGCTGTTGATCATTATTGAAAATATTTCTATTTGCATAAGTGATTTCTCCTTCACTGCCCACCTCCGTTTGCTTTTTGGATGATCGTTACTTCCCACAGTACATGATGAGTCATAATCCTGCTGCTGCCATAACAGTCTGCTGCCATGAGACTGTAACAGGGCTGAATTAAAACCGTAGTCTCAGAGGGAGGATGGGCACGGAGATACGGAGAACGAGGAAGGCTTTTATTTAATTGCGAGTCATTAGAACCGGCAAGTTGAGGAGCAAGGCAAACACGTGCATATCTGGAAATGGAGTTTGCTTGTGGTATTTCACGTTAGCTCAACAGATGCTGTGAGTGGCAAAAAGTTACTGCTATATCAGCCTTGCTGCAATGAATGGCATGTAATTTGTTCTGTAATTCTGGAGTTAGAAATCAGAATCTAACAGCAAGATTAACGTCACTAAGATAAATACCTGTACAGTTATCTGCCAGTTATCATACTTGCTTTTGCACTGATGGAGACAAATTCCCCCCTGATTTGTGTGTCGGTCTTCCAGAGCAACTGGAAGAAACAGCCATTGATGGAGCATCGTTTGCTGTAGTACTCTCGGGATTTAAATTGTATTGAAGCACAGCCCTTTAAAACACACTATTTCTTGGGTGGCCTAGATGCTTTTCCCTCAGTCTGATCAACACCTGCTGAATTGGAGCATAGTTTAGGGTGCAAGGGACTGCCAGAGGCCACCTAGTCTGCTCCTTGAAACCAAGGTGGTCTCTGGGGGCTGACCTTCTGGAGAGCTGCTCTGCAGAGAAGGACCTGGGAGTGTTGGTGGATGATGAGGGGGGGGGAGATTTCTTCACAGTGAGAGTGACAGAGCACTGGACCAGGTTGCCCAGAGAGGCTGTGGAGTCTCCTTCTCTGGAGATGTTCAAGGCCTGCCTGGATGTAACCCTGTCTAACATGCTCTAGGTGACCCTGCTTGAGGACTAGATGATCTCCAGAGGTCCCTTCCAACCTTACTGATTGTATGATTCTATAAATACTACAAGTGTTGTAAGGCGAAACCACAATTAGCAGTTGGCAACGTATGAAAGCACCTTCAAGCTGACATTTATTCTCATCACTTTCTTTGTGCGTGAAGGCATGAAGGATCAGATCCAGGTAGCTTTGAGGTCTGGTTTGTGGAGATTCTCACTGTCTCCACTATCTGGGAGGTAAATAGAAGGCCAAAGTGCTGCTGGGCTTTGATGTCTGGTGTCACCCACGCCTCCGCAGCTGCTCATGGCTATGCTTTTTCTTCTGGTGCATTCTTCAGGTACTGTCAACTTTTCTGCAACGTGTCCTTAAAAGCCTGCAGGGCCTGAGAGATACTGAAGTCAGATTCTGCTATTGCAAATAAAGATCACTGTGTTCTGTGGCAGTGACTCAAGACTGCACCAGAACCTTCTCATGCTATGTAACATCACTTATTTTCACAAATTTCTATGACATTTCTGGGAATTTTGAAATACATCTCATTTTCTTCCTTCCTTCTTGCCTTGAGTTTGTATATTCCAGTCTTCAGTTTCTGCTATGCTGTACATCTTCCTGCACTGTAACGTTAATTTAATATCATTGAAACTTTTGTTTAAAAGATGTGCAAGCATTGCATTTCTTTTGAATGTAACACTAGCTAGAGCATGATAAAAATGCTTTAAAAAGTGAAAACAGAGGTAAACCCACCGTATCTTACCTCCTTGCTTCTTCTTGTAGGGACTAAAATGCAGAGTAAAAGCAGTAAAGGGGCTGCAAGGACTAAAATGCTTGCAACGAAAACATATTTCTTACAAATCTGTTTTGTTGTAGCGTGCATGAAAAACTTTTGCAAGACCTCCAGTAATTAATTTGTAGAGCATCTTCTTTGACTGAAACTGAGTCACACACTACCTTTGGGAGAGTTTGGGTSTCCTTGTTCCCCACTCAGGAACCGTTGCTCCACAACTAACTCCATGGAGCTGAAAGCCCTCTGACGGACGGAGGTGTTTTTCACAATGACCCTTTGTCTCGCAGGCAGCATTGCATTTGAGCCCCAAAGGTTTTCCTTTCTCAMAGAAGACTGAGGAGACACATAGTGTCCACCAACACGCAAGGTTCTGGCTTCCTCCTCTCAAGTCATCCCTTGCAGCCGTAGCACGCTGCTGGGTGAGCTGGTGGAGCCTTCCTCCTTCTGCAGTAGCAGCTGCTCGCCCTGGTCTGTGTTCAGAGCCGGTGGAATTGCTTGTGCAGAGAAGTGCTCACCAAAAGCAATGGGTCCTTTCTACTTGGCCCTTTGTAATTTCTGGTTCTTCATACATTTTTACAGTTTTATTTTGAAAAAGAGGCCCTGTCTGAAAGTTGAGTGAGGAAAATGCTGCCTATAGCTTTTTATTAGCTTCATTCACTTTAATATATCTGCCTTGTATGCCAAGAAAAGTATAAACAAATGGCAAGTTATTGGTTTTTCAATAACAGGGTTTAAACCGAGGATACAAAAAACATATTGTACCTGACAGTATTTATGAAACAATTAATATTGCCAATGTCTTTTCCATCTCCTCAAAGTTAYGTGTACTGTATAAACTTTGATATATCTTTAAGAAGTACAAAAAACAGCAGCTGGAGAGTACACAAGGCAATGTGCCAACACTACTGGAAAGGGAAACGATTTCCATGTCTTCTTATAAAATGCTTTGATATTAAAATAAACCAGGATGTAATTCTCTTGAGGTTGCTTGTGAAGGCTCAGAGCACAGCTGACAAAGGGGCCYTGGTTTTAGTTTGTAATCTCAGAATTTATATACAGATAAAAGCTCATAAACAGGAATGTAATCACAACAGCAGTACGTCTCTAACTCTCCTCTTCCCTCCTCGGTTCACAAGCACTTAGGGCCCCGTTTGCCCCCTCGCACACCCGCGCAGGCCCAGAGGAGCGGTGGTGCTGCACCCGCTCACAGCCGCATCTCCCAGGGACGCCGCGGGTGCTCGAGGTGGCGCCCAGGGCCCCCCACCCCTTGTCCCGTCGGCGGGAAGGAGCTGCCTGCCCCGCGCACCGCCCGCCT
>NW_028185539.1:108547-115317 GCF_003343005.1 Rhea americana
GCCCACCCCGCGCACCGCCCGCCGCCGCGCACTGGCGCTGGCCGTGGTGCTGAAGGCGGCGCGGCGCGGCGCGGCGGCGGAGCTCTCATTATCATCAGTTCTCCGCAAATTAGGGTTGACAGCTGTTCCCACACAAAAGCACAAATGTTCTGGTAAGAATTTCGTACATAGCCCAAGTTTCCTGAGGGAAGCTGATGGCGGCAGCTTTGCATTCCTTTTCTTAATGCCCTCCTCTCGTTTGTCACCTGGAAATTCAGAGCTACTTATCAATAATGCTCTGTACGCTGCACTGCTGGGAAGCATTCCGATCAATATATTATCATTTCAGAGCTTGTTTATGAAGGTGAAGGGCATTATCAAGGACATCTGGAAATTCTGATCAGCGTTCTACAATCTTAGATCAGCTTCAGTGCTTTACAAGCATAGCTCTTTGGAACAGAATAAAATTAAAGTTTCTAATTTTATCCTCTCTTTCATATCAATCTTTGCTACCAATAAACCTTTTCCAAACTAATCAATCCATATCTAGCTCATTAATGTATTGTTTTGATTACTACTTTCATTAAAAAATCCTACTGGTGACAAATATTAAGAGTAAAGTCTGATTCATACAATGGAATAATAGTATCACAAAAAAACACAGAGGTATCATCTGCACGTTTGCCCTAAAGTCTTCTAGCATATCTAGTGTTCTTCATTCTGTTGCAGCTCTGGAGCACGATAATGTGTGATGAACTTCTCACGGCAGCRTGATGTGTACAGTATACAATTTTCCTGACGGAATTATTTGAGGCAGAAGTGATCTATAGGAAAAGGGAAATATATTAAAAGTAACATTCTGTGACTGCAGTGCACAAGAAACTTAGATCTCATACTCTGGGGATGACAACACAGAGTGAGAATATGCATCAGGATCCTGAGGAAGAGTAGCTAGTGTTTGTTCAGTGCTTCTGAAATTTAATACGTTAAGATTATTTTGTTAATGCTATTGCTCTGTAGATGCACAACAGCACTTTTATTTATTAAATTTCATGCACATGTCAAGTTGATGAAGCTATCTAGGCACATGCTCTTTGGAAGTTTTGAGTATCATGGAGTCAGTCCTTCTGCTGCTCTCCGCCAATCTCACTATGCCCTCTCTCTGCATATTGCTAGCACAGTCTCGCATGGCTCAGAGCAATGGGATAACTGCACTTCCACTACCAAGAGGCTGTGTGGGCAGAGACACAGCATAATACAGAGTTCTTGTGCAGGGATCCCTAAGAGAGCATCCGACTTGCTGTAACTAATGCACATAGGGTGCTAATAAAAACTTGGGTGCATTTTGTTTGGCTCTAAATCTAATCTTCCTACTGTTGTGGCTTTCTTGGCATGTGCTATTTCTTTAACTGAGTTTATTAGTAATGAATTTCCAATATATTTTGCTAATGTTTACCTAAAATGTATTAAAAGTATTTTCTGTGCAATGTCTGTCTGTCTATTAGATCTCTAATATTCCAACCACATTAAAAAAAAAAAAAAAAAAAAAGATACAGGCTACATAAATGTGAAGCTGACCCAAAGAAAGGATGGTCTGGAATTTGGCTCTAGAGGAATAAATTCTTATCCTAGTGAAGTCATTTCTTGGCCTTAAGCAAGATAATTAACCCCCTCTGCTTCTGATGCTTCATCTTTATAATGGGGGTTTGAGTATTTATCATAATACAGAAAGAGTAGAAATAAGAAACTTCATTATCTAGGATTAGGTTTTCCCCAGACTGTACAGTGATGTTATGTGGAAAGATGCCCAGAAATCTTCTTTTCCTCTGTACTGTTGTGCAGAAATTGCAGAAAAGCGTCTGTGCACCGTGGCAGCATTATGAGTGCTTGAGCTATCTGCATCTCCAGCGAGGGGGTGTCTTTTGCTGCCCTAGACAGAAGAGGTGGAAGGAGCCTCCTGTGGTGCGCACATCACCTAAGCTTCTTTTGATTCCTGAAGCCATTGAACTTGCCTGGGGAGTATTCTTCCCGAATAGTAATGTAGGGACTGACAAGCAAGACAGAGTCATTAGTAAGTGCAAAGCACCCTGAGATCCCARCACAGAGTTCTCCTGGAAGCACAAAATGGCCCCATCATTCATTTATTTTGCAAAACACAAATTATTCGGGGGAATCTGCTGACTCAGAACAAGCTGGTTCAGGCTGTCATGCCATTTGTTTAAAAAGTTCTTATGGAAATTAAGGCTACMTCAGAGTCTTTTAACAAAAAGCAGAATGCAGCTAGTGTTCAGTGTAACTCTTGTACATGGCCAAGGATATAAGCATAAGAGTCTTTTTAAGAAGCTGATTTTTGAGTCAATGGACTGTAACCCGTTTGAATCAATGATTATTTAAGAACTCCTAAAACTGCACATTGTTTAGCTGCCATGCACAAAAATGTTAGATCCATTCTGCTCTCTGTTGGCTGCAAATGGATAATTTGGATCCTAGGTCTGAGGGCTGAGTGTGGATTACAACAATTCTTTTTCTAGCCAGGCCAGTAAATCATTCACCATGCAGATTTGCAGCTCTTTTTCATTGTAGTGGGAGCTGAAAATATTCAGCACTTTTCAGGTCTTGTTCTAGGATACTCATGCATGTTCATAAACAAWCTGTGGCTACAAAGATATCTGCTTCTTTTGGATTTCACCAGTGCTG
This sequence comes from Rhea americana, assembly GCF_003343005.1. Lineage (NCBI taxonomy): Eukaryota > Metazoa > Chordata > Aves > Rheiformes > Rheidae > Rhea > Rhea americana. The sequence continues at coordinate 111,224 of NW_028185539.1, forward strand.
ATGTTTACACAGTTTATTTCAAATTTTTGACATTCTAGATGATAGTTTAGAGTTTACAACGTGGTATATAAGCACCAGTCTTCAGATTTAGAACCACGAACTGCAAAGTTATGATCTGTTCTTTGTTCTTCGGATATTTCTTTCCTTTCGTATTTTGGGACAGGTAAGATGAGTTACAATAGAAATTGTCTGGATGGGATCTCAAAAAACTTGCCCATATTCTGCACAAGAAACCTCCCCTGCTATTTTTCATGAGAGATTTCCCCTAGCATATATTAGGTGACCTCTAATCTGTGAGTACACTTATGAAAGAGATAAATTGTGCACACATGAATAATGGCAATGACTGTACGTGCCAGAAATTGTTGCTGATTTGGACTGGTGTTTGGCAAAACTTAATGTGGCTTCCATGACTGTCTGGTATCTGAGTAGATGTCGTTTGTGATACAACACATGCCAYTATATAATACTGTGAAATATATGAAATAGATGGCTGACAAGGTCCCAGTGATGAAAGCAAGGGATATGTTGTATGGGTTTGTGATGACTTTAGAGCATAGTATCACCTTATACAGAGTACATGTATAGAGCTGTGTGAGATAAAGAATGCACTTAGACGACATCACCTTCCTATCAATTCTGTGCCTATGGATTTATTCCAAATGACATGGCAATTTGCAACAGAATTTGTTTCATAAAAAATGTCGCATCCTAGAAATGTTTCCTTTTTTCCCATAAAATCTTTGTGGGTCAGATGCAGGGCTGTGATGGGCCTCCGAAATAAAAGTCTCGTAAATTAAACAACCTGCCTTCTTTCAGTGCTATAAGGTTCAGAATGAAAATTCTAGTATTTGTCAGGAAAGTCTCTCAGCTTGCCAAGAGGACACTGAAATACTCTGAGACCTACAAACCATTCCATTTAAAGGTGAAAAAAAATGCTATTACAAGGTATAATAAAGGAAAAACTTGAAATGCTCCAAAATACCTCCTAACCTACAGACAGCACATGCCACCTAGTATACTCAACCAAATGAAACCTGAGATGGGTTGTTGAGCATAACTTGTAGTTTTTCTAGTCTTGAATAAAGCATCCTTATCAAATGTACCTAAAACAGGCATCTCATTCGAAGAGAAAGTAAATCCCTTTTCTGGATAACCTCTGTTTGTTTCCAATCATGTATTTCAGAAGGAGCAATTGAAGGACTGGAAGATAAATGCAACGTTTCTGAATGACCCAGATTTTGCAAAGCMGCTGATAGTATGTGGCGATTTGCAATAGCTGGGGGAGACGCGCTGGCAGTGGCTCAGAGTCTAGAGAAGTTACTCTTTGGCATTCACAAAATTGTTTTTAGCTGCCTGGACAGCGCGACAGCAGCTTTGAAACCTGAAGGTGGAAGAAGCCGCTTCCGTCGCCGGGGCAAGGGCGAGGCGCGGTGCGGGAGAGCGCTCCGGCCGGCCCGGCGGCGGGTGGGAGCGGGACGCAAACCTGCGCCCCCCCCGCCGCCCCCGGGGCTGCCCTCCGCCGCCGCCTGCTCTCCTGGGCACGCTCCCGCTTGGAAAAACAACGGCAAAGCGGCTAAGCACTACACTTGCCTCGGCCCCTTCGGGCTGGAGGCGAGACAAGCGAAGCGGGAGTGACAGATGTTTGTCACCTCTGGGTACCGCGGGAGACGCTCGGAGCCGACAGCAATAAAGGTGGCACGGGAATCTGCAGGAAATAAAATGATTCCGGGTGCAGCAGGTAACTTCTGCCAGGCAAACAGGGCTCTTAGCACAGCACTCTGCGAGCATATAAAATCTGCACGCTTTAAGGTATGGCATTTTGGAGCTAATACGGTATAAACGTGCCGCTACAGAGTCGCAAGTGCAGATTCATGCTTCAGCTTAACAAGGCTGTGCCTCTTCAGAAGAATAATGAAAAAGAAGAGGCTGCACTGAGACAGGATAAATAAGGAGATAAATCACTTTGCAATACAATGCAAGCCAAAGCCTAAAAATAAACAATTACTTTAAATCATATCAAGCACCTATCACAAACATCACATTTATACAATTGATCCGTGTGTAAATTAGCCAATTAATTCTGAATTGGAACAGTAATGAAATAATAATTATCTGTTTACATCGGAATGGTAGGAGCGAAGTTCTAGAAACAGAAATGAAAGAAAGAGACTGCGGCACAATCCATTCGGCTCCTTCACCACTGGGCATGGAGGCGGGCCAGTCAATACCAGTCTTTAATATCCAGATTTCGCTGTGGGGTTATAAATAAAATACATAATTGTGTTACAAGCCTATGGGCCATAAATGACAGGGATATAGAGAGGCTGGTTTAGGACATTTGTTGCCTTTTATATATATATATATATACACAGAAAGAAGAATTGTAAGATTTATTTTCTCAGAGGCTAGCTTGGTTCTTCTTTCCTGCTTGGCTTCCTACTAGAAGTGCTTGTCTACCCTGAGGGACTCTAGAGCGATCAGGATCTCATAGTCATCAAAGAAGTAAAAGATGAATGAAAAAGGGTGGCAATTTTTATACAGAGTGATTTTGGTGACTCATCAAGACAAATCAAGAACTTCACTGAGCTGAAGAAATGCTAGGGTCTTCTGTAAGAACTTTGCACACTTGATTTTTCATTTAGGGGCTCAAATAGGTAAAATAAGACTGTAATCCAGTTCTCACATGGTAGTCAAGAGTCCTTGTCAGATGACTGTAGGCTATTTTCTATACAGAAACTATTTGCCCTCATTTTTACTGTACAGTTTATCCTAGAGTTGAGGAGTATTTCCACTGAATTAACATTTTCTTAGAAAAATCCCGACCAGCTTTACTTTGTCAGATGAAGTGCCTGTGAAACGGATGCTTCCACGAACAGAAGATTCATATAAACGCCCATAAATTGCTAAAAAAAAAAAAAAAAAAAAAAAATCACTTCTAGATTGTGCTTTGCTGATCTTTCATTTCTGTCCCTCCCAGTTTATCTAAACTACCTCTTGCAATAACATTATTAGTTTGTTAGTTAGTTAATTAGTCAGTTAGAGATGGAGCTGAAAATGTACATTTTACACAAAGGTGACTGAGAAAAATAATATTCTTTTTCACTGAGAATTTACAGGTTGCCAGTATAATTAACATAAAGCAAGTTCAGATATTGCTGTCACAGCTGTGGACAACTCCGAAGAAGTGATGCGACTTTTCTGCTCTAATTCTCATTGCTTTTCTCATGAGTGTTAAAATCACTTAACGATAGAGCTGAATAAAGTTCATTACCAGGTTCTGTATAGGCAGCTGCCATTCTGGTGTGTCGTATAACAGATGGTGTTCTGAAAAAGTCATGTACATTATACGATCAATGTCATGCTTGTTGCAGGTGGAAATATTACATGATCAGCTCTGTGTAATCTTTGCCTAGATTTTTTTAGAACCTAGTTTAAAAACTCCGAATGTTCTTGCGGGTGCAGAAATCCTGAAGAAACCTTGCAAGCATTGCATCTCGTAAGTTTGATTCGTATGAAAGACGTATAACTTCGAACTGCTGAGCAGCTGTTTCCTGCATGTTCACATGAACCTTCAGACACATTTCTGCAAGCAGAGGAACAGGAATTTGAATTAGCTCAAATAGCTGTTTAAATTTGGATATCAAGAGAAACAAGTTATGTCCTTGCAGGGCATTAAAACCTTTAAATGTAGGGGTCCTTGTCCCCGTCGCCTACGTCCACCCTTTTGAGTCTATAGCTCTAAAGGTGCGAGGACAGTTTTTCGCGGTGGATACTCGCCTGTATTTCAGGCGCTCGGGAGCACACTGGAGTTAAGTGCGTGGGACACTTTGTATTTCTTCCTTTCCTTCCTGTATTTCAGCATGCTGATCTATACCATCGATCCTGTCGAGGGCCGCATCCGCCTTGCAGAGCGCGGCAGCAGAGCGGGTCTGCACGGGGGCACCTAGGCGAGGTGTGGCCGTGCTGGCGGTCGCGCTGCAGCCGCGGGGCTGCCGAGTCGGGGGCAGGGGCGCGGCGCGGCCCGGGCGGCTGCTCGCGGACGGAGCGGACGCGCCGGAGGCGCCGTCGCGGCTGCGGGGCGGCCGCGGGGC
>NW_028185539.1:116708-119387 GCF_003343005.1 Rhea americana
CGCCGGCTGCGGGGCCAGCGGCGGCCAGGAGCCGGGCGGGCACCGCAGGATGCCGGAGACCGGGCAGGAGCCGCCCAGCGCCCCGCCGCCGCCGCCGCCCAAGGAGTCCTTCTACATCAAGAACCTGCTCAACGGCGACCCCCCCAAGGCGCCCCCCAAGCAGCCGCGGGCGCTGTTCGCCCCCTCGGGCAAGGCGGCGGTGGACGGCGCCGGCTTCGCCCTCTCGCAGGTGGGCGACCTCGCCTTCCCCCGCTTCGAGATCCCGGCGCCGCGCTTCGCCCTGAGCGCCCACTGCCTGGAGCGCGCCCAGACCTGGTGGTACCCCTACGCGCTCACGCCGGCCGGAGCCCACCTGCCCCGCACGGAAGGTACCTGCTGCGCTCGGGGCCGGGCCAGGCCGGGGCTGGGGCCGGGGCCGGGGCTGGGGCGGCGGTGGGGAAAACTCGCAGCGGGGCGTCGCGGGGACCCCGCGGCTCCGCCCGCTCCGCCCGACGGGGCGCTGCGGCCGGGCGGTGAAGGTGTCTCTTTGTGTCCCTTTCTCCCCTTCTCCGCCCCCCCTCCACCCCTGCTCTTCCGTCCAGCTGCGGAGAAATCCCTCCTGAGGGACTCGTCCCCCGCCTCGGGCACCGACAGGGACTCCCCGGAGCCGCTGCTCAAGGCGGACGCAGAGCACAAGGACCTCGACTCCAAGAGCCCCGACGAGATCGTCCTGGAGGAGAGCGACTCGGAGGAGGCGAAGAAGGAGGGCGGCGGGGAGGACTGGAAGAAGCGGGAGGAGAGCCCCGAGAAGAAGCCGTGCCGCAAGAAGAAGACGCGCACGGTGTTCAGCCGCAGCCAGGTCTTCCAGCTGGAGTCCACCTTCGACATGAAGCGCTACCTGAGCAGCTCGGAGCGGGCCGGCCTGGCCGCCTCGCTGCACCTCACAGAGACCCAAGTGAAGATCTGGTTCCAGAACCGCCGCAACAAGTGGAAGCGGCAGCTGGCGGCCGAGCTGGAGGCGGCCAACCTCAGCCACGCGGCCGCGCAGCGCATCGTCCGCGTCCCCATCCTCTACCACGAGAACTCGGGCGCGGAGGGCGGCGCGGCGGGCGGCAGCGCCCCCGGCACCCAGCCGCTGCTCACCTTCCCCCACCCCGTCTACTACTCCCACCCCGTGGTCACCTCCGTGCCGCTCCTGCGGCCCGTCTGAGCCCGCCGCCGCCGCGCGGAGCGGCGCGGAGAGGCGCGCAAGCCACCGACCCGCTCGTAAGTACTGCGGCGACTTGTGCGATTCGCCCGGCGAGGGTCTGCGGAGCGGGGCGGGGGGCGCGGGGCGCCGGGTCTTCCCCCCCCCCGCCCGGTTGGTACCGGGAGGAAATTAAAAATTAAAAAAAAATAAAAAAAAAAGGAGGGGGGAAGAAGATGAAAGCGGGAACTTGTAGAGAACCCTAGAGCTGTCACATCTTTTGTAAACGTGAACAAAATACCGCRATGGTCTCTGTGGCTTTAGTTTTATTTTTGTAAAAAAAAATGGATAATAATAAAAAATGAATGATCCCAGGCCACTCCTCGAGATTTGCCAAACGGTAACGGGAAACCTGAAATTTCTGTTCCTTTCGGACCTCTCCTTCTGCCGCCAAATTGTTCAGGCTGCTGATCCTGTTCCAACTCACACTTCATCGACCGTGGCTTTTAATTTAACCAGACTTTGGTGCAGATTTACCTGTTTGATTTCCCACATTTTGTATCTTTCGTTTTCTGTGATGGGACCTCATAACTAGCAAGAAATACAGCCTCAAAGTGAACGGTTAAGTACACCCAGACTCTTTGAGTGACCCTTATTTATTATCGTTTCCTTAGATATTTTTAATTCTTGTTTTTAATTCTTATTTTCCTAATTGTTGGGGATTTTTTTCTTGTAAAGGTATTTCGATATTTGGGGAAAAGACATCTGTACCCTTTTGCTTTCTTTTGTAATACTAATTATTATTATTATTGTACTTTTGAACTGTGCAATATTGTACGACGATTCTTAAAGCACTGCTTTTATTTGAATGGTGAGGAAAGGATTTTTAGCATTGTATAATTGCTTTGGTTCATGTTGTAGAAAATAAAAGAATTAAAAGCGAAGGAAAGTGAAAAGAAAGGAGCAGGGCATGGGAATAAGCATCAGCCCAGCTTATGCGAATAAATAAGAGAGATTCAGTGAGCTGGGCTTTAAGTGAAGGACAATCAACTTTAGGCTAATTTTAATTTATTTGATATGATGTACAGTTTTCTTGTAAAGTCCATCGAGTATGTGGATTTTATTAGGCAGAAATCAAGTGATGAGTGGACACCTCTAGTCTCTCTCTTTCTTAGTGTCTGCTCACCTGTTGTCTGACAATTGTTTGCTGTCTTCCCAAGGGTTTGGGTTGGTCTGCTTTCGTTTTTCTTTCTTCCTTTATTTTTTTTTTTTCTTTTCGGTTGTACTCTCTACCCTGTCGCTTTCTGTTAGGGATCGGTCCTATTTTTAAGACAACTTATATTGTTATAAATTGAATGTTGTGGTGAAAAAAAATCAATAAAACCCGTTCCTTATCATCTTTTAAAGTGTGGTTCGGGGCGGGGGGAAGGGATGGGGAACGGTGTCTGGGACCGCTGCTGCCTTGCCAGCCCGGTCCGTCGCGGCCGCGGTGCGAGGCCGGCGCTGCCCGGGTC
>NW_028185539.1:126677-127864 GCF_003343005.1 Rhea americana
AGAGCAAAAAGCCCAAGGTGGCTTTTTTCATCCTCCTTTTGCTGCCACCCTACCTCGGTTTAATTAATTACTTTTTTTTTTCCTGGGGAAGGGGCGCGTAGACGTTTCATACGAAGGAAAACGCTAGTTTTCTTAGAGTGTTCTCGTTTATAGTGGTCGAGTAAGGGGAAAAAAAGATGTCTATTTTCAGCGTTATTTCTAACTAAACAGTCTGTGAAATGCCGTGCTATAAAGTAAAATCTGCCAGCTCATGTTGAGTAAAGAAGCACCTCCTAGCCTGGTACTCATCTGTCTTCACCGAAGCATGCATATCTATCCATCCATATACTTATACACAGCACACATCCAGGTGCTGGAGGGGCAGGTATAGACTGGAAGGTGCCTTCCCCCGGCCTAGGCGGTGCTTTCCAGCAGGAATGAGGCGGCGAGGCGCTTGCTCGGGGCCGGGACACCTGGCTGGCAGGGGGAGCGGGACGCTTGTCCTGGTCTGCCTTCCGCCGGCCCGCCGTCGAGGGGTGTGTGTGTGTGCGCCCGTGCCGGGCCCGCCGTCGGGGAGGGGGCTGTGGTGTGTGCCCATGCCGGGCCCGCCGTGCCATCCCCGCTCTGTCCCCCGCTGTTGCAGGCAACGCCAAGGGGAGCGCAGCGGCCGCGGCGGCCGGCGCGGAGCGACCGCCCTTCCTCTCGCCATCCCAACAGGACTTTAAGGAGGAGAAAGAGAAGCCCTTGGGGCCCTCCTCGCCCTCCTGCGGGGACCGGCAGCGCGACGGCGGGGACCGGCAGGCCGGAGCCGCCAAGAAGAAGACGCGCACGGTGTTCAGCCGCAGCCAGGTCTACCAGCTGGAGTCCACCTTCGACATGAAGCGCTACCTGAGCAGCTCGGAGCGGGCCTGCCTGGCCTCCAGCCTGCAGCTCACCGAGACCCAGGTGAAGACCTGGTTCCAGAACCGCAGGAACAAGTGGAAACGGCAGCTCTCAGCCGAGCTGGAGGCGGCCAACATGGCCCATGCCTCGGCGCAGACTCTGGTGGGCATGCCGCTGGTGTTCAGAGACAATTCCCTCCTCCGGGTGCCGGTGCCCCGGTCCATCGCCTTCCCGGCCCCTCTCTACTACCCCGGCAGCAACCTCTCGGCCTTACCGCTCTACAACCTCTACAACAAGATCGACTACTAAGCGGCCTCCTCGCCGCC
>NW_028185539.1:132842-134134 GCF_003343005.1 Rhea americana
CCTCCCGCCCTCTATCCTGCCACTTGAAAGGAAATTAATTAAAAGCGCTATTTCAGATCTGTAAATATTTTTAAAGAAAAGAATAAAACGTTTTAAGCCTCGTTTGTAAATTTGCCAGCTCGATCGCATGTTTCCGCCGGGCAAGCGGTGCCGCCGAGCCCGCACCGCACCGCACCGCGTCGAGCCGGGCCGGGCCGGGCCGGGCCGGGCCGGCGGGCGCCGGGGCAGAGCGGTTTTCGTTGCTGCCTGTTGTCCTAACGCCTCTCCTTGCCGACGTTGCTGCCTTTTCCCCTCGGCTGCGCAGGATCCGCAAGGGGAAATTCTCGCGGTACCTGCACCCGGGGCTTTCGCCGCGTGTGCGGAGCAAAGGCGGTGTCCGCCGGCGCCCCAGACCCCCGCGTCGCTCTCCTCCAGGCCGAGACGCCTAACGCCGAGGGCTTATTTTTTCTGCTACCGTGTTTCCTGCCAGGAAATCCCAGGTGGGCCCTGCCCGCGCAGTGCCGCGGCGGCGCTGGGCCGGGGGAGCGGGCTGGGGCGCTGCGGGCCGCGGCGCCGCGCCGCCCCCGCGGGCCGCTTTGGAGCGGGGCGGGCGGCCCTCGGCAGCGCTCAGCCCGSAGACGTGGCGCCGGGAGGGCGGCGAGGTTTGCAGATGCCACGGTCGCATGCAGAGGGCTTGCCAGCTCCTTAAATAGAAATGTGACACTCCGGGCTGTGATTGATTTTAACGTCCACCGGCTCCTCTCCCCAGTGCTACCTACTGCTACCGCTTCCTCTCGACAGAGGATGCGGTTATTCGTTTAAATAAAAAGTAAATACTTCGCAAAGTGTTATTTAAATTGCAGGCGCCGTTGCATGTTTTATCACGGCCACCTGTTCCGCGGTTAACGCCGGATTTTAATGCAGGAGGGTATTTAAAGTAGCAATAACTGTGTACAATCCAGACGAGGCTACGTTTACGATGTAATGAAAAAAAAAAAGGCAGAGAAGATCCGAAAAAAATAAATCAGGCGAGATGGTTGTGAACATGTGGAAGAGAGAAAGCAAGCTGCGCATTCCCTTCCCCGCACAGAGCCGTACAAAACGCTCAACTCCAGCTCGAGTGCTGAACGTGTCAGCCGCAACGCGCCTGACGCCCGCGACGGGTAAACGTTAGTGTTTGCGCGCAGACGCGTTGTTTCCTCGCGCTGTGTTTCAGATTCTTTCCCCGTCGTTATTTTTTTTTTGGGGGGGGGGCGACTCCGCCACTTCGCACCAGACCCTCCCGGAGCGCGGCGCAAGCCCCGGCCCCACGG
>NW_028185539.1:134320-137410 GCF_003343005.1 Rhea americana
CGGCGGCATGCCGGGACTTGTAGTCCCCGCCCGCCGCCGCGGCGCGGGCCGGGGGCAGCCCGCGCGGGGCACGCCGGGACTCGTAGTCACGCGGGGCACACCGGGACGTGTCGTGCCGCCCTTTCGAACCGGCCAATGGGGAGGCGGCGTGGCGCCGCGGGGAGGGGAGGGGCCGGCGGGAGCGCGCGCGCCGGGGCGGTGGCGGTTGAGGCGGCGGTTGAGGCTAGGCCGAAGGCGCTGTAACCGGACGGCTGTAAACGGTAGGGCCGGGCCGGGCGGTGCCCGCGGAGCCGGGCCGGGCCGCGCTGGGCCCGGTGGTGCCGGCGGGGCAGGCTCCCGCCTCTCTCGGCGCGGCGCGGCGCGTCGAGGCCTAGGCGGGAGGGCCGGGCCTGCGGCGCGGGGCGGGCGCTCCCCGCCCGGCTCTCCTCGGGCGCCGCGGCCGCTGCTGCTGGGCTGCCGGGGCCTCCCCGGCCTCTTCTCACGCTCTCGCCTCCCTCCGCAGTTGCCCGCACCGTTCCTTGCTGCTACGGGCCCGGACTGCCGCAGTGCCTCGGTGCTTCCGCGACCGCTGCTCCGCAGGAGGAAAGCTTTACCTCGGCTCTGCCCCGAGTACCGAGGGGAACCGCTGCACTATGAAAACGGTACTTCCCGCGGCCCGGCGGAGGCTGCTCCCTCATGTTGCCGGACATCGCTGTCCGCAAAGCGTGCGGCTCCGTTCGAGAAACTTTCACCTTCCTTCTGGTGAAAGGTTGGAGCGTAACATGTTAACAGGAGCTATAAAATCATAGTGATTTCGTATTTCTTTGCTAAGTGGGTTTTAAGCGAAATAAGATGCATGCTGTACTTAAAACAGCATCACAGTTTCATCAGTGTGTTTCTTCACTGTATATATTTTATAAAGTATTCCGTGGTGCTAAGAAATTCTGTCAGTACCTCGTTATTTGAGGTCGACATGAGAATTACTGCTCTTACTCAGTGTGCCATTTGTGAAAAAGCTGCATTTTTGAAAACATACGGTGCTCTTGGGATGAGATTACTTTTTTTTTTCCCTTTGGTAAGAACTGGTAATATGTTATGTATATGTTCTAATATTGACATGTTTTTTCTGGATTAAAAATAACATCAGAGGGTCCTTTGGGGTCTCTGATGCAAGTTTGCTTCCTTAGTCACACTGCTTTGTTGTTGCTTTTGGGGTGGTTTGTGAATGTTGTATCAGGTACCTCAGATCGCATGCTTGTTGTTTAAGTTGTCTGCCACAAGTAGACAAGATAATTATTGTGTAATTGTTTTGCTTGTTCTCCTGCCCATTAGTTCTTGCGTCTTATATTCACCTGAAATACTCACCTAGGTACTTTTTGCCATTTAAAATGTGGTTAAAAGTGACTGCTTTACCAGTATTCATATGGTAATGACTATAGCAGACTCTCAAGTATGTCTGCCAAGAAGTCTCAAAACTCAGTTGAAAAAAGGGTTAAAATGTAGTTTTTATTTCCTTTTTTAGGATTTTTTCATATAATGTTTAAATGGTAGTAGGTGTTTAAATACTTATTTTTTTAAAGGGTACCTTATAGAACACTTCCCGAAGTTCTTGCTTACAAAATTTTTCTGGTGTGAAAATGTGTACTTCTCACATTTTATTCAGCCTAATTATTCACAGTGACTGAAAATGTTGAGATAGAATAACCGTGCACTGAATTTGAACCTTGTCTCTTGATTTGTTGTCAGAGGTCTAATCTCACCTCTGCTACTGTCCATAGGGTTTCCAGAGTGATAGTGTTCAAGAACACCTGGGCTAGTTCATTTCTCATCCATTTTCCCAAAGGGGAAACTTACTGTTAAGGCCATGGAAAGCATTTTAAAGGGTTTTGGAGATTTTGTTGATGTGTGTATAATGAACAGTTTCTTCATTTGGAACATTTACAAGATCTGCACTGTCCTTTAGATGATGCTTGCAGCTTGTAGTCTCAGCTCTCTGAATTTTTGTACAAACAGCTAGTCCTGCAGAGTGTGACTGCTGCAATTATCTTTAGAGTCATTAATCTGTTGTTGTTTTTTTATTGTTGTTGTTACTCTGCATTTATACTTTGGCCTACATTTCAGTACCACACAAAGCCTAATCCTCCTTTCCTATCTGACAATGTTTAGACTCAGAAAAAGAAGAAAAATTTTAAAGCTGTTCTGTTTAAGCTATTTTGTAGTGCTTACGGAAACTGAAGTACTGGAAAATTTTAGAGAACTACAAGTCATTTAAGAGAGGATCTAATTGCAATTCTTGAAAATTTATGAAAGTCCTACCAAATCAGCAATACTTCTTGTAGGATATTTGAAATCAGACTCCTCTCTGCCTGCTTTTTTTAAAGTAACTTAATCATAAATTACTGTAAGCRTTATCTATTTTAAAAATATATATTTATACTACATATGGAATATAGTGTGTAGGGGAAAATACATTTGTAAGTAACATTATTGAGCCTAATAAATGTCCAGGCTTAAATACAATAATTATTGTCAGAATCCTGTACTAGTTATTTCATGTTGTATTTGATATTTAAACTTTAGAGCTTACAGTATCAGGAGGAATTCATTGCAGACACAGTGATTAGTATCTTTGATTTTAAAGAATTTTTCAGAAATCTGAATGTTCTTCTCTTTCTGTGGAAAAGCTAGCAAACTTCTCATGTTCCCCTTAAATTACCTTTAAGATATATCAGTGATTTGACTATCTTGCTGGACTAATGTTTGTGCTAGCACTAAAATTATACCTATGTTTTATCATCATTTCTTCAGATGACAGGGTCAAACGAGTTCAAACTAAACCAAACACCAGATGATGGTATTTCATCGGTAAAGTTCAGTCCAAATACATCTCAGTTTCTGCTTGTTTCGTCCTGGGACACAACTGTCCGGCTCTATGATGTTCCTGCCAACACCATGAGACTCAAATATCAACATTCAGGAGCTGTCCTTGACTGTGCTTTTTATGTAAGTGCATTCTGATGTTGATAGATTTATAGTGCCTAAGATATATGAGAAATTGTTTATTCCATCAAATAAAATGGATAGTTCCTATCTAGATTTACAAGAAAAAAA
>NW_028185539.1:137490-181511 GCF_003343005.1 Rhea americana
AAAAAAAAAATAAATAACGCATTTACCCAAAAAACCTACAAACAGTTTTGACATAACTATCTGCATATGTGTTTTTACCTGTGGCACATGAAATAATTTGAGTTTGTTTATGCTTTTTCTACAGTAGTATGGTAAATTGTTTCAAGCAGTACTTTTTTTTTTCTGACATGTCTTCCTGTGATTTGATCTTGTGTTATTGTATGTTGTAAGGATCAATTTAAATTTTTAATTCTACTTGCATTCTTTTTTTTTTTTAAACTAGCTGTTTTGCCATATAACTGTTTTTATATTGCCATATAACACAGATCCTCTTATCCTCTTATGGTTTCTGGTTTCTAAATTAGYTTTAAAAGGAATACATTTCAATTGGAACTGACTTGGCAGTCATTTAAAAACAAGCATTGTGTGTGTTTTGCTATTACGGAGGCTTAATATAATTGCTAACGTCATTATTTTCTAGTTTTCCTTTTAAATTAAAAGAAAGTTTTATATATTAAAGTGCTTCACCTGAACGTTTTTAAAGCTTCTGTTATCTACCCAGTTAAGATCTGGGCCTGGTCTTAACCATTGTATCTTAATTTCCATCTTTCCTAAATTCTTGAAAGAAAATAGTCATTTGTTACATGTCCAGGAGACTAAATGCGTATCAACCAGAGATGCATAATGCATATAAGGTGATTTTTTTTTTTACTCTGTAGGATCCAACCCATGCCTGGAGTGGAGGATTAGATCAGCAATTGAAAATGCATGATCTAAACACGGACCAAGGTAAGCAGACTGATTTTGTAAGTAGGCTCTTTAAAACAATTGAACTAAACCTAAGATTTATATACTTGTGCAAAAGCAAAATAGTGAAATGTGTTTATAGTTCTCTGGATGGGGGATATTTCCTTTTAGCAGTAGTTCAGGTTTTAATTAATAAACCTCCTCATATATATTGGTTACTGGTACAAGTGTTTCACTTGATCAGTCAGAAACATTGTGAGAAAAGTCATGTTTGCTTTTGTGCATTGCATAATAGTAGTTTAAAAATCAGTGTCATTCTAGCTCTGGAAGATGTTCAGCARGGCAAAGGGGAATCCAGGTAATCGTCTAGCCTCAATAAAGATGTATATGGTTCCTAAAGGCTTTTCTTGCTTGAAAGGTAAAGTACGATGGGTGTTGACTTATACATGACGTGATTCCTGATCTCATCCGCTGCCTCCTGATGTAAAAAAATACTGAGATTGTGTCCTACATGAATCAGAAGTAAGGTGGCTGTTTGCTTTTGTGCATATGAAGCTTATAATTATTTGGCTTGTGACATGCAGGAACATGCTGTTTTTTTCATAGAGTACCTACTGTATTCATCACTTCTAATAATTGATGCTCACTCACTTCAAAAGAGAAGTTAAAAAGTTGTACCTTGACTTTTACATAGAAATGCATGCTGAGATAACAGAGTTAAATTTGAAAATATTTTTAAAAAACATTATACATTAAAGGTAAGATGCTTAGCATGTCTATTTTCACAAGATTTTTAGTATTACATACTGTATTTTATGTTTAGGGTACAGCTCCTATTGATTTAAGTTATCACTGTTAGTGCTTGATGCTGCTCTCCTACCTTCTTTTGTCACCGAGGTAGAGCTGTTTAGGGCACTGTACCAGCAGGATTCCTTTTGGTGCAATTGAAGACTCTGCTGCAGTACCTTTAATAGAATGGCCTCATCTATCCCTTCCAAGCTTTTAGGGGTTTTACTTATATGGTGATGAATATTCACTATTTATTTTGCATAAAGTTTTTTTAATAAAGTAATAAAAGTTTTATTTACTTTAAGATGAAAATTGAAGGGTAAGAAACCACTATATGCCTGTCACACTGATGTTTTATGGTTCTTCAGCAATGTTGGATCTTTTAAAAAAAAACATATGTGCGTTTATCTAGCAGAACAACTGTTGGCACTAATAGGTATCATACAGACTTATGGAAGGGTTTGCCAGTTTTCCAGACATTTGGTAGATACTTTTTGTAGGACTTCCTGAGATAGATTTCTGTTGACAGTGCTGCTCTTCCATGTGTATCTCATGGAGGGGGGAATTAGTAACCTCTACTAGATCTCTGAGCATGTTATTTTCAAAGGTTTATATTTTAACAATATTCGGAATGGACTTTCACAAGTATGGCAAAATGTTGGTCCTTAGCATAAAGTTTTTGCATTTTCAAATTTAATAGCCTTATACTATGATTGCCTTTAAGAAAACACTGCTAGAATTAAACATAGACTTCTCCAGTGAGTTATTGCTGCAGATTATGGACCTACTTTGTCTAACTTTAGCGGGGGGAGAGAGAAAGATAATCAGCCTGAGGCATGTATAGTGTGCCAAAATCAGCCAATGACCAGAGCTTGACAAACTTGTGTGCAGTTGTAACAAAATGAGGTATTAAAGGTCAAACAATTTTATTATAGATAAATCTAGTCTTCTACTAGAAGTGCTCGTATTAACCGTAATTCCTTTCTTTTGTCCTACTGTTAACATATGCAAGCTTAAATCTCATTCAGCTTTCTGTATTAAGTGTCTGTATCACAGACACTTATCAAGTAGATACTTAACACTTTATACCTCTGTAGATCTTTGTRTGGCAGCCTAAAATTGTTAATATCCTTTGATAATCTCAGGAGACAAGTCTAAATTTAATGTATCTGATCTTTGAAAATTATGCTTTTGAAGATTGAGCAATCTTTAAAGGGAATCCTAGCATATTAGTACATCCATGGGAATGTCAGAAGATGGTGTGTTGTTACTGCAGTAATGTGTGCTTTTTTTTTTCTTTGTACAAAATATTTTGAATGTTTGGGGAGCCAGTAAAATTACTATAGACTATATTTTCTCTTACAGAAAACCTAGTTGGTGCCCACGATGCTCCTATCAGATGTGTTGAGTATTGCCCAGAAGTGAATGTAATGGTGACTGGAAGCTGGGATCAAACAGTTAAACTATGGGATCCCAGAACTCCTTGTAATGCAGGAACTTTCTCTCAACCTGAAAAGGTAGGTACRAGGTATTGTATCCCAGATAATATGTTAAATAGTACATCCAGTGCCTGTGGATCATCATTGTACAGCATACTATCTTCAACTATGAAACTTGAATATGAAAAGTTACTTTTGATATTTTTAAGCTCTGAGAATGAATGTTGCACACTGAAATGTTGAAAATAGCAAGATTTCAGGTTAAGATTTTGTCACTAGGAGAACATAACAATTCTTACCGTTTGTGATCTATGAAATCCTTATGCTCCTAATCACAATTGAGGAAGGAAAACCTAACAAATACAGCGTTAGAAATTGAGACAGATATTAATTTCATGGTCGTCTTTAAGTCAGGGATGGCGCATATTACAGTTTAATATTAAGATTTGTAGAGATCAGATTCTGGCAGTCATAAGGTCTGATTATTTACTAATGTGCATAAGGTTATAGTAGGGAGGTCACTTTATCTTCCTAGAATAATATGTATTTTTTGTTAGTATTAAAGGGTTAAACAGAATTGGTTGGACAGAATTGCTTCTATTGCAGGTTACCTGTGGCTGTACTAATAATGCCTAGTAAAATAAGGCATTCTCCTAATGCTGTAATTCTCCTAATACTCTTCTGATACTCCATATTACAGACCAAAAAGAAAAAGGCAAGATGTAGTATCTTAAACTTTTTCTAATGGTGATGGGGTGTGCTAATCTTTATACTGCTTGCAGTGATGTCACTAATAGAATTACAAGAAAATAGTTTCTTCTTTTTATCATAGATTCCTAAACATAGGCTGGATTGCTAGATAATATTACATGTGAATATTTTTTGTCTATCCTGTTTTTAGATTTAATTTAGTTCTGTTAAAATATATTGTCAAGTTGTAGTTACGAGCCATCGTTATGTTCCATATTGCATCTAAATAGCTATTACTTTTGTCACAACATAGCTGAATCTACTTCTGGCAAGACCTTTGTTCAGAATAAAGTAGCTGCATTATTTCTAGTTTTGATTTATAATTGTGTGTAGCATGTAAAGAACTGTGATAAATTGCTGACAGAATATCATATAATGGACAGCCACAGTGAATCAAGCTGCTTATTGGTTCAGCAAAGTTCATTATGTCATTTTTTTAATACTCCTTTTGATAAATGCGTACACCTACTCAACTGCATGACAATGGTTTCATTTGATTTATGATTGTGTGGTGTAGAGAGAATACTTACTATACAGGTGTGACATCAATTTGTAAAGAAGATTTAATGTTCTTTATGCCTTTGTTTCCATACCTGCATAAAAATTATATAATGTTTGTTAATATTTTTGGATCAATTTTTACATCAGTTAGAAAGGGAAATTTAAAAAGCTCTCCTGTTAAAGTATGTAATTATCCTTGGTTAAATTTTCTTGTCCTTTTAATATCTAAATGGGATTTGGCAATTGAGATCATCAGAAATTTTAGATGACTTTTATATGAACTCTCATGTTTCGGTCTTGAGAGAGAAACATGTTTTGTTTAAAGCAAGAATGTGTGCCTAGTGAATGTGTATTAGTTAAAGGAAGCTTTATTTTTATACATACATATATATGTGTGTGTGTATTTACTTGCGCATATATATATATACACACATACATACATACACACAAACCTATCAGATAACTTATTGTTTTCTTTCTGTTAACTAATTTTTTGAAAAAAAAAAATCCCTAGGAATGTTTATAGTAAATCATCAGAAAAGTTGTTTAACATTTCAGTGCAGTCTTACTGGAAACAAGTAGCTTTATTGAGCTTTATCAGAGAACTAGAAAGTGAAATCATTTGCTTCAGTTATATTGTACAAGCACATGCCAATAATAAATTGAATCGTTCTGGCAGGATACCAGATCTCCTACACTTTTCATTCTAGTTCTGAGGTATTTACAGTACCTGCTTCCTATATATTAGCTCATTAGGTCACTTCTGTAAAAACTTGTTTTTGTTATACCTTGTTATTCATGTTAACAGCTCAGTGACAGCACAACTATTAGGTAGCTGGATTCCATCTTGCTTGTGTATTGGCAGCTTTAAATTCAATTAATAATACAGGGGTTTTGATCAAACTTGATTTATTTTGACGTATTCTCAGATAACAGCATCTCAAATAATAGAAACTGAATGGCTTATCTACTGAGTACTTTCTTGAGAAATTTGAGAAACAAAAGTTAGAAACTCTGAGCCAATTTTGAGTTCAACTGAAATTCCAAGCCATAATTTTTAATGGATGTCAAGAATATTGCTTCAGTCAACTTCGCTCAGTTTTATTGAAGCATATATTAAATTAGATTTTAATGTTTTCTTGATGATTTATTTCTCCTTATTAACATGAAGTTCAAGTTGAAGTAATAAGGTGTTCTGTTTAAAAAAAAAAAAAAGGGAAGGAAAAAGATCCCTTAAAATGTTAGCTATGTTCCCCATGGATAGTCAGTATCACCCATGCTTTTTCTAGCAGATAAGCACTCATTCTCTTTACCCATACATTCAANAAAAAAAAAAAAAAAAGGAAGGAAAAAGATATTACCAGACAAAGGAAAAACAACAAAAAAAATGATGTAGTATTGTAGGACTGAAGCACATGATTGTGACTCGATCCTGCAGATTGCAAGCTGTGCACATCAAGTAGAGATGAATTCTAATTTCCACAGCCTTTCTTTTCCCAATTACTTTGTGCATATTTTTCTTCTAGCTTGAAATCTCTTACCTATTTAATGCTTAAAATATTTTGAGGAAATCTTGAATAATATTGATTTCGCTTTTGAATTATACATAAATAGAAATGCTACTGTACACATACAGAATTTAGAATGGGGTAATACCAGGCAAGGGCAGAAATACCATGTATGATATATTATTTAGGTATCACTGTGATCTAGAGACTAATTAAAAAATTGAACAAATGTACTTGAAAMTTAAAATTTCACAAGTCCATATTCATATTTCAATCTTTTTTTTTTTGGTAAATAAGTTATATACAGGATCGTGATCCTGTGTTAAAATTTATTTTAAGGCGTGTACCAGAATGCAGAGTTAAGGCTAAGCTATTGAAATACTAAATCGGTGTTTGATCAGTAACTGACTCCATACTAGTGCAGTTTGTTCCAAATTTAAGTTATAAACTGAAATGAAAGGGAAGTGAATCTGTAGCTATGGATTGAATTGTGTTTTTCTAAATTGTATGTTGCCAATGCTTTGTGTACAATGAACCATGGATATCCAGGCTGATAAGTGTATAATGTTGTACTTTTTTTCTAAAAGGTGTACACACTTTCTGTGTCTGGAGATAGACTAATTGTGGGGACTGCAGGTCGGAGAGTGCTGGTGTGGGATTTGCGCAACATGGGTTATGTTCAGCAGCGAAGAGAATCAAGCCTGAAGTATCAGACCCGCTGCATTAGAGCATTTCCAAATAAACAGGTATGGGAGCCATGGCAGCAATTATACTTCTGTGGAATATTTTTTGGGGAAAGATGGTGGCTTTTTTTTAAAGCTTCTGCCCCTTTCTCTCATCTAAAAAAAATATTTTTGATTTTTATGGTGTCATAATTGAACTTTTTTTTTATGACACACCTTGTTCCAGATCCTCTTCTGAGGAACAGTGTTGCTTAGGAATGTTTGCCACCCCTATTCACTACCATGTTTTTCTCATTTATGTTTCCTCAGATTCTTTTTTTCTCTCTTTTTTTTTTTCTCCTTGATAACGTTGTTTTAAACTGGTTATTTAATACATGACAATACTGGTGTGTAACCTTCAAAAACTTAGCTTTTATACATTGTAGCCCTAGATTCTTCAATAGGATAAAAATTATGTGAATGTGGCTTATATTTTTCTTCCTTTTATATTCTTTCTTCAAATCTGACTGTCATGCACTCAAGACTTGAGGACCCATTATCTAGGGGGAATTGTAAAATTTAGGTGATCATACAGCTATTCCACATAGATTAACATAGTGTGTCTGCGATTTCTAGCCTTTTTTGAAGCAAAGCAAGATCAGCTTACTCTGACATAAGAAAGAACCAATGTGGAAGAGTTTCCCTGTGTAAGCAGTGGAATTACTTGTTCTGGAACTGGCATGAATATATATATATATTTGTGTGTGTGTATATATTTTCAGTTCTAGTTGTAGTATAACATTGATCTTCCAGACTGTAAGGTAGTCTGGATTTTGAAGAGCCTTGTTACAGGTAGATATCATAATCCTATTTCTGAGAAGATCTGTTACAGGTTAAATTCAGAAGCTCTAATACAAGAGCCCTAAGTTGCTGTAAGTCAGGGCTACAATTAACTGAATAAGTGGGCGCCCCTTTTATAATCAGGTTTCACTGAAAATACTGTTTCAGCTTTGAGTGTTTAGCTGACAGTATACTACTCTGAACTAATGGTAATGTAATGCAATTCTGAAACTAAACAGTCCTATGGGTATCCATAATATCTGAGGTACCTAGGCCCTATGGTATACATGGGCAAATACAAGAGGCTACTAACTCTTTTCTTTTTTCTCTCTTCTCCCTCACCCACCAACCTGTTTTTGGAGCTGCAGCAGTAGTTAGAAGCCTCACTGTAAGCTTTAGCTTGTGGTGGAGTGAGAATTTCCCAGAAAGCTTTTCCTACACTGGTTCTTTGTTAGAAGCAAATTCTATCGCTGATACCATGGCTCTGTGGTAAAACACAATTTCCATTTGTACATAATGTAAGATTTTTTACATTTTATTTATTTGAATTTAGATTTCTATTCTAAACATCTAAAATGCACATCTCCAATTTTCTTTGGTAGGGTTATGTGTTAAGTTCTATTGAAGGCCGTGTTGCAGTGGAATATTTGGATCCAAGTCCAGAAATACAGAAGAAGAAATATGCGTTCAAGTGTCACCGTTTGAAGGAGAATAACATTGAACAGATTTATCCAGTTAATGCCATTTCTTTCCATAATGTCCACAACACGTTTGCTACAGGTGGAGTAGATACAATCAGTTTTTAATATTTACTGGTATTAAAAAGTTTTCAGTGTATCAGCTTCTTTAAGTTAACAGGTCAGCCTTTACTTGATATGCCTTTACTTTATAGACCTTTAAATCATACTTCTTGCTTTGAGCAGAGTTTTGAAATTATTTTATATAGTGAGAGTTACTTCTTTTAACAGATTTTATGAAATACTCATTGTACTCGCTACTGCATTATTCAACTCTATATAATGTGCTTTGATTGACAAAGTAATTTCATGTAGTTTTCTCTTTTTATTCTTTGCTGTATGTATTCGATCTTACACTTCTAGTTATAATTTATGAACAGATTTTGTTAATTAATTTTTCAGGTGGTTCTGATGGATTTGTAAATATTTGGGATCCCTTTAATAAGAAACGGCTGTGTCAGTTCCATCGGTATCCTACTAGCATAGCATCACTTGCCTTCAGCAATGATGGAACCACCCTTGCAATAGCTTCTTCATATATGTATGAAATGGATGACATTGAACATCCTGAAGATGGTATCTATATTCGCCAAGTGACAGATGCAGAAACAAAACCTAAGTGAGTATGCTTCACCTGTATTTGAGCCTTTCTGAGCATTCATCCCAAGATTTATTAATTTTCTTAAATTCATGAATAGCATTATTGATGCCAGTAGATAGTGCAGCTTGACAGTAGGGTTGGATTTGATTTTATCTTGTTCGCCCAAGCTTTCAATATCCGTAGGTTGATAGACGTCTGATGGATAAAATTGTGCCTAGTTGTTTAGCAGAAGAAGAGTGTCAAACTCTTATCCCTTTTGAATAGATGCTATTATATGAAGCTGTGGAATTATTGCTAGCTCATTGCTTCAAAATTAAGTGAAGAATTCAAAAATAATTTGAGTAAAAGTTAGGATTAATGAAATTAAAGAAACACACTACATGTCTAGCTGTTATAGTCAGAGTGAATTTGGATACTGTTCTTCCAAGAAAACCTTCCTAGGTTTTGTAAAATCAAGTAAAGGGCTTTCTCAGTCCTTGTGTTGCAGAGTTTACTGAAGCCCTCTAATACACTTTTCTGTCACTGTTGCTGTGAAAATGGGGCTAACAGATGATTGGAGGTAAAAGATTTCTGTTAAGTTATTTGGCACAAATGTTTAGAAAACCTGACATTGTAGAACTGCACTACTCTTCATTTTGCTTGTGTGGGGTTAGTTTAGAATTTCAAATTCTTGTGGTTTGTCACTGCTAATTTCTTCTTTTAGTACTCATACTGTCTTATATTTTGTCTTATGCCATTGTCTCCATTGTTTTTTTATTATTATTTCAGTGGCTATATAAGTAGCCATATATCAGTGATCAGAGTTCTTGAGTCTACAACCTCAAGACCTTTTTTCCTCTGAAGAGACTTATGTCAGAGCAGCTATTTCCCCACTGTACAGATGTGGGAAGAATATTATAAAAGAACAAATCTCACTTGAAAAGGCTTGTTTTAAAATAATTTTGGTACTGATGGGGGAAAAATAAAAAGCATAACTTTCAGTTCTTATTCCTGTAACTTTCTCTCTCTCTCTTTTTTTTTTTCTTTTTTCTAAAGTCCAGAGCTAATTTCTCATAGTTATTTGTAAAATCAGATTCTGCTTCATATATACATTTGGGAGAAATTAAAAAAAGAGGTGATACAATAATACTTGTTATTGGTCTTGTAATATTAAGAACTATTTTCAGTTATTTTTGTTCCTTGCTAGTAATGGTTGCTAATTCTGTAGATGCTTCATTCTGCCGTATGAGGAGGTTAATCTGCAATTAAACAATATTTCCTCTTGGCCCTCCATTATTTTCTGAAACAGATGGTTCATCATTTCCTGGGCTGTTAAACACAGCAAGGTTAAGGTTAGACTCTTGGGAATCAGCTAGTTTTGAATCTTATTAGACTGTAGAAGGAAAACTAATAAGAATACTCCTTAATATCATTTTGTGACTGTAAACAATTATTTATTAGCAAACAATTGATCCCAGAAGGGCAAATTGTTTGAGTCAGTAATGAGCTGAGAAAAGACAGAGCATATCTGTGTATTTGGAAAATAATTGTAACGTAATTGCAATGCATTTAGACAGGCATCTTTTTGGACCTGTTTGTATCTTTAAATGAATTTCTGAAAACATTAACAAGGTTTACATGCTTTTCTGACATTTATAAGTTGCTTGTGCCAACCTTAGGGCACTAGTCTCTGGTGACTAAGAATTTTATATATATATTAATGTTACAGTAGTGTGAGTCATTTCTGATTTATTATAAAAATAGATTACTTGGAACAAGACTAATAGTTTTGGTTGTTTCTCTTTGCATATTAATTTGAATTACCTTGCGTTTCTGCATAACACATTCTTAAATGCATCAAAATGGTGCCATATTATATAAAGAATAACTGGCAAGGTCAGAGTTTTAGTCACTGAGTTATGTATCATATCTTGATACAAGTGAAAGSTGTCTTTCTACATACTAGCATTTATGGAATGTCAAATATTTTACCTGCTTATGAATATTCTACAAAATACTTGCTGAAACATGATTTATTTATTTCAGGTCTACTTAGACTTCTGGTGATATCCCTTTTCTACAAAAGATGCCCACGTGCTCCTAACAAGACCAAACTAAAAACAATAGAAATGGGAAGAACAATCTTTGTATTGATATTTTTAACTAAGAAATATCTGTTTGTATGTTGCAGTATGTCATAATCTGTCATTACTTTTCTGCTTAAAACAGTAGTGAATCAATGTTTACTTTAACTGCTGTCTGTAGGTAAAATAGTTCTTTCCTGTAGGTAACTTTGCTTATACGATTTCTTAACAACTTAAAACATTTTGTTGTATCCTTAATTATGAAAACTTCCAGTGTTCTCAGAATTGTTCAATAAATATACATCTTAGGGTTTTTTGAAAATAAATTTTGTGTAATAACCTTTACTGTTGGTGAAACAAACATTGAGTTCTAGATACTTCATTATGGGAAATTTCTTAACCTTTGTCTTCTCTGAGTGAAGTAAAAGGGGAATACTTTCCTCACCTGAGGATGTTTAACTATTCAGATAATGTGTTCACAGTACTGTGAAAGTCTAGAGTTGTATTAGGAGTGCTGTGTTATCTTGATGACTTGATATTACTGGAAAACTGTTTTATCATTTCTGAAGGAAAGTGAGACCTCTGTAGCATGTAGTGCTCTTTAGTTTGTCATATACTACTACTGTGTATTTGTAGAGAAGCCCAAGGTTAATCATGCATGTGAAGAATTGAGGGTTGAGGGAAGCAAATTGAGACCTTGAGCTATAGCAGGTTGGTTTGTTCAGAGTCTGCAAGTTTGACCTGAGAGCCTCAAGTCTGTAGTATCACAAATAAAGGTAGAAAAGAACAGTGCTAAGAGTGCAGATGCAATTCTGGCCACATCAGCAATGCAGTATGCTCTTTCTCTGTATGTTTTGTTTGCCTTATTGCCACTTGGTCAGAAGTTTTATTTGTAGTCAGAATTTTGTATCAGCCACCTGAGGATTTGGAGCGTAGGAGGGAGAAATGATCGAACTTAAACATTTTAATTTCTGTTTGGAAAGTAGTATGAGGAAAACACTTTAGGTACTCTGTATATGTCTGTCTCGTTTTGTTTTTTTTCCCTCTCTAGGCCCCCTCTAATCAAGAAAATAAACCTGCAAATCTATCTCAAATAAAAGAATATTTTCTGTGCTGAATATTCCAGTCTGGCTTGTGGAAATGCTTTCTGATTAGTAGTACCAATAAAAGTTCTTTCATCCAATGCCATTTGCAGAACGGACTTTCAGATCATGCTTTAAAAGTTGTTTATATCTTCCCTAAGCGGTTTATATCAGGTGTTTGAGAAGCACTTCAGGAACTTTGAAGTGAGCAGTAAGGTGGGACACAAGGAAACATGACTGCTTCTGTGAGCTTTATCCAAGGTGATTGTTGTGTGGATATGTTGGAAGAAGGGATGATTGGTTTCATATCTTACTTCAACCTTTTCTGTTCTGAAATAAGTGACCGTATAATCAGTGGGAGTACTTCYGTATTTTTAAGAAAGCAAACTTGTTGGCAATGGGAATAGTAACAGGCTGTTCCAAAGAAGGTGGTGACGGAGAGGAAACTGGGCTCTGCAGTGTTAAGCTGTTGTCAGGTAGAGATAGTAATTGGTTGTATGTAGAATATTTGATACTTTGTCATGAGCTAGATCTGGATTCTTTAATAATCTTAGTAGTCTGCTTTCAGTAGGTTTAAAAGAATTAAAGATTTTGCTGAATATGCAAATGAATGCCACGGTCACTAGAGGTGAACCTGTTCTCTATCCTGATACACATATACTATCCCTGTTTTTTCAAATGTTAACAGACTGTTTTGCACTCTTGGGAGATGAAGATGTTGGACAAAGATTGTTTTTGAAGTCAGCCAAGGAAGTTGCAATGCCTTTTTTTTTTTTCCTGTAGAGGAATGAAACTATACTCTGGTTTTGGGGCATAACTTGGGAACTAAAGGTTTCTACTAATATGACTAGCAGAGAAATGATAAGCAAATGGAAGTGATTGGAGATTGAGACAGCAGACTTTGTGTTAAGAGCACTTTTAAGCAGTCCTACTGTTCCAGACCACAATGCATTTTCAAGCAGATGTAGATATGTACGATTTACCAACCAGACATACAGTATATGCTCGCTCCCCCCCCCTCTCTCTCTCTCTCCCTCCCCCCCTCTCTCTCGCTCTCTCTCTGTTTCCCCTTCTCCCACCTCCCTCTTCAGCCAAGAGAGTATAATATTACGGTCTACAGGATTGAACCCACAAAAATATTTTCATGTTACTTAGAAGTACAACAGTGACCATACTTGGGAAAAAGAAAAGCAGAACTGAAGTGAGGATGGGTCCAAATAAGCAATGTGTGAAGATAGATAGAAGTAGGCTGAGCATAATGAAGAAGGAGTGACACAAAAAAAGGAACACGTGAAATGGAAAGAGGATATAGTGGAGAGATCAGAGGCAGAACTGTCCATAGGAGTCTGTGTGTCTGCAAGGGGGAAGTGAAGTAAGAACTAGAGAAACTAGGGAAAGCAGAAGAAAAAGTATGAGGGGAATTCCAAGTGGTTTAGGTAACAAACCCATAACATAGGCACACAAAAATGATATCACTAAAAAATTGCGTATTTTTTGCTTTTTGGGTAAGCTTGGTTACTGTACTAAGAACTAGTGCTTCAGTGGCCACAGGTAATCACAGATAGGTAGGATGAAACTGGTTGGATTGGTATAGCTGTTTTCTATGAAGTGTTGGAGTGCTTTATGTAGGTACTTGAAACAAACTAGAATCTGTAGAAAACGCAGTGAGACAGCCAGGCATAACTGAAGAGAAATATTAGTCAGGGCAACAGTAGTGTCCATGTCTTAGGAATATATACAGTTGGAAGGCAGGCTTCTATTTCTTTAATAAGATTGATCTTGCTTTTATTAGCTGTCCCCCCAAAATACAGCTAAAGGCAAAGGTTTGGAAGCCAAAGAAATCATGAAACAAGCCTTCTCTGACCTATATGGCAAGCAGCTGAACAGGATATACTGACTCTTGATCAGAAGAATTGATATCTAAAAAAGCTCTTTAAGCCACTACTTTCTGCAGAATGTTGAGGGTCATACAGAGAACAGGGAGTCATAGCTGTCATTCTCATAGAATCATCCATCACCGTTGACTGCTAGCAGGGAAAAATACCACAGGTTGTCTCTCACAAGAGCCTCATAACGCTATGGTATTAGAAGCCAAGCGGCATCTGTGCCCTGAATGTTACAAAAGCATGCTGGTAAGTGTACTTTTTCTGTTGGTGAGTACATCAAGATAATCAGTGTCCAGGTATTACATGCAGGTCTCTAGCTCTGCCACATCTGAAGTATGATATTTTGTTCTGCTACTGCTGCAATTATAATAGATATACAAAAATTTTTTACTGTAGRCATATGTTTTCCTAGGCCAGACCAGTCCCTGCTCTAAGTTCAACTATGTGAACACAAAGACTCAAGTGATGCCTTTGAGGGAGACCTTTGTAAAGCTGTGTAGCTATGCTAGCTCCATCTTGCGAACTGTCACACTTCTATTTTCACTGCTGTGAAAATTAAGGATTTTGTTTAGTTGGAGGAATTGTGTAGTCACTCAGTTAACAGATGCAGCAATTGAATTACTGATTAAGACAGATGCCCCAAAAGTAGATATTCCTATTATTGGGCACTTCTGAAAATATTGGCCTAAATGACATGCCCACCATTGAGTGATCAATAATACTGGTCTGGAGCAGAACCTGTTTCTTCTGACTAGCAGGCATCTGTTCCGGTGATTACCCCATTAGCTGCTTTTATGTTGTTTAGTATAATCATAACCGCAACGTTAGTAATTTTTTAGTCAATATGCAACTGATACAACTTCTAGTCTTCCAGTAGTGTGACATTTGCTCTGAAACATGATGGACTTCTTATTCAAAAAAAATATTTAAGTGATAGTTCATATATAGCTATGTAGAATTTAGAATGGAAAAGTCAAATAGAGGACTTAGTAGTTATAAGGATAACTGGCTACGCTAAAGATATTTACTGTGAAATATGTCTTATTTCATAAGGCTGTGCGCTGCACTTTTTGACTATATCGTACACTTTCCTATAGAATGAAAAGATGCAAAGGTATGTAACACAGGAAATGTAGTAGGTCTTCAGAGTCTGCTGTGATTACCTGCAAAGTGGAAGGGGATAAACTGTTCTCCATGTCCACTGAGACTGGGCTAAGACATAATGAGCTTAAATTGCAGCAGAGATTAGTCTATGCATTAGGAAAAACTTCAAGTGTCAGGATGGTTAAGCACTGGAATAGATTGCCTGGAGAAGYTGCAGAACCTCCATCTGTGGAATTTTTCAAGCACAAACAGCTGCTGGGAGTGGAGTAGTTATAACTGATCCCATCTTAAGGCAAGAGATATAAACTAGATGACTTCAGGAAGTCCTTTTTGCCCTTGTTTTCCATGCTTTCACATGTGATGTGTGACAGCTACTTTTCCTAGAACTGAAATATCTGTATATGGGTATGGTTTTTCAATGCATTTTCTTAAGCCTTTCTTAGGTTGTTGTTTTTTCCTCTGATTACACTCCCATCTCCAAAAATCTTAAAAATAAGCTGTGTAAGTATGTACATTTAAAAAAAATCCACATTTTTTTCTTTTTGAAAATAATGTATTCATGTCAAATAAAATGACAGAAATCAAGCAACTAAAATGGAAAAGTGAAACTCAGAAAACAATACTTACTGACTGTACTTGCAGTTGCTACATTGCTGAACTTGTTTCTGATCATTCATCCACCTGTCGTGGTTGCAAAGAGTACTCCTTTGATATAACACAAAGGCAGAGATTCCTGTTTTTTTTTTTTTTTAACTTTTATTAAATAACCTATTTTTTCTCCTCGCTGATCCAAAACACTGTAGCAGTTGGAACTAGATTCAGCTTGGAGTCTCTGTCCCTGCCTACCAGCGTACCTTTTCCACATGACCTGGTAAATCGCAGCAGGCTGGTGCCAGAAAGCTTTGGCTGGGAGTAAGCTCTGCAGAACACTTCTGTTAAGCAGAACTGTAATACTTTGTTATATATTTGCTTCACAATCAATTCTGAATTCATATTTGCTTAATACAGCAGAACCTGATTCTTGTAGGCTATACACGTCTTTCACTTGCAGGAAACTTGCATCAGTCCTTATAGCTCAAGTTGGCAGCTAGCTTCACCATTGGCCGACCCTAAACAACTCTTGTCCTAGCCTAACAGCTGGTCCTATCTTTTAGTCTATTTCCCACTTAAAGAAAASCACTATATTCTCTTCTGATTTTTTAAAAGCATCCAGTAAAAACAAAGGCATAATTTATTTGCTCATGATAAAGGGTTTCTAATAAACTAAGCTAAGCCAGGTTTGCTTTTCCTTGCTTGTGTTTCTGCAAACCGCTGCTGCTGTTGTCAACAGTCTCGTTCTTGGTGTTGTACAGATGCATTGTAAGAAATACTCCAGGCTAGAGAGATTTTACACTCTAAATTAGACTACCAAAGGTTGAGAGAGAAGAATATTCTTATTTTACAGATGTCAATAGAGGCACAGAATAAGGAAGTGAATTTCTTTGACACAGAGCAAAGGCAGGAGTTGAGCAGAGTTTTTTGTTTTGTTTTGTTTTATTTGGGGTTTTTTGGATCTGAGCTGAAATAATTGGTCTATGTTTTTTCCTKTGCTGTAGACCTGCTGTGGGAAGTTACTTTAATTAAACTTCCTCTTTCTCTGCTGTATTTTTTTGTAAATAAAGTGAACAGGTATTTAAGGTAAATGAGACCAAAGAGTTAATGGAGACTTAAGATCCTGGATGATGAATCTTAAATGTGAATTATTCTTATACAATAATGCAGTATACATTGTGTTGATATACAGTAGTTCTAAGTGGTGTAAAAAGAGACCAAAAGAATACAAAGACTTACTTTATTTGCTGCTGTAGCAAACAGTAGAGGATGGTTGCAATGAATGGAAAGGAAGTGCAAGCATTTTTAGAGTCATTCATTTTAAAAATGAAAGAATTGTTCTAGGTAGTCTTACCTAGGCAGAAATAATGTGTAACAGGCCCTACAAATCAAAGATTATTAAGGGAAAACACTATTTAACAGAAAATCTGTAACCCACTTTAAAAGGATGAGAAAATTGTACAGCTATTGCCTGCGTGGCAGACGAGCAGAAACGTCAAGAATATTTATCCTTTTTTTTTTAAAACCATGTTACACCTCCTCAAAGTCTGATGTCTCTTATTTACAAATCACTTTTCTTGCTCCATGTAGGTATTTTGTATTTTACTTCTAGAGCTGGTGACTGCAGTTGCTGCAGTGCTACGTGTAGAGCTTCTGCTTTGTTCTTTGTAGGATGCTTGTCTGTGGCTACAAAGTTGTTGAGAAGCTGCAGGTGTATTTTCCTCGGAAACAAACGCACAGGGAATGTGTAAGTGGAAGAGGGCCTCCTCTTCCCAGCCTTCTGGTGGCACACCAGCCATTCTTTAAGATTTGCTTTATTGTACAAAGCATGTCAGTGCTGTTTTTCTTAGTATGGGTTATCACTATCATCAGCTGACATCTTTTGGTTACACAAAAGATAATACTAATTGTACTATAAATATTTTTGGTGTTTGTAAGTTACATGTCTTGATCGTGACCAAGAATCCCTTAATTCTTTTTCTTCTATCTTCCTTTATATTTTTCTGTTGAGATTGTTCCATCCTTTGTGTGAAAGCTTTTTGTAGTGGCCTGCTAACATATGATCACTGGAAGGTGAATGCTGCCTGAAGGGTGAGATGAGAAATGTGCCCTCGTTTTGTCAGAGCACATTAATTTGTGCTAATGAGAGTTTGAAGGGAAACATGGTGCAAAATATTTGTAGATAAACTTTTCAAATGAAACGTCTGGCCTTTTATGCAAAAAACTAGGCTCTATTCTACAAATTGAACAACAGGAATTTACCTGGGGAAATGTATCTATGCATTCCTGTTTAAAATCTTTGCTTTTTAAGATCATGTTGCTAAGCTTGAAAAATAAAAGCAGTGCTTATAGTCCATGTATTTTTCCCTTGGTTATAATGGAGTCACTGTTCTTTCCCTGTCATCTGCAATCCTCAAATGCTTTTAATCAAATCCTGGGTATCTAAATTATTGAACATCTTTTTGGGATTACATTTTTTTATTCCTAATTATACGCAAAAGATATATATCATGAAATATGCAGCATGTAATTGTGATTAAAGCGTACAGTCTCCCAAAAGATGGGTCTAACAGTTTGATACATCCAAAATTTAATTAGGCAGATAATGGGGTTAGAACTGAAATTTTTGAGGTTTGAACGGGGAAGGAAACTTTGGGGATTAGATTTTTTTTTTTTTTTTGATGGAGGTGGAGATCAATATGGAGGCTGCAAATGCAATTCAAAATCATATTTCTATCCTGCTCTTCATCTGTTTCTCTTCCTCCTTTCCTCCTTATGTTGGTCTCAAGAGTTTCCCTACAAAAACTGAATTTGTTTAAATAGTGAACAAATAAGTCATTTAGTAGCAGAATGAATGAAACCTGATTTTCTACATAGTTGGGTTTTTATGGTTATTCCTTCTTAGACATCTGAGAAACCATGTTTAGATTTAAACTTTTCCAGTCAGGAGGAAGCTTTCTCCCAGGTAGATCTGCTGGACCTTCCTTACTGGGAACATTATTAAAAGCTGTCTCCTTTGCTTAGCTGTCTGCTTTTGTGACAGATGCAGAAATTTGATATCTTTGAGACCTCCTTCCTCTATCAAACTTGGCTGTAACTGGTCATTCAGTTCGAAAGTTGTTAGGGGGATGAGAGGTGAAGGGGACAGGCTGACAAACACATGCAATGAGATTCATTCCGTGAATTCATTCCATGAATCTCATTTCCTCAGGAAAACCAGAGTAAAAAATCAATTAAGGCTAAGACCCTCCAGTAGCCGTCTTCAATTACTTTACAAGGACAATGCCTTTTACTGAAGTATCTATTATATAAAAATATCTTGATCAATACAAAATACGATGAAACCTGTTTTGGCAGTTGTTTGCAAGTGGCAAAATACAGCCTAGAAATCTGGCTTTTCCGTGAGCAGTAGCTGAAGGTGCATAGCTTTTGGCAGAATCCGGGATTCACCCACCGTAGGTTGCACGTTTGGTGTCGTTTGGAACGTGTACGGTCAACCTGCCTGTGCTATTCCCGTGGCTGTACACAGCAGCAGCGCTTCCAACAGTCGGCGTGTGCTTCGGGACAACGCTAGCTGTTACTTTGTTCCTGGTGACACTTAAGTAGCAACTAAAATTTCAGGTGCTGCTATTTCTAGGATGCACTTGAAAAGCTTACTCCTATCTCTTGTACTTTCTGCAAAGAGGAACTACTGCCTGATCGTTTTGTCTCYTGGGGCAGAAAATAATGATACACCTGTCAAATACGCAGGGACGTTGCAGCTGGGTTTCTGCCAACCAAGCTGCCCTCCGGCCGCACAAGGATAGCGGATCCTGCTCGTCTTACCACGTGCCTCTGTACAAGCTGCGCGACCGCRAAGGCTTGTGAGTCTACCTAGTCTTTTGTTCAGTGTTTGACCTTGCACTGCTGATTAACCAGTACCTCCTGTCGGAGTAAATTGKTTTTTTCTTCCACCTTCTCAAAATTTCTTGTTTCTGCATAGTTCTGTTTATGCTCTCTCCCTATGTCCTTTTTATTTCTTTGTTCAAACATCTAACATTTGTTAAGCSTCTGATTCTTACAATCAGAAGTAATTCAAATATATCTTATGAGTGGCAGACATAGATTATTAATTTTTTTCTCCAAATTCTTTCTTGGATTATGTTCTAAGCCACCTTCAAAATCCCAAGCAAAGATTAATAAAAAGGAGGAAACAGGGAAACTTTTTTTTTTCTGTTCTGATAGAAAACCAAGTCTAAGCAAGCAGTCTAAAAATTTTACATTTTGTCTGTAGAGCAGCAGAAATTGTGAGTGTTCTTCTGATATCCTGGTTACCCAGTGAAGACTTCCAGATTTAATACTTCTAGAGCTATAGTTCCCCCTTTTTTTCTGTCCTTTTCCTCTTATTTCTACACTTATTATGCTAATGTCTTGTTCTGYTGGGGAACTGTTTACAGTAAAGAAAAACCCACATTTTGACTGACTTGCATAGAATTTTTATGCTGCAGTCTTTTTATATTTATAGAAAGAAGGAAATGCAAGATGAAAATGTTAATACTGGAAATGTACGTATGTTTCAGATGATGCATTATATATATCCCCTTATTTCTTGTTTTGTTTCTCCATCTTTTTCACTTTATGAAGATATGGTATTCTATTTTTTTTAAAAAATGGTGTTTTTCCTGTGTGTCAACCTGAAAAGTTTTCAGTATGACTTTTTAATAATGTGTCTCAAGTCTATTTTATTCCTCATGGAATTCAAATCCTGGCCCAAATCTTTTGACCTCARTGGAGATCTTTTCAATTCAGACACTTGCTATGAGTCTTGGAGACAATTCTTATATCTTAAGTTTTGTAGTCAGTAAGGAAGACTTTACTTCACCTGGAGCAGGATAAACCTCTGTGTCAAGGTGGTGGCAAATAATATAGTCTAGTTGCTTTTTTTTATTATTACAAGGGCATCACAATTCCATCTGAAGGCTAATAAGATRTTTCTAAAATAGAGATTGCATTCTATGAAGTTTGCATGTAATGCATTATCATGGCCATGATTAATTCTCCTAGTAACTCTTTGCTAGGATTGCATTGCAGGGCAGTAAATATCAGTCAGCGGGTATGCAGGTTTTGTTTTTTTTTGTTTTTTTTTTTTTGTTGCTGTTTTTAAGCTAGCTTCTAATGCAACAACCTTTTATCCCACTATATAAAATTTACCTTTAACCTGGAGTCTTTCACCTGTTATCTATAATGTATAATTATAAATACATTGTAGTCTTGAGTAAGTACAATTAAAAAGGGTAATTTGTTTCCCTCCCTCTTTCCCATCCTCCCACCCAAGTCCTTAGGTTTAATTTTCATGATTATGTTAGATTATGAGTCATTTTAAATCATGGTATCCAGTAGAGACTACTCCTACTCTGCAGCTCTTTTCAACAGTTGTTTATGGTAGTTTCAGCCTCTTTCTGCCTCTCTGAGGCTCTTTATTTTTAAAGCAAGGCAGACAAGGCCTAAAATTATTCCATTAAAGAGGTGCAATTTTTGTAATGGGACTTAGAGTGCTCTGCAGAAGTGCAGGCAAGTTTCTTCAATATCCTGAGCATTATTCGCTCATTTAGTTAAATGATGTTTCTAATTCCCTGGTAATTACATGTAATGAGGCACTCTTTCTCTTCTTGATGAGACTTTAGCTTAATATGAGATGTCGTATTTTTTTTCTTTCCTTTTTTATTTTTTTTTAGGGATAATTACCCTTCTCAGGAAAAGCAGGGGGTTTGTTGTGCAGAATATATAGCAAATTATTTTATTTCCTGCCATCTTGACTGCCAGTAAATTATAAAATTAAGTTTCAGTAGAGCATTAGCACCATTTTGGAAAGGCTTGAGATTTTTTTTCTTATTCATGTATTGCTGTCCTTTGGGACTGTTGGGCTATTATTCATAGAATAGATGTTTTTCTGCCAGTTCCTAGTATTAGATGGTATTGAAGCAGCAACAGAGTTTTTTTTTTTTTTTTTTTTTCTGGATAATATCCAATGCAGAATGGTCTTGTTAGATGCTTTTTATATCAGGTAATTATCTTTATAAACTTTAAGTAACACTTCCCCCTCTCCTCATTGGTGGCTAATTGCGTTTATTTTTGTGCATGTTATAATATTATTAAATGCTGTGGGGCTTTTTATGTTTTCAATTTTGGATGATTGTTCTTACTTAAATCTCCTACATTTGAATAATGATATTGGAGTGAATGAAAAATTGTAGGATACATAAAGTTAGCATTAATGCAACATTTAACTCTTAAGTAAAAACAGAATAGTAATTTTAATTACTCTGAATTAGTATTTCCTAGTATTCTGATAAAATTCTTATTTGCTTTGTTTTTCTAAATTAAAAATACTGTAAAATTATGAATGGAGTAAAATTGAAAAAGAACAATCTCTGGGTTAGAAGTTGAATTACCATTTTAAAAACATTTAGATGTCTAATTCCTATGGAAAATCTAGGTTCAGATTTTTCTCATCTAGCTTTAGCTGTCTAAAAGCGAGGTAAGTAGGCGAGCAGTCTAGGGTCCTACTATAGTCACTGGAGAAGGACCTCCAGAAGATGATTCATCCTCTCCTAGACCCTACCTTCAGATGACGTGAATTGGCCTCTGAAGGGTCCAGTGGCCTCATTGCCATCTGGGGTTGTCTGCACATGCAGAATATCACGTGACATGTATATCTGTGTTTTTCCATAGTATACGTGTGATATTTTTTTTTTTTTTTTTTTTTTTTTTTGTGTGTGCTGACTAAATTAATGTTCCCTTTCCCCTGTAGCAGGCAGTCTTCCATGGTGAACATCTGAGCTGTAGAAAGATTTTCATTTCTGTTACATATTTGTGAAATGCCATCTTTTTGCAAAAGACACTTATACAGAGAGTCAGGCCTATTGGTCACAATGGAGCTGCTAATTAAATGTTTTTGTTATTTTTTCCTCTTCTGTGGCTTGAGGCTCATAATTTTTGATGCATGACAGTGAGCAAAGCCTGAGTTATATTTTTGGGTATATCTGGTCTGCTGRTTGACTTTGGGCTTGTCACTTTACCTTTTCTCCATCAGTGATAATGGTATTAATGGTAGTGATCTCCTCTGTAAAGCTCTGTAAAACCTACACACGGCAGGTATTATATAACAGCCAGATATAATACTGGCAAAACTTTCAATCACCTTTGCAACAAAAGTGGTTACTTTTGCAAAAGTAACATGATGTGTTACTTTTGGTCATACATGAGACACATCTGCTACCTGCACTCAAACAGTGGAGGGAAATAAAATAAGATCAAAAATTATTTTTACTGGGGAAAAAATCTTACTGTATATTGGGGGTTCTTAGGCTCTTTGGAAGCTGGGGAGGATGCAGGAAAAAAGGAGGATATGTTTATTACTAAAATCTTGTGTAACTTTTCTTGCTCTCTCTTTGGAAGAGAYGTTTTGTACAGCTAACTGGGGGAGACTTCCCCTGCTCATCCCATCAAGAGCAGAAGCGTGTAAGTGAGCATATTGATAAGAAAAGGCTGTATTTCGTAAGCCATGGAGGAGCCTGTACTTATTGTGAAGATGTATGTATTCCTATATGTAAGTATATTAAAATTAAACTCTTTGAAGTCCATGAGACTATTTGTGTCTGTTAAAATGTGTATAAAAGGGTTTTGTAGGCTCAGCATCAGAATTTTTAGTGATTGAAGGACTAAGTCTTGAAAACAGTGGGATACTGTAGCAAAAGTGCCCTATCTCCAAGAAACCACATTACAGCAAAGTTCTAAATTTAAAGCCACATCTTCATGATAAAACCAAGATTTTGAGAGGCTAAAGTGCAATCAGCGGTAGAAAATAAATGTCATAAATAACTTTTTGATCACAAATACTGTGACCCCAATTCTATAGAATGGAGCTGGAAAAATATGACTGCATCTCAATCTTTATTTCATCTTAAGCAATTTGACATCAATCAAATGACTTTGGAGGCAAAGGCATGAACGTTTATTTCCTAGCCCACAGGATTGCTGTCAAATTGCAATTTTTGAAATTGAAAGAGTCGTTAAGCTAGATTTTCTCCATTTTCTTCCTAGTTCTTTCCCTCAAACTTTCAAAAATGTGCCTATCAATTTTGTAGTGTACTACTGTACAATGTGAGGAGAAATTAAAGAGCCTTCTGAAAAAATTCTCTACCATGCAGCGGTAAAATCTCCTTTTTCTTTCTGTCTGCAATTCAGAATATAAATCTAAAGAAAGACTTACCTCAAAGAAAAAGAAATGAAAGAAATTTGAGTGTTAAGATAGTGCCCTCAGGAGGAACATGGGTAAAATAATCAAATTTGGCATGTCCACGTTACGCGATTCAAAATACTGATGTGATGTTACCTCTAGTCTGCTGCAACTCAAAACAAATATTCATGACCTACTAAGATACTACCTGATGATTATATTTTATGAGTGTCACAGCTTTGATAAAACCTTTTCCTATGCATTGTTAGGAAGCCAGAGAACGTGTTCATGAAATCTATGTTGCATTTAGACAGATGAGGCAGGCGCATCTTTTGGGGGAACTAGAATAGAGTTCCCCAATAGAGAGGTTAAATGAGAAACATTTCAAAATGCAAAGTTAGTTTTGATAAGACTTTGTTCATCTACTGATATTTTTGTAACAACAGAGTCTAGGCACCCTTGGCCAAGCTCTGTGCTCCATTATCAAGAGAGTTATACAAACCCAGAGACAGCATCCATCCAGAAGAATTTACACTCAAAACAGGTGACACGTGGCGGGAATTATTCTCATTCATGTTTGGACTCRGATGTAAAACCCTGAGAAAACTTGTGCCTTTTTGTTTAAGATGCTGTGCTTGAGCCTTAAGTGGTGTTTGCGAAGAATGTGACCACTTTCACAACTCCGACAATACTTCAGGAGGTATGCTTTAGTTTCTCTTATCTTAAATTTCTCTAAGTTTCTGAAAGCAAAAGACCTCAATAGATCTGGGTAGGCCAAAGGTTTCCTTGTGCTTAAAACCTACTAAAATATTCTACTTGTGTCTTCCAGTTGTTGCAATCTGATACGTATCCTCAAGACCTGCCTAATGCATGCAGTAGTCTGTTAAAAAAAAAAAAAGACAGAGAGGAAAAAAAAAGAAAAAAAAGGGCCTAGTGATGATCCACATTCAATAGAGACCTCTGCCAGAACGTATTCCAGCTTCCAGTAAGGATAGTGCCATGACTATTGGGCTACAGAGGTATTTTGAGGTGGCAGGTACGATACAGGATATACCGATCGGCACCACAACCGCTTCACCTTCGTATTTAAGTGAGTAAAAATGTTAGACACATTCCACTAGTCTGCTTCACACTGCTGCGAAGCTGCAGGTGCTCCCGTGTTGCCCAATATGTTTCCAGCTGCTAGCTGACCTTAGAGCAGGAGTAACTGTCTGCTGGTTTTTCCCTAGAGTGTAGATGACCTCTGGAGTAGGCCACCAGCTCATTCCCGTTAGAAGCTTGCTCAGGTGGCCAGTGTGCTTGGATGTCCTTGGGCTGTCACTGCCAAAGGAGCTGGAACCCAAAGGGAACTAAACCAGGCACATCCCTGAGAACGGGACATCCGCAGAAGGTGGGTGTGGAGTCCCAGGCGTTTAGGAACGTAAATCATTTGCAGGGAACGGAGGACTCCCGTGTGYGTAATTACAACGGCTGGCCGCAGGCAGCTGACAAGCGAGTACAACACCCAGTGGTGAGACACGGTCTGAGAGCGAGGGACAGGATCCCCCTGCGGGAAGCCAGCCGTCAGCTGTGCTGCCCGCAGGCGGGGGCCAGCTGCCCGGGAGCCGGCAGCAGGCGGCCCAGCCGGGGCTTCCCTTCCTCGCGGCTCCAGGCGGCCTGGAGGACGGGCAGGGCGCGCGCGCTGTGCCGGGAGGCAGCCGGGTGCCGCAGCTTAAGCCGTGCTTCTTTCTGGACCTCTTTAAGCAAAAGGAAGGAAGGAGAAGCCTGAGAAAATAGTCTTTCCTTTCCAAACAACAGTTATCCCCTCCTCTGCCGAAGCATCGCAGGGTTTGGCCAGAACAAATGATGAGCGGCCTGAGGGGAGAATAAAACCAAATGGCACAGTTCTGGCAGGGGCGCCTCCTCCGCCGCGGACTCCAGGAACGCGGCCAGGTTTGCTGCGGCAGCGCTGTCGTTACAGACGTCGCTACGTGAGCTCGTAAGCATCAGAAGTCAGATTCAGAGGATTTAGAAGTTTTACAGTTGTCTCGGTTTAGTATCTCCTACCGGTGGAAGCCTGAAGGCTAGGTAAAGCACAAATATCGCAACAGCTTCAGGGCATAACCGACCGCGGACGATAACATAAATCACAGGAGCCGCATGGCAGTATGGAGTAAGCGGGTACGTGTGGATGCTGTACTGTGGAGGTGGGAAGGACTAAATACAAGTTTAGGCTGATGCAGGAGGCTGGATTTACCAACACAGATTCTTCAGCAATGTTATTTTTCAAATACTAATTTTCTTGAGGCTTATTTGAGGTTTCCAGTTTTCTCTCCATCTTAGTCTACCTGTTTGTTTTCTCTAGGAATTTCTGAGTCTGCTGAAGAGAAGAAAGAGACTGGAAGTGGAGAATAGAAGACCTAGTCTATACCAGTACGTACGCTCRCATTGTCCGTTTTAGGTGATAGCACGTAGGGAGACTTGAGTTTAAAAGACTGAAAACTCAGGGTAACTCGTGGTTGATTCCAGAGCTTTAACTTGGAGACATCTTTCAGTATTTAGCTTGCACAGCTTGCCTGTAYGTAGGCATTCAAGCAGGCAAGAAAAGCAGTCTGGAACAGTGTAGTGCTGGAGAATTACTGATTGCTCTGGTGCGGAAACAGCGATGAGCCGAACATCCAAGTAGGGCTCCGAGCGCGTGCTGTTAGGCTCCGTGCGCAGCTCAGCGGACAGCCCGAGCGGCTGCTCTCGGTCCTGCCGGAGGTGCCACCAGGAGCAGCTGCTCGGAGGTGGGCCGACCCCGCGGTGCAGCGCGGGGAAACGACAGCCCTGCTCGAGGATGAGCCTCCCCGCGTGGCCTTAGCGACCTAGTCTGAGCATCATCACGGTAAGGGGGGCTTGATCTCTGCTGCGCGCAGCAAAGAGCTGGAAAAGCTTGCGCTACGGCCGCCTAACCCCGGGGCGCGGTACAAGCAACGGCTGACTGCATAACCCTTATGAGTGACTGAAGCCTTGCTGCTATGCAAGTGAAAATAGTTCCTTGTTCTTCCTGGTGACTTCTTATCCGTGGGTTAAAAACTATTTCTCAATGCATTCTCTGATTTTTTTTTTTTTTTAAGCATTTAAGCTTATAATTTGAATTTAGGTGAAAAGAGCAGCTTGTGTGCAGGTTTGACCAAAGTCTTTCGGTTGCCAGTAAGAGGGGAGAAAGGTGGCGTTTGCAGGTGTTCGCTTTTCTGTAGCACGCGCTCCGAGAGCCTCGGGCTCGTGCCTAGAAAGCTGGTTGTCGTTCTCTGCGCTTGCAGCGCTGCCCTCTCTGAGGAGGCACCCAAAGCTTAGGCTGCAGAGCGCCGGCGGTGGCAGCGTAAGTGACTATGTGGAAGCCTTTCTGCTGTGGCTGGACTGCCTCCCCTACCCCTTTCACGGAGGCTTATTAGCACCCTCGGATTAATCTGACTGTAATTTATTAGCCTCTCCTAGTTGTAAGTCGATGGCCTCCAGGTGACGCAGTTAGTAAATCAGGGAAGTCACCGTTTGTGGACGTTCCTGTCCRGTAGCAGCGGGCATCAGCTGTCACTGGTGGTGGTGCGCGTCTGTCATACCTACTTACCCTAGTGCAGGTTCGAATATTCAGCTCAGATTGTTACAAATGCCTTTATCCATTCCCATTGACATTTTAAACAAACGGTGATATATTTAGTACAATAATTACAGTTATTTGATTACCTTTCTTTTAGCCTGAAGTAGAAGGCAACTGACAGATGTGAATACCTCTGAGACCAATACTCTGTAATAAACTAACATTATTTATTACAAGATGCATTTTATTAATAGGAGTTGGCAGTAATTAATTCACTAAAGTTGATGTTACTAATAATTACATGTAATTCATGAAATATTCATGAAAGAAAACTGTGTATAAAAATGTTGCAAAGGTCATTTAGCTAATTAGTTAATAAATATCATCAACATTTCTAGTGAGTCTATTTAATTCTGAATAGTCTTAGATTTCCCTTAGTAAAATAATTTTTGAGACTTTTTGATATGCAGCATCTTGACGTGGAAGATAATGTTTCTGGTTCCTGTTTTGAGCCAATGTATGGACTGTTCCTATTGCTAATTCACTTTGTCCTCTTTCCCTGTTCATAGTGAAAGATCCTGATCAGAGATAGCACTAGCTCAATGTAATTTAGRTTATCAGTGAAATGTGGTGTCTCCCAGTTTAAGGATATGTGAATATATCTTTGTCTATTTAACTTGATTCTGCTGGCTTTCTTTGGAATCAAATAACCATCATCTAAATTAATAGCTGACATCTGAAYTGGAAAAATCATAGCATCATTTCTGCTCACACTGGATTCAACGACAGAAGCACCTATTGACCTTGTGGG
This sequence comes from Rhea americana, assembly GCF_003343005.1. Lineage (NCBI taxonomy): Eukaryota > Metazoa > Chordata > Aves > Rheiformes > Rheidae > Rhea > Rhea americana. The sequence continues at coordinate 165,358 of NW_028185539.1, forward strand.
ATGTGGGATCAGACCCCAGGCCGTTTCATGTTCATGCCTCGGACGGTAATACCGCGCCACACCAATTTGTGGTAGCCTTTGTCACAGGATATGCTAATGATATTTGTAGGGTTTTGAAGGTACACAATTAGRTTATCTTGTTGATTAGGTCATCCTGTGTAACACAGGCTATAGAGAAYTTCATCCTGTTTTGAATTAAGCCAAATGACTGGTGTTTGGTTAATGCCAGTCTTTCAGAGAGACATCCAGACATGGTTTGAAACTGTTAAGAGATGGGAAATCCACCACATCTTTTTGTCATGTGTTCCACCAGCTAACYATACTTTCAAATGTGGATGTATCTGGCCTCAGTTTCTTGCTGAAAGTCTTTGTCGAACACARATTATTAGGCTTAGTGCAGGCTTTGCTGTATAAAAATCCATGCTGCCTTCTAAAGAAGGGCAGTCTTGGTGATCTAGTGGTCTTTTCCACAAATCTGTGAAACTCACCTTTGCACTTTCCTCGTTCTGGCACGCATTCAGCACTCAGTTCTTTTGGCACAGATAATTGCTTAAGGACWTCAGGGATGAGAAAGAAGAGGTGAAGAGAACCACCCTCGCTGCGTTAAATACAGAAGTGAGGAGTGGTGAACAAGGCATGATGTTATTTCTACGTGCTGCTTTGTGGCTGGGTGAAATGGCTCTAGCGCAGCTCCGAGCAGGGAGGCAGACACAGAACTGCCCTAAATCAGGCAGGGGCTGGCTCGTATTTGTAGGCTTTCTTGGATAGCTTTTCTTCGGCTTGGTGTTGCTCTACTTGATCAGAAACAGATTGCAAAAAGATATCTTGTCRTTATGAGGAGAAGCAGCAGCTCACTTAAGCGTTATGTCACAGCAGAGCCTRTCAGACTAGAGTGGTGAGTCCGGTCTGACGTTTGTGTACATTTACCACAACCAAAAGGCATTTGCCACAAATGGGCAAACAAACCCCACTAACCTTTCAAATTGGTCATTGCTTTAAAAGCTATTTTAGCATTTTTTCTTGAAAGCAAACCTGTGTGTGGACCTGGATTTCCTACTGTTAGTACATAGTAAACTGATGACTTGGGGGAAACACTGGCATCCTGTTCTGAGGCTTATGATTCAAATGTGTGTCATTCACAGCAACAAAATGTGCCAAGGATCTCCCCCTTTTTAAGAACCTCTCCATGCAGGACAGTGGGCCAATGATAATGTCTTGTGTACTTGCCTACCCCTTGAGATTCCAGATACACATAGACCAAATTTAAATCTGATGTCCATGATCTACCAAAAAAAATTGGATTACAAATCCATAATTGGTCTGTATCTGGGTGACCTAACCAATGTCTCAGGCTTTATTTAGTTTTTATGTGGACTAACTTTATAAAAGAATTTTTTTTAATAAGAACAATTTTATAGTGAGATATAATATAGAAAGCTATTTATTGCACTGGACAATAAAATATATCTGGGTAGGTCATATAGTCTTGAAAGGCTAATAAGCATCAGCAGAAATGAATCTGCCTGATAAACATTTGTCTTTTACTTTATAATCTTTATTCTTTTTAAGCACAAATCCTGCCCCATTAAAATCAGTGAGGCTTTCAGCATTGGTTCAGCAGGACAGGACAGATTGTTATATTTTCTGCCAGTGGGCTTCGTTAGCCTTTAAGATAATGTGTTCTGCAGAAGTCATTCATTTCAGTGCAAATACATTTTATGCCATTTTTCATAAGGCAGTAGTGATAGTATCACGCCTGGTGGTCTGTGTTTATGTGGGTGAAATTGGCTTGCAGTGCCCTTTCTTGAAGAAAGGTTATCTTTAAGGAAATTTTCTGGAGGAAGAGCTAACATCTTTGTATCTTTCTGCAAGTCCCAGGGAAAACACCCACGGCAGCAGCAGTGCCCCAGCCCGCGCGCGGCATCCTGCTGGGAGACGGCGAGGGAGCCGCAGCAGCGCTCCCGGGGCTGCGGAGGCGGCGGCGCCTCCGCGTTGCCGTTCGCTGCTCCGCTGGCGTCCCGTAGTAAATAATTCTGAAATAACCCTAAAATAACCACTATGYGTTCTGGATTAGAAAGGAATAATTATATTTAGTAAGGAAAATAAGTTTCTAACGCAGCGATGCCTTCTGAGGTGTGATGTTTGCCTCCATGCTTGGCTGAGTGCRGTCCCTATGCAAAATGCACGCCACCCCGTGCGGTGTTAGAGAGGAGGGGCTAACCCCATAGCAATCTYTAGTCTCCCCCTACTAATTCTGCCTCAGCTTGTTAATGAATGACACAATCTGGCCTTGCATTAGAATGTAGTCTAACTGAACAGGAAGACAATTTTGTAAAGTTACTTGAATTGCCAGCCTTGGAAAATAAAATTGAAAAGCTGTTGTTATTTTAAACCAATAAATAATCTCTCAGGAAGAARAAGCTTCAGCAAGCAAACAGAAGAAACCCAGCAAAACAAAATAAGAGAAATATGCACGCAAGGATCTGTTGCACAGAATATGTACAAACCCACAGTACCTCTTCATGYCATGTAAACCATTTTAGCCTTTACTTCAGTTACAAACAGTCTTCCTGATGTGCAATTGCATTGTAAAAAAAAAAACTGAACGGTTTTGAATTGTCTCAAATAAGCTTCCTAACAGGCAACTGGTTCTGATAGAACAATTTTAAACCCTCTGTCTCCTTATCTTCTGTCGACATCATTTTTCAGAAGGGGCAACAGGACCAAATTAAATCGTTTTGCTGCAGACAGTCTGTCTGTCTGATTGCATTGTGTTGCCCATTTTGAAGATTTTCTCTAGTGGTTTCAAGCTAAGACGAGAGGAAAGTTCAGCGCGTWCCCACCCACCCGCGCGTGCGCAGGGACGCACGCAAACCTTGCCTCCGTTCCCTTGTGCTTACTCAATTATGAGGTACATTTGCAATGAAAGAGATTCAGAGTCTAATTGTTATGCTCAGAGTATAGCAACATCTGGTTGGATGTGCCTGGAAAATCCCTCTTTTTAAAGCCAGTCTGAAGCTGTAAAGAAAGGAGGTAAGGAGAAGGTGTATCTGAGTTARTTTAACCCAAATACTATCTGCAGAAAGAAGCATAGGGAAGCATTAGAGATGGCATGCTGATCTCATTGCTGTGTTTACGCTGAAGTAGGGTTAAAAGGCCTGATTATCTGTTGTCTTTAGTATTTCTTACACCTTCCTCTCTTCTCCAAAGCCTAACTTGTCTGCATAAAGTTTGACTTTTTGACTGTGATGCAGCTATTAGGATTGAGTAGAAACAGTGAAYGCTGTGGAAGAGAAAGAAACTGGGAAATGAGATGCAATGCAGTCAGCAAATGGATTTGAAGAACCTGATTGCTGTATAACAAGAGAAGCTTCTGGGATATATTTTGCTTACTGGCAGAAAGGAGAGCGCTGTGGTCTTGGGACATGTTTTGAAGGCCTGCACTGCACAATCACCGCCTTTGGATTGTGTCCAAGCGCTGCTCAGAATCCTGATGGCTCTTGAGCGGCATTAAATCAAGATAGATGTCGCTTTACATCTCATTGTGAATGCACTATCTGGAGCATGGGCTGGCATGTAGCATTCCCTTTCAGGCAGGGACTTCTGCCTCGAGGAAGATTTGATCTAGCAAGGAAGAAGGGAGGAAACCCTTTTATAGTGCCCCRGTCTGCTAGTCACTCCACGTGTAGCCGGTATGCTTCACCAAAACCCCTTCCTCCACAACTTAGTGGTGCCCAGGGGATCTACGTGAGCTGTCCTTAGCCTGCTCCTGTGCTGAGGATGCAGACAAAGCAAGCAGATGAGCYGTGTCTTCAGAGCGGAGCGACTCTGTCGTTACAGGAGTTTCAGCAAACAGTKCTGCACATTGGCTCTCATTTCTGAGCACCAACTTGTTTTAGCTCCATCGACAAGAATGTAATGCTGCCTATTTATGCCTGCTGCAGACTTGCTAGTTTTTCTTTTTCTTAATATCTTATAAAGTTGTTTAATTACAGGCTGGAATCCTTTCAACTAACTTTTTAGGGATAACGCAAATACCTGTGGAAAGAATAGTCTTCATTTCTGTATAGGGAGCTAACTTCATAGTTGATCTTTTAGTATTCTCTAATTTATACAAACAACCAATATCAGTAATGAAGCAAAAAAAAGTCTAGTAATTATTTCTTCAACAGTAAWTTAATATTAATATAAATATGTGCTATTAAAATATTGTTACATTCTATAMTAAAATGTAATAAGCAACTTATTTTTGAAAAAGAGCTAATGGTTTGCGAAAGGGATGACAAAGCATTARTAAGGGAGGGTCTTCACCACCTAGTTGCCTCTGCGGAAAGGTATCAATCTTAACCTTTCATCCTTGATAACTTTAAACAGAAGTGAGAAACCTGATCATGTCTGTACTGTGGACGTAAGTGGGTGGCAAGAGCTAGTTGGAAGAATATTTCAGTTGTTACCAGGTACCTAGGCAGGGTGTGATTTCGTGGGACATGCTGTATGTGGGTGGTGCCCGCACTGTAAGTCAGGGTGAAGAAGAGGCTGACGGTTGGGGCCTGATTCCTGGCGCAGGGGTTCTATAAAATCGCAGAATGGTGTAGTTTGGAAGGGACGYCAAGAGATCACCTGGCCGAATCCTTGCTGAAAGCAGGGTAACTTCCTTAGGCTGGCTCTGCTCTCACTTAAGTGCTCCGTGTGCCACTATTTTGGCATGGAGCAGCTCTAACGTAGCCAGGAATCTGGTTGAGACAGTACTAGCAAATTACCTCTTCTCCACTGGAAAAGGAAAATGATGTTGTTATAACTGAGGGCTTAAAGAAGAATGTGGGGAATGTGCACACCTTTGGGTCTGAATTCTGGCTARTTTTACTTTTGGAATCATGTGAAAAAAAGTAAAAAAAATCCGAAGCTATTGTGTTCTGGCATTATAGCTCGTCTCTGATCGTGCCAGCGTTTGCAGCATTTGCAAGCAGTTTCCTGTTTGAATGAGAGGGCTCTTCAGCAGGGTGAAGGGGCTTCGGTCTTCAAGGCTTAGTGGACGTTGCCCGTTGAAATGTAGGTCTAAGAATAGCAGCTGGAGCCCCAATATGGGCCCACTCTGACCGACAAGGTACGTGAGTGGGTTCTGCAAAGCAGCAGGCTTCCTCTCCCCCGCTGCCCTGCTGCCAGGCTCTGCCTCTGCCTCTGCCTGCCTCCAACGTCTGCCGCAGAGGGCTTGGGTCTGGGCACCTCACCGAGGCACAGCCCTGGCTTTTGCATCCTGTGAGTTTGCACAAGCTAAGAAAACTCATGCTGAAATTAAAAAGCGGCGGTTAAGGAAGCAGACAGTGAGAGCATCAGGAAAAAGTACTGAAAAGTACTTTTCTCTATGAATACTTGGTAGAAACTCTATAAGGTGTTAAACTGGTTTAATATTTCCCTCATTTTATTTGGCCACTGCTTAGAAAATGATGCTGTTGATTAGAAATGTGTCGTTCCATTTTACTGGCATTTTTAAATGTAATAATCTTGASCAAAAGTATTTCTGGAGATGCCTAAGAAGAGCTGACTTAAAAAGACAAAAGCCTCACATACAGCAGAATGGAAGCTTTTCTAAAGCCTTCCCCCCCTCCCTTTCCTTGCAAACACATTTGTAACCATTATTTTGGTGTCATRTTTCGTGATGGGGGTATTTTCACCCTTTGCGGCGGTTGCTGCACATCGTAGCGCGGTCAGGGCTGAGGGGACGCCAGGCTGGTGTCTTTTCAGCCCGGCTGCTCATGAATCATGTCAGAGCAGAGGGTGACCTGAGCTTGTCCCCCGCCCTCAGCAAACGCTCCAGACTTCGCAACTTCATTTCTGCTGAAAGGATATTTTTGGGGAAAAATTTTTAGGCTAAGGGGACATTCTTTCATTAATGGTGCAGTTACATTAGAAACTAATTAGCAGTCTTCAGAACTGTAGATCCTCTGCCATTTTTTACACAAAAAGCAATTTCTCTTGTCAGTGCTGAAATGCYATTACATAATAAGGAATAGTCTTAGATTTGTTTTAAAAAGTAGAGGCTGAAACAAGCTAAGCAGCCATAGCAAAACAGAGGCGTTCTATTAATGTCTTATCAACACAAAGTTAACAGAAGTCATGAAACTGGAAACTTTTTCTCTTTTGATTCTCATTTTCTTTATGTAAGTCTGATTCTGTGAACAGTTGTGTACATAATGAGCATGTCCAAGAGCAAGTCCAAGTGATCTCACATGTGCTGTAGGCTATTTGTATGAATAAGGCTTTATAGTAGCGACATCTACATTTGTTGTTGTTTTGGTTCAAAAATGTTTAAAGTAAAAATAAGATTTCCTATAAAAATACCGTTGACTATACAGAGATGTTATCTGGTACATTTCAAAAGCACCGGGCTTCTATCTGTTTTTAACCAGGAGCGTAAATGTTTGTATTTTCCTTAGTACTTGCTTACATATTTAATTGCCATTTTTGTCACTTTTAGAAACAACGAAATGCTAAAAACAACTTTAATTTAGCAACTCTCTTGTAGATGTTAAAGTTTTTGATGCTAAAATATTTGTTGCTAAAAGAGGTATTTTGGGGCTTTTTGTGAAACACGCCCTTCATTTTGAGCAGTTGAGACGTACAGTTACTACGCTGCTTCCGTACTTCCCCCGAACTGGCTGCTCAGGTTTTGATGGTCACTGCCTGCACRCACCGAGAATCCCGTTCCTTGTGCGCGTTAAGAACGAATTAAGCCTTTGCTCTTCCCCTTCCATCCTAGGCACGTGGGACAATAAAGAAGAGCTACACACCTAGTGGAGACTGAAAATTACAAAATGCTTTTAGCCCTGCCTAAAGGGAAAGTCTTGAAGTACACAGAGCCAGCAGGTTCAGTGTTAGTGAATTACTGAGCGTACTTGGGTATGCTCAGTATCTGCTAAATCTACCTTGAGATACAGAGATTAGGAACCTATAGCACATTTGAGGCATCGGTGGTGCATCAGTTKATAGCATGTCTTTATTCTATTTTCAGTGTTTTCTGTACCATTCATTCCTTCACAGCCTATCTGTAGTATATTGGTACTATGCATGCTAGTGATTTTCGGATGCAAAGCTGAAATTGCACAGAAAGGTTTTCTATGCAAATAGTTTTTAGCATCAGTATTAATTGTGCCTTGTGTAGATTTTTTTTTTAACACAGGTAACTTAGTACAAGGTAYGTGATTACAGAAAATTATGTATATGAATTCAAATGACAATTTCTGTGTACGCAGAGCTGCATTTGTCCATACTGGCTCTCACTGCCATCATGTAGTCAATTTATCTACTTTGCTTGGTTTCTATAGTTCTCTGATCTCCACCAATGTAAAGAACTTTCTAATCCATGGCAATATTTTGCCTTTCACCCCTTACTGCCTTTTATAACACTTCTTCCAGGTGGTTTTGATAAAAGTTTGTCAAAARCCTTAAGGTAAGTTGCTTGCTTGCTTGCTTCTTACAACATCTTAATATTGTGTAGAAATAGCAGTAATTAGCAGCTTGCGTGAAGCAATGTTTTAGGGTAGTGCTTCGTGAAACTTGTTTCATTTTTGGTGCAAGAAGGAAATCTGTCACAGAGGGCAGTGTGAAAGCACCTTCACTAGATGCCTGAAATTGAGGCTCAAGCAGYAGGGAGCTTGTCAGCTATTCAGGGCAAGGTTTGTTTTACTTTCTTTTGATTCAAAAAAGAAGCAACYGATCCTTTGGGAAGAAGTCAGATTACACTTGCGATGGGGAAATAAGGTGACATTTTAATTAGCTTTTCTAGTTCTACACCTAACAGCAGAGAATAGCATGCATCTCTAAAACATGTTTTTGATGGGCTCTACAGTACTGTAGTGTTGTAAAATGTCTGCACGAATTACCAAATTATGCCAGTTCACTTTCAGATGCAAAAATYGACTGTTCGTGTAAAACTGCAAGTATTTGCAAAATTTTATTTCTAAAGCAAAGAAAATTTCAACAGCTCCCAGATACAAAACTTTCATTTTTATCCAGATCTTTCCATATGAATTATTAAGATGGAGAGGAAGAAGGACATAACAGTGCTTTTAATGAAMGCAAACTCCAGAATTCCTAATGGTGCCTCCATACTAAAGATTTTTAGGTAAATTGCTATGGCTCTTTGTACAGTATGTTATTTCCATGTTGTTTGACTTGTTTTCACTTGACATCAGATTAGCCAACAGGTTAAATATTGTGGTTATTGTAGTGTTAATTTAGCACATTTGCAAATTAGATTTTTAACATATTTGGAATTTTGATGAGATTAAAAGCCAAATTGTAATGTTTAAAGCAGCTGATTTTAGGTGCAGTTCAGCAATTAAGTTAATTTCTAGCTTTCTGATACTGAGAAGGACACTCAGTGATGATAATAGCTTTATTTTCTCCGCAGCAGATTGGGGAGCTGACAACAAACTTTCAAATGAACATGTGTGCTTGATTTGTATTCAGGTTTACCTTTTTTGGTTGTCAGTAACACTACCCCACCTGCCCTATGCAGCTTGCAGTGCTCGAACCTATTTGGAAAACCGTGTGAATAGGGATTTGCATCATTACAATTTCCTTTCCATTTAGGAAGCATCTGCTATATCTTTAAAAGTAACAGGTTTGAAGAGGCCGCAGGCTGTGAAACAGACGAAACCATTATTAAAATGAAACAAAAACTTTTTTTTTTTTTTTTTTTTAAAAAAAGGCAAGCTAGTTGGATTGATTTCAGCAGCAGTTTCAGCACTTTTTTTCTTTCTACCTTGAAAAGGTTAAAAGCATTTTGGTCCTTGTGGAAGATGTAATTGCATTTCAGCCTTGTTTATGTGTGAATCTAAAGAATACTGATTATCTGCCACATGCAAAAGTTCTGTTCTTCTGCTAACAGGCAATCCTTCTTGTTACTAACAGGTCTTTCTATTAAGTAAACAGTTAAGGCCTAATTGGAGCTTTTATCTGTACCATGTTGCACTAACTGATCAACCATTGCTAGCAGTCATATAAATGTCATTTTAAGTACTTCAGTTCAGATGCAAGTACTACAAGGAAAGAGGAGAAACCTCAGCTGCAGTTTTTCTCAATAACAAATAAAAAGCAAAGTTYTATGAAAACGTGCTCAATCAGGTTAAGTTAACAATATTATTCCACTAACCTCCATGCATATCATTTCCATAGGCAGCTCTATGTTTTGTCAGTGGAATCTACTTATTGCAGGACATTTCTTGCTSTAATTAGGTTTCCCATTCTTTTGAAGATGGCAGGGCTATTGCTGCATGATTCTTAATTTCCTGTTTATCTCRTAGGAAAGCTCTAAGACAAAATATTTCTTCCAAACTTGCTCCGTTGCTCTATGTGATCACTGAGACCTACACAAGAAAAACTTCTGTTCACCTTCATGAATTTCCTGGAGTGGGATCTGCACGTCCCCTCCCCAAATGTTGCTATCCTGTCTGTTTACCAAAGTAACGGCTTTGCAGGAAAACAAAACAAAACCTCAATTAGATTTTTTTTAGGCAAGTTGGATATTTGGTTTGATTATTTGCTTCACTTCTCAATCCTTGCATGAGCATCTGGCTTTGACTTCTCAGAGTCTCACTGCATGCATCTCAAATAGAGAGAGAAAAGATAACTTCACTTTCTGAAAGCACTCAGCTCTTGCCGTTAGTGGGAACGGAGCAGAGAGAGATGCATCCCAATCTACATTAGGAAGCAAGAACCACAGAACTTCACAAAATTACGGGCTRACATTCTAGACGCAGCTCTTCTGGTTCTTTTTACTTCTCTCTGTACACCGTCTGATCCACAAATAGCAGCTTCCTTTCTTATTATTAGTATCCTTAGTATTGTAACTCGTACTTCCTTGTACTATTGCTCTGCTGTTTTCATTGACAGGAGTTGCAGGTTTGATATTGGCAGGATTGTTATCAAACTTATTAGTTATTAGAAAATATAAAAGTGTTTTGCATGTTTCAGCTGTGATTTTGAATCCTACTGTTTTGGATACTGGACTTGAGAGAAGGTTCTGATTTTGAAACAATGCTAGCAAATCTCTCTTTGATCATCAGGCCTTTTAAAATGTCTCCCATCTGGCATTGTCAAATTAATGGAGCTATAGAAAATAGGTCATTGAGCTCATTCCTTGTCTCAAGGCAGAACTGAATATGTGCGAGTCATTTGCAAGAAAGAAAGATGAATGCTGTATTCCTAAGGTCCATCTAGCCCAGTATCCTTGTCTTCAACAGCAGCTAATAGCGTATAGAGTACAGTACAAGCACACAGTGGTCCCTCCCCAGAATATTTTTCCATCCSCTCAGTTTACTGCTCGTAGACTTCCTGATCCAGAGGTGGCCCCCTCATGTTTGAAAGCTGGCTAATCTTCCATTCCTCACTCATGCCTCAAAGCCTCGACTTCCTGTGTTATCTTACAGTATGGATTTTACGTCTGTCCTGCACGGACTGTGTGAAGCATGTAGAGCTCCTTAAGAGCAGGCAGGATTTGATGCAGTGACATCTATTGACTTTAAGGCGCATAATGCAGCTCCAAGCAGATCAGCTTCTGAGTTTTCAGGGAAAGTGTTTTTACTTGGGTTACCAAGCAAAGAACATCAGTTTCTGCCCTCAGCATAGAAAGCCTGTGAAAGGGGCCCCTGGGCAGTAGATTCTAAACATGGGTGTCTAACATGCCACAAGGGGAAAGGCGTAAACCTTAAATAAAGGCACTCAGCACGTGTTGGTCTTGAGGCCAAGCCTGGGGTAAACTGAGCAAATAGGGCCCAGTGGCTGTTGGTGTGGATCATGGTATGCAGTTTTGTKTTGCTCCTCTTACCTTTGGTGCTACAAGCAGTGCAAACGACTTTAGCTTGGCTGCTCTTGATTTTTCTAGATTTGCTTTTCCCCTGACCTTTTATTGGAAATCCTCCTCAGAATTTAATTTTCCCCATCTCTATCCTGTARAGTATCATACTGTCTCCCACTGCTGGGATTTGGATGAAGCATTTTGGTTCAGATCCTGCCTACAGGCAGCTATTCCCTGACCCAATCAGGGCTGCTAGGATTYATCCTAGAGAAAGGGGTTCTGGAAGGTACAAAGTAAGCGATGCACCTCGTCCCTTCTCTCCAGGTGGGAACAAACAACACTGAAAAAAGCAGGTCTTAGGCTAGTCTAAGTTAGCTAATCCAGGCTTTGGTTAGCTCTGAGCCAGAGGAGCAGATGGGAACTTGGAATCGTTCTTCCCCCGTGGCGTAGACCTTGTGTTAAGTAAGTGCCGTTCGCTGTGCCCACACATCTGGTCCCATTTACAAAGCAAAAGCATTGGGCTGCGTAGGATGTGATGAGAAGAGCCCACAGCTTCATCGTTTGCTTGGCCTGGATGTGGTGGTTCAATTACGCTTCACTGGCAATAGCGTTGATCTGTGGTTCAGTTTCCTTCAGATACACTTATAAACACGGACTCTTCTTTTGCCACCAAAGCTCTGTTTTGATGCCAGCATTGCTTCCTGCCATGGGAATATCCCTATACATGAACTTTTAGACAAAAAAAMCAAAAAAACAAACAAAAAAACCAAAAACCCGCACAGTGATACATTAGCTGGGTTCTCTGTAAGGGTAAATGGCTCTATGTAGCCTCATGGACTTCTCATGAGATGTTTAAAAAAGGTGATTCCTTCTTTCAGTAAAGATACTATAATGCAAGGGGTAGCTCCACCTCACGAATGATCTCTGAGCGCCCAAGTCAGGAATCAAACTTGCTCGGTCCTTTTTGCAGCTCACTCCTAAAACTGCTTGTGCAAAGAACTTTGTCACATCTTCTCAAACGTCAAAACTTGCTCTCTCTCTCACACACACACACACAAACCTGAAGGCTGTGCAGCAAGTATTGCACTGCTGTCCTCCCTGGGATCTCTGATCTTGGAATACAGCAGAATGAGGTAGGGTCACACGGGGAAACTACGTGAGACCCTTGCTGGAGCTGCCTAATCCCAGGGCTGCAAACCTTCTAACTTGGGTCCTGAGGGGATATGAATYATGCTTATGACACTCTGATGACATGGAGGGGGGTTGTATATTTATAGGCATACAAAAGATGGAGCATGCAAGTGTGTCTATATATATAGCACCAAGAACTTTTAAAAATTACGTAATTTCTCTGCTTCCATCTCCCAGTTTATAAAAAGGTCATCCTGATAGGTACCTGCTTCATGTAGGCATAAAGTTAATGACAAGCATAACCAATCATTTAATGAATCACAGTATATGAATTTTGCTAGTGCATCTTGGTCACTGTCAAACATATACAAATTAGTTCATTATTAATTTATACTTTCATCGGACCAATAACTGAACTGAACTTCTGGACAGATAAATATTTAGCAACAAAATATTTCTCTTATTGCACATTTCTGGCGATTTTATTCCTGTCCCCYGGAGGTGAAATTGTCAATGAGATGCACGGGGATAAAGCAGGAATTTACTAGCAATAAACCTAATCCATTCAGCTATACATTCAGATCCTTTCTTTTGTGTTTCTACTAACTTCTGTGAAAAAGATTGTAAGGATATATTTGATAAGCTGTCTGTTATAATAATAGGAGATAGTCATTCAGGTTTATTAATCTTCGGTGTAAATATGTGAAAATATTCTGGCGATAGCACTTTTTGGGTAAATTTGGCTCTAGAAAGCTGCAGTCTGAGATTCATTAGTTTGTGTTTCAGGAAGTTTGTAGAGCGACACTTGCAAAGGAGAGTTCTGGCTTGCTTTGTGCTTGGAGGATATCYGCAATGGATCTAACTGGTCCAAAGCTATATCTACTAGTGGGAAATGTTACAAAGTGATGAATATCTGCATGGTCAATATTTCCACCTTGCCATCTCAGCTACTGCTGACGAAGCAGTGGCATTTGTTTTGCACTGATCACTCAAAGTAACAGCAGAGTACAACTGTAGTGTGACCTAGGGCTCCATCCTTAGACAYGCAAAAATCACCGCGTGCTCCCCACCTGTCCTTCCCGGGCCCTCCTTGGCTGGCTACAGCAGTGGCCGGGACAGGAGCAGCCGGATGCCTCGAGCATCCTTGTCCCCACTGTCACCTTTCTGCAACGCTGCTGTGCGCAGGGGACGGAGCGATAAGGGAGCGATTTCATCGCTCACACTGGAAAAGGAACCGGGACGTCTGGCTGCATCAGGACCAATGGTCTTCTGCTCGGAAGAACTTAATAATAAAAATGTTATCTTGAATGTGGAAATGTAGTGACACAGGAAAACACACACACACACACAAATCCTTGTTGCTTATCCATTCTTTTCCATTGCTATTTTGCTACTGAGATTTTTTTTCCTCTGAAGTTTTGTTAAAGATTAGGAGGTATTTGGTTTCAGTGAGGTTGTTTTACACTCATTTGAGTGGCACCATGCTCCTGCTGCCTTGTTTGGAGTGGCTTTATGAAACTTTTGTGCCTGTTGGCGAGCTCATGCCCTTAGGGCCGGGGCAGATTGTTCTTCCTGCAATTAGTATTCATGGTTAGCTAAGCAGAACTTATACAACAAATCTTTTTACTTTGAAGGTTATGTTACATGGTTTCAAAGTGGCCAGAGGAAAGATTCCTGTATGAAGAAGATATTTGGGACTATCCATTGTCTTATTGTATATTTAATGCTTATGTTTCAGGTAGGATTTTCTTGCTACTATTTCAGTGCTTTCTAATTTCGCACATAATAAAACAGCAATTTTAAAATTTTGAATTGAATTTTCTCCTAACTGAAATATATTTCTTGGATTTGGAAGGAGAGGTGATATTTCTGTTTCTTCAGAAAATGTGCATGCTGTTCTTACAATTTTTGCAAATACAGCACAAACATTTTTCTAATACTTTGARGACAGAGTATTTTAGCATGTTTGGTCTTCACTGAAAAGATCACAATTACTGTAACTTTTCATTAGTAGAACTCAAAGCGTTTAAAAAAAAAAGATGGTAGCATTTTTCCTATTTTATAAGCTGAGGTAACTGAGGCAAAAGGAGCTTAAATGTCTTTCCTACTGCAGAGGTAGAAACACACCCAGGACTCCTGAGCTCAAGATCCAGTGCAGCCTGATAACCAGTTCTGGTTACAAACCAGCCAGGTTTGCTGGCATGTCCAGCAGAACCAGCYTTCTGGAACAGATCTTCCAGATGGGTGCCCACTGTTCTGAGCACTTTTTTTTCTGTGTACTTACCAAGSGAAATCCTCTGGGCACCCTTTCTTTGGGCATAGACACTGCCAGGACATAGACAATGTCTTGGAAAATGGCCAGAGATGTTGAGCGCTCTCAGTTTTGTGGGTAATCTGGAATAAAACGCTCTTGCATTGTATCTCGTTACAGAATTTTCATGGCCCTGATCAATATTTGCTTTGCTTTTGGAAGGCAGCCAAAGTAAAAAGATAGTGAAGCCTCGGTAATTGGGTGATGGGACCCCCGAGTTTATATCCTGTGTCGCGCAAGATACAGTAATGACTGCAAGTAGGCGAAACACCAAGTTTTGTTGTGGAATTTTTTGGCTTATCCCATGCCATTAAGAAAGAAAAGGGAAAATGTTTTAAGTATTATTTAAATAAGAAGGACACTGTTAATACATACATCAGAGGAGGTACAATAAATCTCAGAAACTTATTAACTGTGACTAATGTGCCTGTAGTAAAAGACTTTGTTCCATATTTGTTCCAGGCCATATTCAAATGATATCTACTGTCATACTTACTTTCATTTAAAGTCATATGCCTAAAGTCAGTTGTGAAGAGTATTTTTCACCAAAAAAAAAAAAAAAAAAAAAAAAGGTGGAAACTTGGGAAGAATGAAAAGTACCCTGAATAGTGAAGGCAGGGCTACCGTGCTTCTTAAATGCTTCCTTTGCTAAAAATATCTCAAGATCAAAGCCTTTGCTGGAGTGAAAGGGTTAAAAAATACAGAATTCTTTGGAGCCTCAATCCACTAGGGTATCTGGGCAAAGATTTGCTTAGATGCAAATGAAGCTCCTGGAAGCGCACAGCTCCGCGGGCCCTRGGAATCTTGCTTTCACTGGGTTCAGCTTGAGGAACAGTGACTGCTGCACTGAACTTGAATTTTAGATCCAATATTAAAAGGCATTGATTTTTCATTTTACATATATTTGTTTTCCCTTATTAGTCCAAGTTTTATTGATAGCAATTTATTTGTAAGGGTCTTTAGACCGTAGCGTTTATGCCATGCTTAGGATCAAATCCAACAAATGATCCTGCATATAGGAGAACACACACTCTCTATTTTGGGCCCTTAGCCATAAGCTTCTTGGATATTTTTTCTGTGTTTTTCTACATGCAGGTATTTTGCACGTTGCCTGATGAGCATCGTGTAATGCAGTGTACATCCACGGTGCTATATACAATACCAGGCAAATGATAACAAATGCTTCATTGCTAGACACAGATGTGTGCAGACCTCTGTTCGCTTTGCAGCAAAATCTGAGGTTCCAGTATACTGTCAAATAAAATATTRCTGTGATACCCTTAGCCAAACAGCTTCTCTTCCCTTACTGGTTTGCAGTATATTGTTCACCAGTAGCTTCTATCCTCTATTCTAGAAATAACTGCTTTTCAAGAACATCATTGCTTTTATTACAGTATCTAATACTGATCTTCTTATTCAAGTAACACTTGAAATCAACACTTACGGCTTTGGCCGAAAAAATGCTGGGCGATTTGGCTGTTCTTTGGGCTGAAGAGTAATAACCATTGCAGTCAGCACAGCTTCTTGATTGCAGTCACTGGATTTGGGAAAGGATCTTTAATTGCAAAACAGTTTTTGTTGCCATTTTTGAAGCGATATGTGGAATGGATTATTTTAATGGATCAGATTATTAAGATGTTTTATTTAGGCTGTGGACTGCCAGTGTATAAGTGACCCTGTGAAAAAATTGTTCTCTTAACAGGTAATCTTTAAAAACAAGATTATTGTACTAACCTGTATGGTAAAGACAAAAATATGGTTTATCTGGCAGGTTTTAAATGGATAGCCGTGAGTTCACTGTGACCGAAATATCAGTGGAAGTGGATCACAGGTGATCACTTTTTCTAACATAAATCATTTAACATCAGTAATTTTCCTCTGTTACTAATGCCATTAGTTATTTCAGAGGTAAAA
>NW_028185539.1:181521-247297 GCF_003343005.1 Rhea americana
TTTTTTTTTTTTTTAAACTAGGTACCCATAGCTTAACTTAATGATTTGTATAAGTGATAGTAATTGCTGAAACTACAGTTGAGTATTATTAGCTATAAAATGAACATGGTTATATGTCCAACACAACTAGCAAGGAACAGAAATGCAGTTGTATCCAAGAGAAAATAATTACAGCAATAATCAGTGTAATTCATGATAATGGCTGAATTGAATTTCACACCATAGCTCCAAGCACTTACATTTAATGAATGTAGTTTGTGCTTGTTTACTAAAAAGGTTTTTAGCAGAAAATCGATAATGTAACTTCAGTGTTTCTAATTGCAAATGCATTTTTTTTTTAAGTAGTGGTTCAATAAGGATTTTGTAGGGAAAATTAAGGTATGTAAGTGCAGTAAATGTTGTTACTTTAATTAGGCTACCTGTACATTAGTGGTATAGTTCCTTAATATTTATTTAGTACTGCATATGGATTAAAATTGTTTTGAATTCCATTTTTAAGGGTAGCTAATGTAATGAACATTGAAACTTTTTAGTAAGCCCTGGCTATGACTAAGCATATCACTTGATAATGGGGCTGTCCTCACAAAGAGGTGTTTTCACCTTAGAAGCATTATGATAAGAGCAAGATAGTATAGGCTGGTCTGCAATAGTGGTTTCTACACGATGAATATGAAAGAGTTGCTGGTCCTTTACCTGGAACAACACAATAAATTAAATGATTGGCAGTTGTGGTATAATTGTTTAACTAGCCCTCGCATATTCCTGTGCTTTATCTGACCCTGAGTGCTCTCCCTAGTAAGGAAAACTGAAAAAGTAAGGAGGGTTTTTGAAAGGGTAAGGAAGCTGAGGAATGTAAAATCAAAATAAAGCAATACATCATCCGTGGTTCGTGGTTGTACCTCGAGACTCAGCCCTTTGGATTACCTGTAAGTCCACAGCAGCACTGATCGCRCTATAGAAGTCTGGGCTGCAGTAAAACAGCATGCGAGGAATAACTTAAATATTTCCAGGAATCTATCAAAACTTTTTTGTAGACTTATGGATCACCTTCTTATGGGTTAAGAGCTGCTGTGGATTGCCTCCATCTCCTTATACATCACCTCTGACCTTGCTGGCCAGAATTGGGAATGCATTCCCTGTTTTTGCCTTTGTGCTGTGGCTCTTTGCTGCTCCATACAGCTATTTAGGAACCACTGATGATCACCAGACGTGGACTTGAGGTCCAGGTTTGCGTTTCTCAGCCTTGTAATCTCCACTGTGTTCTCCTAGAGCCACGGACTAAATCAGGTTTGCTCTAGTACACTGTGGTTATCAAGAGATACAGCTCTTACAAGAATAACTGTAAATACTGCCACAGCCTAATATGTGGGAATAAAAATTGCAATCGTAGTTTTACTGAAGTCAACAGTAAATGCCCAGCTGTCTTAACTGGTAGAGCATAATGGCTGATATGGTAGGAATGACTGATATGGTAGAAATAAAAGCAGAGTGTTTAGAAAACAGAAAGAAAAATGGAGCCCTCAGAAACTGGGATTTTCTGGAGCTCAGCTACATGCAAATAGAAATAAGTTTCATTTGTGGGCTCTTTCTTGCTCTTGGAAACATAGGCCCAGCGCTGCATCTATAAAGGAGAGGGAAGGACTSTGAACCCCTTGCGAACTTTCTCATGCAATTAACTGAACCATCTTTTTAGTCTGCAGGAGACAGTCTTCCACGTGTTAAAAATTACAGCTAGCAGAGATGTTTTTTCTTGACTGTTTAGAGGTAACTCACATCAGCAAGAAGAAAGTCATTAAGTCATGTATCTTATAAAACTAAGCTGATATACCAGCAGGAGGAATGTTACTACTTGACCAAGAGCAATAATATAGCAACCAAACTTAAAATGTGGTAGCAAATTAAGAGCGATTCACYGGGAAAATATTAAGACATACAAAAGGCTTTAAAAAATAAAACCAAATCACTCAAGATTTGTGCTCTGATTTTCTGTGACTATCTGCCCTCGCTGCTAGAACCAGTGCTGCATTTTCTGCTGGGTTCAGTAAGGCATTTTACTCTACAAAAACAACTAGCTCCTTTCCAACCAATGATTACTTGTAATTATGCTTTCCCCTGCTATTATTCTAATAGACTGTCATGCTGCACAGAGGAGGCGTTTGGAGGCTGCTTTTATGGATGGACTGTTGGAACACTTAATATAGCTCTATTTTTGAATTATCAGGTTCTATCCTTTTGAAGTCTGTGTTAGTGGAACTCCTATTTATGAAATGTGCTGTGCTTAAAGGTTTGCTATTGATGAAGAGGTCCAACAGAGGCCTTTATCGTAAGTAGTGTAGCATTCTCCCTGAGAAATAAATAGCCTTGCTAAAAGGTATGTTGTGTACCAAGGTTGCAAATTATCAGCCAAGCACCTTATAACTGTATACTTCAAAAATACCTTTCTGCTTTTTGTTTGTTCTCTTTTTCCACAACATGAGCGGTGTTTTTAAAAACACATAAGGAAAGAAACTAATTTGTTTTGCTCTTTAATTGGACAGCATGTTCTCAAGCAAGAATGTAGCTCTTTGATATACGTATATATCTTAGCAGAGGAAATGTTTATAGGCATGTCATTCTCCACATTAAGTACTACCAGTTTTGAGGGGGTTTTCAGCTCTCATTCAGTGAGTAATTTGAATCACTGATTTATTGCAAAATTCCATCACTGTGGCAGCCACACTAGTGCCTCCAAAGCTGGGAACTGAGGACAGACTAGCCAATTATTTAGGAAATGCTAATGAGAACAATTTAGTGCATACAGAATAGAAGAAAATATATCGGATATCTTCAAAGTCACTAGATGTTCACAGTCAAAGACTAGACAGCAGGGATCTTTGTAGCTTTGCTTCCCTTTTGTGTTGAAATCACGGGGATCTCAGTCATGCAAGGTACCGAGTGCTCTTTCCCCCTGCTGAAATCAGTTTCCAAAACCCTCTCTTTAATTCTGTTATTTAACCACTGCTCTGTACCTTAAGCTCCTTGGACCTAAAGCCAAAGCGTGCACWTGATACATCAGGCCTGATACATGTTGATTTCTCTGTTTGCCGTTAAAATGTATCCTTTTTTAGGGCGAGGAAATAAATCAGAAGAAACCTATGTCAATAGAATTTATTTTAAAAATTAAAAACAAATATCACTTTGTCATTATTTGTTTATTTGTTGGTGTTGACATATCCGTTTGGCTAGAGATAACCACGCAGTGCTACCATTTTCTTGTCTTCCAGAGATCTGTGAGCCACGTTCACGCTGGAGTCAGTCCCAGGGCTGCCGGCCTCTGTGGAAGCCACTACGCCCGGCCGTGGCTCTCCTCTGCCTAGCAGCTTACTCTTGGGTTCCTCTGGACGCGCGGGTGCCGTGCAGAGACTGGGGAGCAGAGTGGCCGGCACGTCCCCGCATCGTGGGCTAGCGATGCGGGCTGCACGTCAGGAAGGGGCGCAGGACTTGGCGGAGCGCGCTGCTCCGGAAACTGCCCAGCGTGGGGACACGAAGAACGTCGAGAAAAGGAGTGGATACGCGAGGATGCAAATATAGCAGCTGTTGTCACGTGAAAAGGGCTTACATTTAATACCGCAAATAAGGCAAGTCGTTGCGCTAAAGTGTTTATCCGTTGGTTTTCATTTGGAACCGTAATGCATCAGAACCTTGACTTTGTTCTCCCTAATTCATCTTTACTGATATATTTTACTATTACTGATAGCTTCCCCCTTAAGCCTGTCTATTTGCTAGTAGATTTGACAGATGACAGCTACTCTTTGGGATGTTAGATGGCATTTGTACGGCTATGATGCCAGGAGCGTTCTAAGCGCTGGTGTTGCATATTTATTGATCTCCATATTCCCAATAATCTGATGCACGTCACATTTGACAACATTATGTGGAGAGGTCAGCTGTATGGGGCTAATGAAACTGTTTCAAAGATGGATGTTGTTTTCCACAACATTAACCTTGCAAATAGCTGTCACTAGTGCATTTCACTATGGGGCTTGGTGTTTGAGAACCTCCCTTTTTTTATTGTTGATGTTAACATTAAACAAAACCTGAAGCCATTAAATCTCAGTATTTATATACGATAGAAAACATGGACGACGTGGCATCATTCCAAATGAAAATCTTATTAACAACATACGGTGCTTGTGGCAAAGTCCCGAACAATCCGAAAATTGGTTTGGCTGTCTGAAATGTTTGACAGATTAGCCAAGGATGATGTAAACGCACTGAATAGGGAACAGCTGAATTCTAAGGATTAAAGTGGCAAATAGAAAACCCTGATGTAATCAGAAAATGCATAGCACTTTCATACTTTACTGCAATATTACTGTTCTCACCCAGAGCTTATTATATCCGGGGCAATATAAAATTTAGATTGCCCTTTTATTTTAAAATTATTTCACTGGCATGTAAAATGTCACAAGGACGCACTGAATCTCTAAAGAAGTCCCTTGAAGTTCTTTAAAAAATACTGTTATGGTGATTTAAATATTTAATTGTGGGATTTCTACTGTCATACTAAGGCACTTCAAAACAGCCRTTCTAAGGGTGATAAAAATAATCCTAGGAGGCCCCTTTTCCACATTACAGTGTTTTAGAACAGTTGTAGTAACTCTTTTTCGATGTCATACTGCATCTTTTGTAATGTAAATTTTGCACATACTTACAGAACACAATTCCAAATATGATTTTGATAGGCAAGCGATTTAGAAAACGCGTATGTTGGCCATCTGAGCTGTGCAGTGCCACATATTTTTACAGTGTCTTTTGGGACTTCAGTGCTTTTTAAGTGAACAAGAAAAAGAAAAACCCTCACATCTTGGTCTGTAAATCTGTGATTACATTTTAATATTTTAAGATGCTCTCAGTAAACGTTAAAGGAAGGCCCCCTCGCAAGGGGCTGGATCCTGACCCRCTCCTGCCGACTGCTAGGAGTAAAGGTAGGAGGAACGTGGTACTGAGAGCCCAGCAAGGTCTTTAAGGTGTTAAGACCCTGAGCCGCTAAAGGCACTGGAAGGGAACCCTTCGGCTGAACCGCCTGAGCTTGGGACCATGCTTCAGACTCAGCGGTGGAAAGGGTCTGCTGAGATGGAAAACACCTAGGGGAACGCTTTTAAAAAACTGTGAAGGATAAGCTTCGCAGAGGTTGTGATTCATTTCACCTYCCCCAAGCTTTCTAAAAACTAAAAATCATCTCTAAGCCAGTTATCTGSATGGTCTCACCACCGCTTGGGGAGAGCAGGGGACCTCAGGAGGGCAGTTCACACGTTAGGATGGGAGCAGTTGCCTTCTAGAGACATTTTTTGACCATAGATCTAGACTGGCTAATGTAGATACCCAATTTTTAGGCAGTCAAAGTTGATGAGATGGCAGCCACCCTAGTAAACCACACGAATATCTGTTACTATAGAAACACCCAGATAACACGGTCATCAAGCTAGGTTTGAGACTTTTCTTAAGATCCAAAAAGAAAAGGAATGCTTTTTTATTTCGTATTTATTTTAGAGCACCGTAGAGTTTGCTCTAATACGCAATTTGCTTCTTATGAGTTCATTAAGAATGCAAATATTCACAAGTCATAAAAAGAAGGTTTCTTCCCTCAGTTTGTGGCAGTTTCTTTGATGTCTGCACTATTTATTTAATCACTTAGTACAGGGTCATGGAGAGTTTCTCCAGAAGTAGAATCTAATATCAAGTGAGCTTGATAGGGGAGTTAAAACAGCTGATTTGTATTTATAATGTCACGTAGTTACATGTACCCATGTTAACTGAAAAAACATTCCCACGTAATAATTCTCAACTTCTAAAATCTCATTATCGTATGAGCTTGTGTAAAGATGTAATACACTCCTATAACACGATTCTGATATGACTATGCTCACATACTATAAAATTTTGAGTGCTCACCAGAAATGAACCAACAGAAAAAAAAMCCTTTTTACTCTAAAAGCTAGTGAACTATTATTTCTTTTTATTTGTCTTTGGGTTTAGAGACTCTAGATCTGATTTTCGAACTCTTTTCTGCATCCAAAAGAGCTAGTTTATTTTCTAAGGAAAAGAGGGGCAGGTCCGCAGAGCCTCACACAGATACCAAGGCACTGGGAGCTGGATATTTAAGATTTCATTATGACACAAAGAGCTTGAGCACTGTCAGTAATGTTTTAGTTTTAATTTTCTTCCAATCCCAAGATTAATATAATCTCTTTAAAGATGTTAGCGTACAAGAGAGAGGACTCCTCACCATAGAAATATTCACTTGGTTTTTCTGTATTATTTATTTCTTTCTTTTTAACTTATTCATAACGCTTTTGTGGAGCATTTTGTGCTCATAAGCTACTTATAAGGATTCCTGTCCTTTTGTTACTGACACTTCTGTRTTTGGAGGTGCAATACTGTCACAGTGGTGAAACTGTCTAATGCTCCCTCTCTGTCCTGGGACTAGGGGCAAGGGCCACGTTTTTTTCCTTGGCTTTGCTCATATGACCTGCCTTTTTTCTTTTTTCTTTTTTTTTTTTCCTGTGAAGTAGAAATTCTGCAATTAGTAGCCGGGGCCTGGATGTCCCGCTTGCGCAGGCACAGTTAGGGCCGAGTGGCTCTCTAAAAAAAACAGCACAAACAGGAATGACATGGCCAGAATTACTGCTCAGATGCCTGGTGTGAAGGACCAGGCATCCGTTTTYGGATGGGTCGTTTGGCCTTGGCTGCCGTCTAGAGCAAGGCTAAGAGTTGTATCTCTGTGGCTGTAATAAGGTGCTGCAGTCCTCCATCACTACATCCTTAGGACTGAGAAATACCTAACCTTAATATCACTAACGCCTTCAAGATAATGCTAAAGTGGGTCTTCAGGGATTGTGTAAGTCTAGTTCTAGACCTCTGGATAGAATCAGATTTAATCCTTAGGGAACCTCACCTGTGCCTCAGGACCGCAAAGCGCTGTGCGCTCTACCCTGATCAGTAACTTGCAGAAATGAGCCCACAGAAAGCACTGAGGAACTTCAGAGCGCTGTGTTTGACTGCGCAGCGTCTCAGAGGGGGGAGAGGGGAGAAGAGCAGCCCCAGGACCGAGGCCTCAGACCTGAAATCRGGGGATTTCTTAGGAGAATCACCTATCGGCTGGGGGAAGTGGAAATACTGCTGGTGCGAGGATTGCAGGATGTGTACCAGAGTCCTTAGTCACTTGTTTAAAAAATAATCCGTGAAGTGCTCTCAATGGTCTTATTCATTAATTCTTAAGTGAATTTGTGTGTGTGTGAAGATGGTTTTATTTTCATCTGAAAAAGAGGTTTTAAGGAACTCATATGTGTACATGTTTGTATGGCATCAACAGAAATTCCTACAGAATTTCAGTATTTTAAATTGAAAAGCATTATTTTTGCAATATATTTTGCATTCAGAATGTCAGTTAGAATATTATTCTTGTGAGATTTTCCATTTGTTTATTTTTAGCCTAGTTATCTGAATAGATGAAGCTTATTTTGCAAGGGTGGTGTGGGGCAGGGAGTTTAGGAGAGGCCAATATGCTGGGGAACGTGTAGGAAAGCTTGCATTATTGAAAGTTTGCAGATATAAGAAAAAAAAAGTAATTAATCTGAACAAACTCCAATTTCCTTTGTTCTACTGTCAAGAACCAGCATGTTATTATTTTCCTAGCATTTTGTATCTCAGTAGCAATAGTTGAATTTAATATGCTATACTGCCATATGACACTGCATTGCAACTACGATGTAGTTGTAATATTCTGTTATCTTAAATTTTAAAAAAATCTTCAGAGACTAATTAGCACTGCTTGAAACAGTGCTTCTTCTTTTGTAGATCAAAATATCTCTCCAGTTAGTTTTACAGTCAAATGTCTTACCATCTTATTCCCTTCAGAATGACACGTTTTGGGACTGCAATGCCAGGTGTGAAAGGAAAATGCCTGATTTTGGCCAGTTGACTCAGAGGAAAATGTCAGGAGCCCGTAGGTGGGAAATCATCTGCCTACCACGTTGATCTTCTGTTAGCCTTTAAGACCTGCAGATCAGCTGAAATTCTGAAAGCAAGGACTAGATATTGCTTCGAAATGCTTACCATCGACAGATGATGGAGGTGAATTTTAAGTAGTCTCTAAAAACTGGTAAGACAGAAAGCAGGAAGAGGAGACCCTTCACATCTGTGCATGCAGGGCTGTGATATGAGAGCTTCTGCCAACTCCATGCAGCTGCTGGACAGAAAGCGCAGCTGAAGAGCCCCAGTACTGCCTTCGACGGGATTTTCACCAGAGCCAGTGGCAGGGGCACAGAGGGATTGCTATTTTTTTTTTTTTTGTTCCCTCTAGAAAACAGAAGCTCTAGCTATAGAATTAATAATGAGCTGTGGATTTTTGTGACCTCGGGAGCTCTAAGTAGAGTGCCTATTGACGTAACTGGCTCCCGATTGCTTCCAAAAGGGGCACAGGCATGTTGTCTTCTCCTGGTGATGCACCGGGCACGAGATCTGGAGACTGCGAACTTCAAGCCAGGTGCAGCTCCTGTTTAAATCAATGGCAATACTGCACTGAATCAATGAGGACAGGATTTAAGCCTGTAAAATCCCCTAGAATCCTCTTCTGCCCTGGTAAGTACTCCTGCCTAGTAGATACAGACAGGCTATCAGGCATGGTAATTCGCAGGCAGAGGGAACAAAGGTATTATAATTCAAGACATTTTAACACAAGGTTTTCTTCTATAGAAAAAAGAAAGGAAAAGTACCACGGTCTGCCACTTCATGGAGCGGATCGGAGATCCACCTTCTCCTTCCAGGACGAGAAGGTCTTTTCTTGCCATCAGCTCCTTTTAGTCTGACCACATTAGAGATCAGTTCTGCTCCCCGTGTGTCTACGCGAGCCCCATGTAATAGGGGCTGCCAGATTTCTGAGCCCCTCTCCTGCGAGCACGCTGGCTTAGAATAAGCGGGCGCAGACGGACGCCGGTCGAGCCGCAGCCCGCGCGGGCAGGGATGGACGAGGCCTGGGCGCTCGGAGCCGCGGGTGCTCCGAGCCGGGCTCGCTCCGAAACCCGCCCGAAGCAGACCGGGGCTGCCTAACCCCCCGTCTCCTGAAACAGAAATGCAAAACACTTGTGCGTTATTGGGTTTGTTTTTTCGGTATCACAGGCTGTTTATAGTTAGCAGTTGCATCAAACTGGCTCTTAAATGCAGGTTAAAGGCCTTGATGAAATACAGAACACCTCAAAAAGACAACCTAAATTTTTGCCATTTTAAACTTTGCATGCCTGCTGTGCTGGCACAGCCACCCAGGTTAATGAGCTGCGAGTTTAAACAGCAATTGAAGAAGTCGGCTATAAATATAAAGCAGTTTGCTTTTTGCCTTCCTGTTGCTTTCCTGGGCTTCTGAAGGCCTTCCACTGATGGAGAGCTTTTAATTTCCCATTTTGGCCCCCACCACAGGTGATAAACAAAGGTTTCCCATTGCTGTGACTCGGGTCAGCGCTGTAGCCTTAGCGTCAATCCCGCTGCCTGTAATTACACACAAAAGGTTACCGGGATCCGCAGCTAATTTGCAGCCTCTGTTTAGCAGAATTTAATAGCAGGTATTACTGGTGCAGCAGTAATTAAGGACCTTTGTCAATAAGACGGAATAGATGGCCACACTTTGTTGTAATCAGTGGACTCTTGAGAACCCAGAGGAGTGAAAAGCAGTGAGAGGAGCAATCCATTTTGCGAATAACATGGCTGTCCTTTCACCCCCCCACTCCTCCCCCTCCTGAAACCAGCAATGGAATAATAATTCCCCAGGCAATGAAAGTACAGGAATAAAAGTACTTACCCTCCAGCCTGTGATTTTTTTTTTTTTTTTTTTTTTTTTTTTTTTTTTTTTTTTTTTTTTTTTTTTTTTTTTTTTGCTTCGGGCTGCATTTGATGAAGTATTGTTTAAACAGCACCGGGCAAAATGGATACAGGGAGATGGAAAATAGAAAGAGGAGGAATTTTAACCAGGTTGCCTTTAAGGTGGACGGCGTTCGGTTTATCAATTATTTCCTTCGGATTTTTAAAAAGGAGAAAGAAATGACAAAAACAAGTGGCTTGGTGAAGAGGTGGAGAGAGTCATTTAGCGCTGTCTCCGCACAGAGCCGTGCAGCTGTAAATGGGTCGCAAACAGCAAGCGAGAAGTGAACTTGRTGTAGCACTGTAACCCCCTCCCCTTTTATTTTTTTGCTCTCCCCCTTCACCACTAATGTAGCGGTGAATGGCCTGGCCCAAGCCTGAGCGAGCGGAGGGAGATGCACACGTGCCCCCACGCGCCCCACGCGCCCCCACGCAYGCTGGCAGCGGGCGAAGGGACGGGGACGGAGGGGAGCGAGCGGCTGGTACGACACCATCCAGAGAGTGCTTTAAGGTGTACACTCCTTTCAGTAATTGGTGAAGAAGCTGCATTTCACTCGCTGATTTCCTGCCTTTTTACAGGTTTTAACAAGCATGATGCTTTTAATAGCGGTTTGAGTACTGGCTCTTTATGAAGGCTCTCTTTTTTAAAGCAGCTTTAACTATACCCTTTCTGTCAGTAATGTCTGAAAAACTTCTACCTTTAATCATTCCTGGATCAGGCAGCAAACAAGCAGCTCCTTTTCCTTTTTCAATTACATGCTGGATATTCAGCACACATATAAAAAGAAAAAAAAGAAAGAGAAAAGAAGCATCTTGAACCTATCTTGTATTAAATGCAGCTCTTTGCTGCTGCATTAAAATAACACCAAGGATCTGGCTTCAGCCAACAAAAGCTAGAAATGTAAAGTTAAAGCTGCAGTCCTCCTTTTTATCTGCTCCATTGTGATAGGCATTGTAGCACTCTTAAAACAGTAGAGAATTTTCTATATCTTAGAGGCTGTGATACTTAGCTAACGGATCCTGAGTTTTCTGAGACCTACAGCAAATCATTTACAGCATGTTATGGATGGGCTCTATCTGGTGCTGCTTCTGTAAGGTGTTTGCATTCTTAWTTTTTTTGTAATACTAATTCAAAAAGGGAGTGTAACAGCAAGTTGGTTACCTAGCTAAGTTTATTTTATCAGATATGGAGGTCCACATTTTGACGAGGTCACTCACACGTGAAGATGAGCTGACTGGTCCTTAGTGGACAGTAACCTGCAGGACAAAAATGGTACTGTCTCAAGGGGAGTCCAAACTTGGAATGGTAAGGAGCTGAAGATCAGCACAGTATGAATCAGGAGATCAACGAGGGAAAGCYGGGAAGTATCTTCTCAGACTTTGGCCACTGTTAACACAGTTTTGTGGGTCTAGACAAATTAAATCTGCACAAGGAAGGGATAGTTAATTTAACAGAGTCTTCTGGTCTTCTTTCCTTCTTGCTTGTAGAAAAACTGCTTGGTATATGCAAATATATGTCTTCTAGCTCCAATAGAAAGCCTGGTCTAATAGGGAGTGATAAGATTGGATTGATCTAGTAGCACTAGAGAAGTTCGTTCCACTTAGTGTCTAGTGCTTGCGTATTTTACCCTGGCTATCCTGAATAGTGTGAGCTAGCAGAGTACAGTTGTTTTGATGGTTCATAGACAGAGTTGCCTGTCTTGTTCATTACTTTGAAGATTTAGACAGAGTCTTTGAATTGCAGACTGGGAACTGATTTGCATTGATTTCATCTTCTGCCCTGGACACAGTTCATTGCACTATTTTAGTCTGAAAATACAGAGGAAGAACACTGCTAGGAGAGAGAAAAACACTTTTCAGCAAGCTCTGTGCACAGTGTTTCTGACATCACTGATCATCCTGGTGCTTTTGAAAAGACTTCTTCGCACCGCCTAAGCTTTCACACATTTTGGAAGCATGTGAAGCTAGTATCCTCACATGAAGCAATAGCACCAATACTAGTGGACTGGTAAATCCTTTTGGTAAAATGCAGATTAATGGTCATGGCTGGAGGCTGGAATGGTAACACCCCCCTCAACCCTTGCTGAAGATAATCTGGGGCTAGAGGGATCATTCACTATCTGCTGGATGTTCCTGAAGAACTCAGTGGATGCTTACAGCCCACTGCTCAGGTGAAGAAAAGAGACAGCCTGCCTACTGGTTTGTTCTGCAGGTGGCACCAAATAAGTGAGTTCTAAGGGTAACCGCAGAGAAAAAAAAGGTAGTAGGTTACAAAATTATAATTTCATGTGCAAATACATCAGGGATGAGGACTACTTTGACCTAGTGTTGGTTTTCAATATTCTAGTGTTTTCATACAATTCTCCAAGTAGACCAGTCCTCAGTAGTGTTAATTGGCATAGCTCAACTGCATCCAGCTTAAGAAGCAGTTTAATGTACTGGATTCAGATGAAGGGTCAGAGAAAGTAAGAAACAATAATCTAGCCTTTCAAAGAGGAGACCAAGGAATAGATTCTGAGTTTCTTATACTGATGTTAATAGATTTGCTTGAATAAGTGAGCAGCCACCAGAATATCAGAAGCAGCTTGCAATCAGGCACAAGGAAGCGAAATGCTAACTTCATGGAAAGTCTCTGAGAGTACTAATAATTGTATTCAGTATTTCTGAGTTAGTAGTAGACTATCTTAGCTCATACTTATTATTTTTCCCAACAGAAGACCACCAAAYCATGCAAAATAAAAGAGGATTGGGGAATGTGTTAGGGAAGATTTACACATCTTAGAGAAGGGAAAGAACGATGGATCTAGCCTTTGACGGATAGGATTTAAAGCAAAATGTTACAATCTTTTATATAAAAAAAATTGCCTGCCTCATTGARTGCAAGTGGAACTAAATAGAGATTCTTAGAAAGTGAAGTTTTAATAACAATGATACCAAAGCAAAATCACTTACAGAGTTTGCCTGTCTGATAGATGCTAGTTTAGTCTGTGGTAGGTAAAAAATTAAGAGATAACGTCGATGGAGAAGAATGTTGTTGCAGGATAATGGTCTCCTGCTGCTACCTAAATGTCCACGGCTAATCTTAGACATTTATTTTCTAAGCAGGAGAYGTTGATCTGAAAAGGATATTTGGCATTTCTTTGAAGTGCAGTCCTGCAGATAATATACACAGATATARGATATTGTAATAGTAAATTAAGGTGCATCAGCTAATTCTGTGTTGTTGGGGATGTAGTCTTCAGGCATTCCAGGGTGATAACTGTTATGAGGCTAAAAAGCAAAGCTTATTTCTGGTGTTGAGATTCTTCCACTTAGAGCTGATGGAATCTGGCTCTCATAGATGGGAGACAAAAGGCAGAATATAGCCAGATGTACCTGTATCTGATCAGACGGGTGAAGTAAATCTGATTTGTTTAGGACTGTTCTACTGAAACTTTGTCAGTAAGAGCCAGAAGGCAAAAGATAAAWATGAAAGTCTGAGGTTCAAAGGTTTCCCCTTAAGGGAAAATGTATCTGCTGCAAGAGCAGTTGGAAGTTAGTGTTCAATAGGTCACACTCTTTAACCTTTCTTCAGCCCTATTTGGTCATTTGATATCCAAGCCTCTTCCCTGTATAAATGCAAAGCATGATACTTGCAGTTTCCACAGATACAAAACTGTATGGTGTAAGTAAGACAGAAAAAAGAGTAATCTATATTTAATGAACTTGCTTGAGAAATGTTGATTTCAAGGTAAATTAGTTTATGGTCTCTGAAAAAAGTCTGATTTCACTCCTCTATTTTTGTTCCTCTTCCTCCCTGACTTCCACTTAGTAATGGTTACTGTGAAAGTTAAGAGCCCGTGGTTATACAGAGACCTCTCACTGAACGTCTATTCCCGCCCACCTGTGCATGAGTCCATTGCTGAAGTCCAGCTGGTACCCATCAAATGGTATCAGCGCTGCCCCTCTCGGCTCCCCTCTGACACCTTGCCCAAGGTCTGCAGGCTAGCTTCTCCATGGAAGAGGAACAGTGAGAGGAGTTATCCTACTTCAAATTTGTATTAAGAAAACATTGGTGCCAAGGAGATGACAAGTAGACCCTCCTAGTCTCAGCTTCTAGTTTCCACAGAGAAATGAGGGCTTGACTTTGTTACAGTCTGCTATAACAAAAAATGAACAACAAACTTTCCTGCTACCCATATCCTCTCTCCAGTAGCTTCCTCTTTGGTGTAGACAGAAACAACAATGGAGCCTCCTTTCCTGGGAACTAAAGCATAGCAGCGTGCTAAATTTAATACCTGCAAGGCTCAATGTCATAGGAACATTGCTTTTGCAAGCTCAAAATCTGTCTCTTTGCTGTGATACTTGATTTCAAAATGTGATTATTATCGCTCAGAATATTCCAGATCATCAACCTTGCTGGCTCAGGTAGCTGGGCATCTCATGGGGAACTTTCTGTGTAGGCCACACACTGCAGACACGTAGGGCTAGGCACTGTGTGCCCTTGATTTTTGCACAAAACTCTTCCATGGCAGTCTGCAAAGACAAACAGGCGGTGTGGGGTGCAGGAGTCCCCCATGCCCAACCCTCCCACGCAGGGAAAGCTCTGCACTGGCTACTGCAGCCRAACTTCCTCCCTAGCTCTGGAGGGGCTGGTGCTGTGACCCACAGCTTCATGCAGCTGTTGAGATCTGTGCCGGAGCCCATGGCAGGTCCCASGTGACCTGGCCTCTCACAGCCACTTTCCAGTGCCGACGGAGTAACGAGCGTCCGCAGTCCAGCCCCGGTGGGAATTTCATGAGTGCTCATACAGAGTTTTGCGTGCGAGCGAGGGTTTGTGTGTGTTTATGCGTGTTATCTATAGATCTCTCACCCTGATTAAAAATAGCCCCCAAACTTTTAAAATAGCTAAGCATATGCTTGAGATAAAGTCCAGCCTGGGCTATCTGACCTGAAATACTTAGGTGCTCTTAGTGTCCGCGGGAATGGAAACTGCTCAYGTGTTTTGCGGGAGACCTGAGCTAGAAGAGGGGTATGTTCCTCCCTGGGCCTGTGCCAGTTCACAGACCTGTCGAACTTACGATACAGGTAGAGATTGAACTAAGAGGTTCAGTTTTGARCACAGCTGAATGTGGAGAAGGTTGAATTTTGGATGACTCGGATCTTGCTGGTTCGCCCACGTTTATTAAAGGGAAAGGAAATAATTCTGCACTACCGCTGTGCTCTAAGTGGTTTCGGCTTTCAGAATGCTTTGCTAAAACAGTTTGTTCCCTAAATGGAAATTACACTGTCAGCTAATTTACAAGCACGATTTTCAAAATTTGTATTTCTGGCATGCTCAACAAGACCATGGGAAATCTGAATTTTCGTCTGGACAGGAAACCTCAAACATTGCATGAAAGTAGAATAACCTTCAGAACTGCTGTTGTATATGGTGCCTCCAGAGGAGGATGAGGAAAACAAGACTTGAAGCCTTAGATCAGGAAAAGGAAAAAATAGCAAACAAAACGAATGCAAAACTGCAGCGGATGACTGGCCTTGCTTCTTCATGTATTCTGATGAAGGCGGGAGCAAGTTGGGCGTTTCTTTCACACGTGCAGGTGACACGGTGCCAGGCACTGGCTAAGAATCACCCGAGCACAACACATTCTCTGGGCTCCGCTCCTGTGCCCCGTGCGGTGCGTGGGAGCCAGCCGTGCCGGCGTTCTGCCTTTCAAAGGAGTATCTAGCTATGGAGAAATGACCAGTCTCCCTCCCTTCTGCAGTGCACAGGGATCAGAGCTGAGGAGCTGGAGTCAGATCTACCCCTCATACCACTGGTCTTGTCCATGCAAATTCTGTTTTTTTTTTTCATTTTTTTTAAATATATAAATAAAAAACTTGATCTCTGCCACTGGGAAATTGCATCCCATTTTTTTTCCTAACAGAAAAATGGGAATAGGTTTCCTTTAACTAGTGGAAGGGTCTAGACTCTAAAAAGCTTTCTATTATTGTGCGCCTGGGGTCCTTAGTTTTAGACATTTATCTTCTGGTGAACCAGTAGGGAACTAGAAAGGCAGTATTTTGCAACTCCTGGACCCCCAGCTCTAAATAATGACTCAAAGCTGAAATTGAAGCAGGTGCATTATCTTCTTCATTGTGTCACTTTCAGCACAGACATTATACTTTATGGGCTCCAACTATCAAAATAGTTTGTGCAACGGACCCTAAAAATGGCAATGGGTCAATCAGTCAAGCTTTATTGCTTCAACTTTTCTTTGCGGTGGGATTATAAGCCATATTGTAATACGCAGTAAGCAACACAACAGAATACAAGTGCATTATAATGCAGTGCCATTTCGGTGTGTCTGCTTCGAACCCTGTWGCCGTGCTCTAAGGAATATCCCAGTGAATCAGTCACGCTGAGCCAGATGCATCCCTGGTGTAATGTCACTGGTTCTGGCCCGCCGGACCCGCTCCGAGGGGCTGATCCAGGCCGTCGCGGCGKCTCGCACAGGCCCCTGGGGTAAGCCACGCTCCGGCTGGGCAGGTAAATGGGATGCRACACAGCGCTTAAAGAGGGTTGAAAAATGAAGCAGGTTGGCCAGGCAGGCAACTGAGCAGAGGGCTGCTCTTTCCCCCGGGCTGTAYCAAAACTGTGGGGCCTTCAGCCATTAGCAGGATATTTTTACTTCCTGGACTTGTGATCCCAAAGTGCTCTGCCTAATTTAGAYGGTAACATAGTTTGATCTGGGTTGCTCCCCTGAGACCCCACTGAAGCACCAGAAGAAAGGGRGTTATAACCCACATTAGGAGCTACTGCTGGCTAGGAGCTGGTACTGGGAATTGTCACCGATCCCTTTGCTCTTTACCAGATCTGGCCAATGAGTTGTGGGTCTTTATCCTGGATATGAACCTTGTCACCAGGCATGCCTTCATCGTCTCAGCRTGCACAGCCCCATAATGAAGCAGTGTTGGAAAGGAAGCTGCTAAAGAAACTGGTATGGAGCGAACCAACCCTTCTGCCGGAGCCTTAACCCCAGGGCTCTGTCGCCTGCTGCTGAGCTGCCTCATGGCCACCGGCCACCATCCGAGAGGGCTTTCCAGGCTGGACCCTGCTGAGCACCCACTGCTTCCACTTCAGGGCCGAGGYGGAGGTAAGTCCCTGATGGGTGGACAGTTGACCACAAAAGTGGACCTCCTCTGCCTCGTCTAAATAGTGCCGCTGCACTGGCTGTGGCGCTCGTTGGAAGCCTGCCTGTTGCATTGGTTGAGGAGAAGCAGAGTCCTGGGCTGGTGGATTCTGTGCAGAAGGGAAGGTGGCAAAGCAGAGCAGCTAGGGGACGTGTTCGCTTAGTCGTTTGGCTTCCTTGGTGTGGAGACATCTCATGGGCTTTCCAAAAATGTTGTATATAGGTGTTGGTTCTGTCATCAGCAAGGCCAATTTTGTGGGGGACAGATGCATCTATATTGACACTGAAATAAGTACAAATATGGATAATGYCTATATTTGGAAATAGGCCAGTGTTCAGAAATTTAAATGGATAGCACAAGTGAGCCGGCGGTCATCTATGTCTTATTATGATTATTGCACAAAAACTTTGCAATGTGGATGTCAGGGTTTAATATAAATGTTTTGATCTGAGATGACATGGTTGTGCCAGATAATTGCATCCACATTAATGCTTACATCAGATACACCCGCGTGCATATGCGCACACACAAATCACATCTCTAAGCTGTGCACTCACATCTYGATAACTTTCTCTTACAGGCCAGTTCTTATTCAGTTCAGAAGAGTATATTGGAAAMGATGAATTAGAAAAAACAAGGGTGAAGGCGAAAGAAAAAAGAATTTGATTATTAAATATAATCTTTTTTATTAAGGTAATGAACAGAATAYAGAATTTGATGTTTTGTACTCTTTTTAGGAGAACCAGAATTTTAGGTAATTTTGGAATAAAAAAAGTGTTTGTAAATAAGTAAATAGCATCTATTCTGAAAAAACAGAATGTTTTATAGTATTTGTCCCTTCCCCAAATACTCACGTTGTTTCTATCAGCTCATAGAGTTTACTATAGTATTTGTAGTGGAAATCTCTAATTTGATATTTCTCTAGTGAGTTTAATGAGCCTGAAAAGTGACATTTAGAGCTAGTTTTCTTTTTGTGCTTTGAAAAATGAAATACAAGTAGCTATCTGTTAAATGAGATAATTACATCGCTACTTTGCTAAAGGCACATATTAGTGATTTTTAGCTTGTTTCACTTAATTAAAGCTTTACAAAATGTGGAGTGCCAAACCGTTAATAGACCTGTTGGAACAGTTGCTGAGACCATGAAATAAAACCAGTTGTTCTAAACAAGTCACAAAAAGAGACAGATGAAATGGCTGGCAGCTCAGACATAAATTTCAGCCTTGGCTGCATTAGAGCAAATGTAATAATAGCGGCAAGTAACCAATATTTTTAATTTTACTGATCTTTCTGCAATAATTGTAGGGAACTTTTAATGTCTGTAATTAGAAYGTTAGAGATAGGGTGACTTAGACCAGTGCTGCACTGTGAGAAAGTGGATGCTTACTATAATTGAAAATTAATCACTTTTCATTACCAGGAAGGGATGCAGTTATTATTTTGAATGGGCTGAGATACATCATATTAATTATGGGCAAACAAATTCACGTATTTGAAGTCGGGGCTTCGAGGCCGGTAGGCATGTCTGCGCCAGAAGCACCTCTACTGACACAGTATGTTTGATGCAGAAAATGCACGTAGCTTTGTCTGTCTAGTAATTGTAGCACTGGAGTCCCCTGTGCTAAAATTTCTGATCGCAAAATCACTGGATTTTTTCAGTAATCCCCCAGTGAACAATCTTTGGGCTTTATCACTTTCCACAACGCGCGGTTGAATGTGCAGAATGACCCACAGAGAAAGCCGGGTGTAATCCCAGCTGTGTGTACGCAGTTCTCCCCGAAGCCTCTGAGCAGGTTCGAGCGGTGAGGCGACGCGCAGCCCGCGACGGCCGGTGTGCGGGCAGAAAACGGTGCAAGGGCTTTGCTGGGAGCGCGAGCGGTCAGCGGCTGCGTGTCGCCGTCGCGCCGGGGACGAGCCCTTCGCGGGAGCTTCGGGAGCGCCGCCGCTCGCCCGGCGAGGGCGGATACGGCTCCGCCGACGGCTCGGCGTTGAGCRGGGTCCTGTCTCTGTGACAAGCGGTCCTCCAGCGGGGAGAGGGCCTGCAGGAGGGACCGGTTGAGCCGTGGTTCTCTTCTCATGAAACTGTTTATGTTGCCCTGAGTGCAAATGTGAGCGCTGCAGGAAACACAGTCAAGCCGGGGAAATCACCTGTCCTTTAAGATGGTACCAGAAMTAACATTTCTGGACTGGCAGCATTTTCAAATGGAAATCTGTTTTGAATAGCTCAGGTTTTCAGCTGAAAATGTGGATGAAAAGTTTTTCCCCTTCTGTTTCGATGAAGAAGGTCTCTCTCATTTTTTCTTTTCCTTTTCCTTTTTTTACCGGATCTACTCTTCTGTCAAATGTATTCACTGACACCAGATTTATAACTTTAMCCATCACGTGTGGCACTCCCAACGTTGTTATAATGCTCTTGTGTTTAAAAGGTGGCRTTTTATACTCAGAAGATGATGTGAAAATGTCACCGTGTTACTCAACAATCCTTTTCCTGTGCATCTGTCACTGTTTCCAGCTGCCAAATGCGAGGGCAGTAGGCGTACAAAGYCTGCTTCAAATTTTAAGTCAGCAATAGTTTCTTGCCCAGTTAAGAATTTCCTAGAAAACACCTAATCTTTGGAACAACAAATGAGCATAATTGTGAGAAAAGCTTCCTTCTCCCTGGTCCGACAGCTTTGCCGTGGCTGAAGCGGAAAAGGTGAAAACAGAAGCTCTGGCGGTTCCTGCTTTTTCATGTGCACAGCTGTCCTGTCCGGGCTGTGCACCTTCCTCCCTTGCCATTAGGCTGAACACGGATGTGGCTGCTCATGACTGGGTGATTGATGTCAAACGTAGGAGCAACATTAAATTTGTCTGAAATGGACAAAGAAAAGCATTATTCACCGTAAAAATCTTGTCTAAAGTTCCCATCTAGCTGGTGCTGTTCCTAAATTACATTTGTGTGAATTTTAAAATGGTTTTTTAAATTTCTCAGCCCATGATCGTTCCCAA
Organism: Rhea americana; assembly: GCF_003343005.1. Classification (NCBI taxonomy): domain Eukaryota; kingdom Metazoa; phylum Chordata; class Aves; order Rheiformes; family Rheidae; genus Rhea; species Rhea americana. The sequence goes on from NW_028185539.1 coordinate 201,553, forward strand.
GGTCACAAAATCAGAAAGCTGGGATCTGAGGCTGGTTAAAGCTAGTAGTGAAAAATGTGCCTGTAATATATCTTCATATTTGCAAAAGTATTTTATTGCTGTCCATATCCTGTGAGAAAAATCCAATGTTCTTAAAAGACAAGCACTGCTTGTTATATAGACACTTATTAATGTTTATTAGAAACTCATCTCACTAACATCCATGGCTTTATTGGAAGTTCCTTAAGTAGCAAATCCAATTTCCTTTCTTATGCTTGTGCTTACTTAATTAGCATCAAAAATTGAATGAGGCAAAACAAAGTTTGATATTCATTTTAATAAGTTATATAAAGTTAGCATAATCTCATTGAGTACATTCTTCATTGTTTCAACTGCATACACAAAGTGCCTTTGCAGCAGTTTAGGTATTTTTTTTTTTTTTTTTTTTGCATCATATAGGTTAGATAACCTAGCAACTAATGAGACAACCAGTAGAAGAAAGGAATGCATTTTAAAATAAGCCCATTGCAGTCGGTGTTCTGGGGATGCAGGACTTCATGCTGCGTGTGCTAGCAGGTAGCTGGGGATCCTTTCATACAGGAAAGGGTTAGGACCTAATCCTGAGAGGCGCTGCGTCGCACAAAAGCCTTCAAAGAGCCTTCCAGAAACTACGCGATACGATGTGATCAGCTTGTAGGTGCAGAAGGCAAGGGCCTGCAGTGTGTCTCTGGTGACAACGCTTTTTGTGCGTGCGTCCTCCCAGCCCTGCGGTGGGTTCGGTCGGACACGTGCACCGGCTTAGGACTGCACCCGTTCTGGTGATTCACTCTTTTCAAAAATAGTTACCTGATCATGTGATGTCTGTTGACCTCAGAACAAGTGTTATCATATTGGAAAGTAATGATAAAAAAAAAATACTGTACTACAGTAAAGCTATTATAAGCTATAGTGTTTTGTGCCATTACTGGGGAATATGGTATTGATTTTTAATAAATTATGCCATAACCTACATTTTTGCCTGAGGTTAGCATTTAACACCATAAGCAGAAGAAAAGTGCAATATTATAGTGATATCAGAACAAGGTTTACCCAACCACAGGCTTCAGCTTTAAAATCAAGTTTAGAGTTTCAGCTGGCTGGGTCATGGTCCCCTGTCCYGTGATCATCTCCTCTCCTGGGGCTCACTTCGTCCTTGGGCAGGGGATGCTGACCCAAAGGAGTCTGGCAATCTGACTCTGAGCAGGTTTGAACGCACTGCTGCCAGCTTCTCTTCCAGGTGGTGCAGGGTTCAAAAGCAAATTGCGCCTGTTCCTTAGCCATAAGACAACCTTGCTCCAGTAGTGCTGGTTATCAACAAGGAATGTCTCAGAAATAGTATTATGGAAGTGAAAGACCAAAGAAATCCAGTTTCATGATTGTTGTGAGTAGATGTTTTTATACTTAATGTATCTTTTATATGCGGGTGTTTGGATGAAGGCATTAAAAAAAAAATCTTTACTAAAAGGGCTTTCACTCCAAACTAAAAAGGAGCTGTCTGCATATATCAATATTCAACTCAGGGGGAGAAAGCGTGGAGGGAAAGATCTCTYTGCTGTGGATGGAGGGTTGCTCACTACTGTGCTACAACCTTTATTCCCAAGACAAATATTTCACAAGCTATTTTTGCATCCTGCTTTTCACCTGCTTAGCATCAAACAGCAACTCTTTTCCTCATCATTTGTAGAAGTCCTAGCATTATGCCATAGTTTTCTAAACGATGTGATGTTTCCTGGGTGGTTCTGAGAATATTGCTCAGCTTGCTGAAATCCCTCCTTTAAACAGATCTGTCATTTTCATTAAGAACATGTAAGTAGACACAAATATGAAATGATGGATTCAAAATGATGGAATAAGTATTTTCCTGCAAGTACTTGTGCATATACTTTCCCCACTCATGAATCATGGCAAGCCCAGGAGGCTGTAAATACCTTTGCTGTGGATTTGCTTACCTCTACAGAAGAAGCTAGATTTGCAGTAGAAAGTTCTTACATGCAGGACCATGAGTCTCGCCCCCATTTCCTGATGAATCTCTAGGACACATGTAGCAACAAAACCCAAGTGTCCTAGAAGGTAAAATGTCTGAGAAGTTAAAACGGGTGATAAGAAGCAATTTATCCAAATCTATTATGTATACCAACTTCATGAATATATACAATATAGTAAACTATTGAGGAAGCAGCTGAGCAAAGAAAGTGAATGAGTAATTCAGGAGAAGGCTGTGTTTCTAGAAGAAAAAAAGTTAATGGGTATAACGGAAATGGACTCACTAGTACCAAAAATGTATGCATATTTCCTATTACTAATATCTCTTATTAATGCCTATACTGACAAGAGAAATAACTCTCTAGGATAACAGTTTCAGCTGCAAAATCAAAATCTGCAATCACCTATACATTTTTCTTTCTGAAACCTGCATTTGTGTATCATTCCTACATGCTTGCTTGAAAACGACAGTGCAAATTCTGTTCCCTCAGTGTAGGAATAAACTCAGACAATTTTAGATACTTACCAAAATATCCTCTAAGTAAAAAATTTAAAGTCCCCATTAGTATTAAACATTTCCTCTTCATGCTGTCACTGCTGCCATAGAAAGAGAAATGTACCTCAACTTGGCTCAAGCTTAAATTCCCTCTCTTCTTGCACTCCTTAAATAGCAAACTGTCAGCTTAAGACACTTGTTGCTGGTGATGACTGTGATTCATGACCCATCCTAAAGAACTGGGAACTTAATGGCTGTTTTTCATATCCTAGATGACTTCATTGTAATTCCTGGCTTCTAGTTTTAAGTTCATTTAGATGTATTGCAGTGGCTGTTTCAGCTTTCGAGCCCCATGGGGCTTGGTGTCATATTCCTACTCGTTTTAAATTTGACTTCAGTAGATCCGTTCCCAACTTACACTYGTGTAAGCGTGGATCACGTGGCCGTTGGCCTTAATGAAGTCCAATAGCTGTAACCAAAGTCAGAATTTTTCTCCCCCCCTTTTTTTTTGTTTGAGATACAGAGTACTGTTAGGCATTTGTTACTTTGAAATACATGCTTGGAATATAAGAGAAGTAACAGTTTAAAATTAAAAATCCTGTTTGCAAATTCATATTAATTAAAAAGGGACATCTGAAGCCAAACAAAAAATCAATGAACTAGCTGGTTCTTCCTCAGTTAAGTAACATAATTCGTTCAATTTGTTTTATGTCTCTAAGTGAAGAACCTTTTGCTCACTTTGATTCATGGACGGAGGTTAGAAAATGGTACAGTAGAAAGGAAATTAGCATTTAACCTGCCCAACTGAATATCCTAACTGATGTCTCAATGTGACTGCAGCTGTGAGTAAATTTTCCCGGTGAACCAGGAAGAGTATCTGTAATATTCATATGGCTCCCTGTGCCTTGAAGAAAACTTGGACTGTTTTGCGGGTATGACACCCCAAATTAGGAAAAACAGTCTAAGCAGGAGGTAATACTGCTTGACATATATCTAGTTTTTAAGCTAAAATATAAAAGGAGGGTCCCTTCCCCACACAAATCATTGCAGCTTCACTGACTTGAAACAGTTAGTGCCTGTGAAAACTGTTGTTTTGACAGCTCCTGTAGACAGGAGTCTACAAGCTCTCTTTTCTGAATACAGAATTATTCAAGAAGAGGCAGTGGCAACGCAAAACTACAGCACTACCCCATGCAATCATGTGAATTAAATTTGTATGACATTTGACTCCTCACACAGACAAAGATCAGCAGTAAAGAGGCTAAATATTTCTAGGCTGTGGACCCTCCTTCAGCAAAGCGTGATGCCTTCCTGCTTCAGAAACACCTATGAATAGTAAGACTTGAGTAAGACTTGAGGCCTTCTACATGTTCTTCCTTCCCCCCCCCCCAAGAAACATGTTATAACATGACTGACTACACCTCAGAGAGCCAATATGAAAAAAATGTATTAATACTATGGAATTAATTAACTCTCTAGGATTAAGATTTAGCTTATGTAACTGGCCAGATTTGTCATCACCAAATGGCACGTGGGAGACTTGCTGTCAGAAAGAGGCTGAAGAACYTTATCACTTGCTGGGATAGTGGGTTATGTCTTAAGGTACCCATGCAGAGTAAAAGAGTACGCTTTTGGTTTCAGCAGGAAGCTTGAGGGCACTTTGTGATGTTTCCCAATCTTGTTAGCACTTCACTATGTCAAACGTGCATACTCTCAGAAGGTTTTTCTCAGCTTTCAGGCACAGTAAAAATGTGCCCAAGGCATCTGAAGAGCAACAGGCTTTTATTTTATTTTTATTTTATTTTATTTTTTTTAAGAAGAACGGAGAGGGATTGTGAGCCAAGCCTTTTATGAAGTTGACAAAGGAAAAATAGGAAGGTAAATAAAAATTACAAATCCTTCCTGGCAGGCTGCAGTTTGCCATTCAACCACAGAAACTTACAGCTTTGAAATTTTCATTGTCATATCGGAAACACAGGTTTTTTAATCTACTTTTGTAATCATCACCGTGGAAGCAATTGTGATACCATATCTAYGGGATCCTGGCATCTGTGTGGAAATGACACAAGAAAAGAAGGGAGATGACTAGTTTTGGAAGAAGAAAGCTCGTATTTACACTTAGAGATGTGCAGCCTGAGTGATCAGCTGTGATGGAGGAAAGATGCAGAAAAGGCCTGTAACAGTTTAATGGGTGTTTTGATAAAATGTGTTTTTTTTTCAAAGTTTGCCGGAGTGGGGTTGTGTTTAATAAACATGGCGATTATGGTCARTGCAGAAAATATCTTTATATTCGTGTTTCTGCCCCCTTCCAGGTAAGAGTATCCAAATCACAGAGTAACAAGGATTGGTTCACAAAGTGTTATTCCCTTGTAAATTCGAAAGCTGTCTGTCTGAGCAGGCGYTGGGAGCGTATAGAAGCCTGTTTCTTCCGGAGAGTATTTCTGAGGACAGGTGCGAGACAAGACACTTTGAAGAAGCAGACCCCTTCGATCTGTCACATTTTTAAGCAGAGAGGCTGTCTAGCTACTAAAATTGGCAATGGCCTGAATTTAGCTRGTTTGGGGCATTCGCTGCTTTGCTTGGCTGTACTGCCGTGTTTTGTGCTGTATTAGCTGTATGCTTTTGGAGGTAGGGATCAAGAATGTGTTCCTAGCTACTACCAAAGGAGTTTTGCGTTACTCTGGCAATATATGACAGCCTTAATAATAGGACAACTGCCCGGTTTAGGGACTCCATCAAGTAGGCTATTCTTCAAGTATTTTTCTCTGGAGATGGATTTCTCCTCCGAGCTCCTTCCTGCGCCGTTCATCTGGTCATTTCCTAACCCGTTATCAGTCAACAGGGTTTGGGTGAGCTTGAATTGCTTAAATAGCAGATCTTTGCTAACACAGTTACYGTTGATTGAAGTGGGTTTGGGAGCAATCGCCCGAGCTGGTCAGCTTGCAGATCTGCGGGGTGAGTAGCCGTGGTGAACAGGATCATAAACCAGGGGCAGTTGTCTCTTCACCAGCTAGCTGGGGTCTAGGAGGATGTTGGTGTAAGGTGTGCTGATAGCCTAGCTGGGTACTGAAGGCCGTAGGAAATAATATAAAAGAAGCTTGCAGAGAGAACAGATTTTGAATCTTTTTATATGTTTGTAGGGTAGTACTTGATATACTGAGTGCAGACCCTAAAGCATATTTACGGACCAAATTCCCACTAAAAGACTTTGAAGGCATGGAGTACAGAAAACAAAATGAGATAATGTCAAGATCAGGAGAATGGCTATCCTTTATTCTGTACAAATGTGTTTTGGTTTTGTTTTTTTTCTAACTATTATTAGCACTAATTTCAAGACAGTGGCTTCCTATGCCTTTTTCAGGGAGATGTGAAGTACCAGCCTCCATACTTTACAKATAAGGAAAAGAAAGACAACTACAGAATACAGTATTTTAACTACAAGGAGAAATGTTGTGTATGTGCTGTTAGATCCAGCTTTTTTGTTTGCGCTTCATTTGATTATCAGTGTTTTCAGGCATCTAATGCATTAATACTTCTCTGCAGGGAGGGGTAGGGTTCATAGCCTTTTCAAAGCAGCTCTAATGAATGCCTTTAACTTAATAAAATGATCATTTGCCAACTACTTACCATAATGTGAACTAGATGTTTTCAGTCCAGAGATTAAAAGGAGATTTCTTTGTAAATGCACTGTAGTTACTCTTACTTCATGATAAGTCATATGTAGTTATACGGGATGTTCCCTGGTTATTGTTTTTGAAATATCAAGCGCTCTTAAAATAGGTTGGAAGGAGTTGCTAGAGTCTATATTGTTTCAATAATATATGGATTATCACTCTCTAAATACGCAATGACATAAAAGGCAATAATGCCTTTTATGGATCCCATGTGGCCTATTACACTAATGATCCATGAATAATGGGGTCACGGGATGAGTTTTGAACAGTGCCTTTCTTTGTTGGTTGTTTTTCTCATTTATTTACTCAGGAAAATTCAGTTTTAAGTATCTGCTTTTCAGCAAGGTCCTACCATTTACTGAGTTTTCATATGGGTTAATGGATGCCAAAGAGGTCAAGTGACTTCCCAAAGGTTATACAATGAGTCACTGAATTTGTTGAGAATAAAATACAATAACCTCCTAGTTTTCTGTCTTTTGCTCTGACTGATACTAAAGCAGAGAGCTTTCGAGATCAGCACGACCTCTGCTAAATCCCTCTGCTGCTGCTTTCAGGAGGCATCAAAGCTTGGTGTTCTCTGGTGAAATCTGACGCTCCTGAAGCACCGTTTCCCATATTTCTCATCAAAACAACCAGAAAGAACAGAAGCATTGCAATGCAACCAGGCTGCTTTGATCCCCTAACATAGATTCTCTCCTAGAAGAAAAACCGCGGGATAAAATAAACGCGTGGAAGCCCACAGACGCAATTAACCAAAATTAATCCAACGTGAYGGGAGAGTTTAGAATTAGTTATATCTTTGATTCTTGCCGCAGTGGCTTCTCTCTCTCTCCCCACATGCCAAGCCTCAGGCAGTTTCCCTCCTTCCACAACGYGCTGTGAYGCCGGTCCACCAAGCGCCGYWGAGGTGAGGGTTGAGGTGTGGAGGRCGCGTGGCCACACGRCTCCTCAGCAGGATTAGTAAGACAGGGGGACGATGTTTAGTGCTGCAGCCCTTGCTCAGGCTCGTGCTGTCCTCCCGAGCCYCTGCCCTGGCCACCGCGCCGGGAGAAGGGCTAGCTTGCTCCTCCAGTAGAGGACAAGGGTGGTGGGACACTGCTCCTGGCACAGGAGAGGTGGGATGTGTGCCCCAGCTTTGGTAACGCGCTGGCCCGACGGCAGGGTCTCGGCTGAATTCGGACTGCCAGCTTTTAGATGCTTTAGCCGATCCTTCGGTTGATGGAGGACGTTTGGCTTGGTGGGATGAGCCGAGGAGAGGAGGACTCCTGATGCTGGTCCAAGCTCTGACGCTGACCGCTTTCGCAGCCCTGGACAAGCCTCTGCCTCTCTGTGCCCGTGCTCCCCACCTGGAAGAGTGAGGAACCCTCGGCTCTTTGCCCGTCTCTCCCGAGCGGATGTGTGTGCACAGAGCTTTGCAGCTCTAAAGTGTTCATTATTATTATTACTACATGCTGAGTATTATTTTTATGCATTTAATATACTATAAAGCAATTACAGAATGTAAGGTACTGCGGAAATACGGAAAGATCTGCCTAGAATAATAATTTGATTTTGAAASTTTGATGCTAAAAGACTTCAGGGTAAAATTGTAGTGCAACATATGAGCTTTTAATGAAATGACTCCCATTACTTTTAATATGAATGGAAAAACCTACGTAACACACAGAAAATTTTCATTTAATTAACAAATAATTTGTATTAGAATATAGTTGTCAAATTCTAATTCATGAAACTATTCAGCAATGAACAGAAAATGTTTCTAGCAGGAATACCTCCATATTTATACACCTCAGAGCAAACAGTGTGCCAGTTATTTATCTGGAAAACATCACGTAACTGCTGGTGCTCAGAGGTACAGAGAAATTACAGAGCAGTCACGAGGAATTAGACAGTACATCTCTGACTGTATTTCCAGGTTGTTAATACCTTGCGCTCGAAGTGGCAGGAAATATTTTTGGGCAGAGGAGATGGGGCCAAATGGAATGTTTTAGTCATGTCATATTAGCAGGAAGCCACAATTAATTGATTACTGTTGCTAACGATTCCCTAAAGCTATGTGTTTGTTGTGTGAATATTTTGGGTTTGCCAGCATTATTTTGCTTTGTGTCTGTAGCAGCCGATATTGCTGCTCGCGCTGCAATAGCTGAGCGCCTGCAATCATCTTACTTAAAAATAGATTCAGGACTAGCACTGCTGAGGATAATTCACACAACGGCTTTCCGACAATCCAGTGCATGTGCTGATCCAGTGCACTGGCTTTGGAACAGTTTGCCTGATAATTATATCTTTACAGCTAACTGGGCTATCCAAATGATTTTCTTCTTCTCTCCCTCCCCAAGTCTACTGACCTGTGGCTAATGAGATTTGTGTTTCGATTAGTTGTAGAACATAAATTAACTAATCAATGAGAATGGATTCGCATTCTTTCTTGTAAAAGAGCTCTGCTGCAGTGATCTGTATTTAATATTCAAATCAATTTCAAATTCTCCGGATGATTCTGCTAATATGGCAGGCTGGGATTTGCAGCATCTGTATCCTTGCCACAGCCTGTAAATATGGCATGCTTATGGAAGCGCTCGCTGACCTCCAAAGCCTTCTCTGGTCTCATCGATTTACTCTTTTACTTAATAGTGACGATGAGAAGGTTAGGGGCAGGCAATGAGGCTCAGAAAGGCATRTGAGATAGCATTTTGCTTTTACCTAAAAGAGTGTTAGGACTAAGCAGAAGTCACAGGACTTTGAAAAATTATTTTTGTTTCTGATATGAAAATTCAGGGTCATTGTACGTTCAAATGCAAATTTCCTCTGTTCCAGAGGCGAGGGTAAAATGTGACCATTATCAAAAAGCAGTTTTATAAGGGCAAGGTTCTTTCATTCGCTTTCAAGATACAGAGAACTTTATCTTTTGCTTTGCTGTAATTGTCTCATCTGTACAATTAACCAGCATCTTGGCATAAAATGTGAAAATTTGTACAGTGTTCAAAGCATCTGTGGCCTTTATGGTACAAGTTCTGTTAGTACTGAAGCCACAGAAAATTAAATGTTCCCCGAAGAACTTCCAGATGTGTTTTATTCTAATAGGGTCATTATACAGTAAATTAAAAAGCAGGGTAAATGGAACTGTAAAATTTAAATTACTCTAAAACCACATCTCTTTGCTTTGAACATTCATTTGTGGGGTTGCATTTGCAATAAATGTGAATTAGGCAGCTGCAATAACTGTTAATCATATATTTATAAAATAGTAATGAGGAAATGAATAGCAGAGTAAGACAGCTGCACATTTCTCTTAATAGTATGTCAACTGTGAACATAATAAGATGTAGAAAATTGTTTGGTGCTATGCTGATAATGCAGCCGAATGTAAGAGATCACTTCAACCTCTTAACTTTACAGGAAATTATATWTAAAATCCATAAAAAGCCATAATAATACATTAGGGCTCTGAATTGTAGTCAATGTTTTTCTTTGCTTTGATTTTTCTGAAATGGGCCATACTTTTCCCAAAGTAATCTGCCAAAGATCACTAAGGCTTTTGTTTCAGGCTGCACTTTATTCACCATCTTGCAATTTTATTTAAAAGACAGTGCTTCTAAAAGCCCAGAGTGATCTAACTTYGGTGCTCCAGGATGGCTGCGCGAACACCCCCTCCCGCTCGCCGCCGAGGTTTTGTCGGCTCTCGGCGTCAGCCCTGCCGAAACCGGTGGTTCAGGTCACAACTCCACGCGAGGCCAAAGCAAAAGGTGAAATTAGAATATATGCGTGTGTGTATATACATACATATATACATATATGACACATATGTATGTGCATATAGCAAACCTTTTGCCTAGGAAGTGGCTGTCGCCACGGACTGCGGCATTTGCCCATCTCACAGCTGCGGCAGAGCGACCCAGAGGTCCAGACAGCTGCAGAAGGCWTCGAACCACCCGACGCCGAGGACGAACTGAAGGATTTGAACGTCCCTGCTGGTTTGCTGCCGGCGCCAGCAGACTTCGCAGCCTGCCCTTGCGCCAGGTGCAGGTCTCTTCCACGCGTAGTTTTWAACCAGCCTTAATTGAATTTTGCAACTGAATTGGGGTGAAGAGGAGAATGAGAAAGCTAACGGAAGAAAATCAGGCAACTGCTGGAGCGCAAAYAGCTTGTCGGCAAAGCGGAGAATAGGTGCTAAATGCATAATAAGAGGGCTGGCATGTGAAATGTCACTCATCAAAGCATTAGCACTTAGCAAGGAAAAGCAGGAGAAAGGAACGAGGAGCCTGGTCCAGCACTCGCTGGAGTCGATGTGAAAAGCTCCTCGGATTTAATCAGGCTGTAGACGGGCACGTGATGTAGGAAGTCGGGTTAAAGCCCCTCAGTTCAGCACAGCCGCTGCGCTGGCGGCGAGATGCTGAGTACAGTGCTGGTCTGCTTCTGCAGCGAACGCAAATCTGTGGTGTTCGCAGGAAACCTGTCCCAAAAAAAAGAAGCAGAATTGGGTAGCAAACACGATGACCCACTATAAAAAAAAAAAGTATTTGTTAATGATGCTGTTCTCAATAACGAATACATTTTGTGTGATTTTTACTCTGAATATGTTTTTTTACCATACAATGTTGCTAAGCATTTTTAATTTTGACATGCATTTGCTTGTGGAATGACGTGACCAGCACACTTTTTTTTTTTTTTTTTTTTTTTTTTTTATGGTTATTAATGGGAGAAAGGAAGACTGAAGGTTTTATAATCATCAGTTTCATGGATTAGCAGAGAATCTGCGATAGACTCGAAAGGTCAGTCAATGAAAGAGAAATTAATTCTCTTCTGCCAGAACGGAGCACTCTTCAATTAGTTCTGTGTGCTTTAGGTTGAGGTGAAGGGCCACCACATGTCTGCGTGGGYCAGCGGAGGTCACTAGCTCTGCCGCAGCACGGGCTCTGCTAACCTTTCCTAAACCTTTACAGCCGCTCGCTAGACCTAACCTTGAGCCTTCATCAAGCTGTTGCTTTTAAAAGAGATTTTTTTTTTTTTTAGTGGCTAAGAGATGATATAAATCTTTTCAGCTTTCTTAAAAACTGTAAAGTTATTGTGTAGTGGCTAGAGAGGAACGAAAAGTATCCTTGGCCTAACCCTACCAAAGGAAATATTGTCTATACAACATCAGCATATTATCCTGGGCTATCAGGAGCATAAGACACAGAGAGCCAGGCAGATCCAGTTGGATAGACAGATAGTTATGGAGGTATATTAGAGAYGAATTTGGCCACAGATTCTAGTTGCTAAAACAAAGTAAAAAATTGTTCATATTATTAAGTATAAATTAAAGGACAAGCAATGGAAAATGGCTTGTTTTCAATTTTTTTTTCTTTCCCTCTCCTTTTTTTTTGACATAGACAGTTCAATTCTCCAGGAGAAGCAAAGTTCAAGCTCTCATTTCCCATTGTACATTTCTGTGTTAGTGCCTCACAAAATAGCAGTTCATTTCTGGAAACCCTATTACTGTCCACACTCAAGCAGCAACTTTAACACATACATCTGTTACCTGGCAGCTTCTTCCCACACAACTCCCACCTCTGAGAGTTAAAGCTTATAGTTTTAAAAGGAAAATTGAAATAGCCCAATTTTGAACGATGCACATTGGAGAGAAAAAAAAAGGAAGAGAACACATGCCACTGCCAGCCACAAGAGCCTAATCTTGTCTTACGTTCTGATCCGGACAGATATAGAAAGCAGAACGGTGCATTATCATTATCTGAGAGATGTTTGTTTCGTGTGTAGACACTTAGCAAAAGAACTAATGCAATCAGAAAGTTAAAATATATGGGCTGGAAATACAAATTCATTAGACGTACACAAAACGTATGCTGCAGCGGATCTGTCGTATAAATTAGATTTTGACAATTATATGGATAGTCTGGTTGAGATGATATACGATTTGTTCACTTTATCTGTGCTGTGATTTAATTACTGCGAGAGACGTGTAGAGTTAGGACCCTGTCATTCTCTCACGGACCTGAAGCGGAGCTGGGTCCGTCTTGAGTACTTTGTGTTGGCTGCTTGAAGGATTTTTGCGTAATTTTTTGTTTGAAATAAGTCTCCACGCACCCGCTGCCAGTCCTTCCGTTGGCCTCAGCGGGGACCTCACCCTTCGCCTGTCGGACGGGGCAGGTCCTCCCGTCCTGGCAGGAGGAAATCCTCGGGACTCCGTCCCCTCTGCTCAGAAATGACCGCRGGAAAGTGCCTTTCCCGTCGCCCTCTTCCGCCTGGGCTTGAAACCCCGGGGTGGCTTGAAGCTCGGTCTGATGGCTTCCGACCCCCGGAGACGCCTGCCCCGTCCTGGGTGCCCGCGGAGCTGGAGGGAGACGTGCGCAGCCGGTTCGTGCGCCGGGACGACCGCGCTGCTCGGCGAGCCAAGCGCTCCCAGTTCCAAGTACGCAGCAACCCGGGACCGCCGGGAGCGGCACAACTCTCCCCTGCCCAGGGTACGCACGTAGTTCCTGCCCGAGGTTCGTTAGCGGCATTTATTCATGCTATAAACGCAGGCCTGTGCATGAAAAATGCTGCATCGGGGGCGACCGTTTAGGCAAACAAATGACGGCTGCGTCCCTTTTCGTGTCTGAATGTTGAATAGTTCTAAAGAAAACTATTAAAATGGAAACACGATTTGATAACTTCTTACAAATGCAGTAAATACCACTTCTTACAAATGAACGCTGGCAATCAATTTAATTTCTCAAATAAAATGATTAAACTGCTGTTATTGTGGAATCATTATTTTATTGCTAAAACCTTTTAAAATGTTAATTATTGTGCCCCTTGAAAAGCTTTCATCTTGCCTGACTTTGCTCTGGTGCAAAAACTGTCTCCTGGTTGTGACTTGTGGATTGAATGAAAATTCATGCTTTACCTTTTTTCTCTCTTCTTTTTTTTCACACCTGCAACTATTCTCCTTGGCTGTAATATTTATATGAATTTAACTTTAATTTTTCTCTGCTTTCATCTTCTGAATTAGTCAGTATAAAGCACAGATCACTCCTTTTCTGCTGCTTTCCTGTTTATTTGCTTTAACAATAGATTCATTAACTAGATTTTGGTGCTCAAGCCATGCRGACACATCCATTTCAAAGGAGGCTTTAATGGCATTTCATATTTTTCTACATTAAGGAAGATTAAAGTATATTACAATACCCTTTACTGCTCTATTTTCTTCATTTTAGAAGTGGTCAGTTTTTAAATTTTTTTTCCTCTTTCTTTCATCTGCAGTGTTCAATAAATTGTCCAAGCCTTTCAGATGATAGTTCCAGCAAATTGAGTTCTATATTACAACTCTGAACCATTGTTTAGCCCATCATCAGTCAGATAAAGCACTCCTATTCACACAGGACATCAAAAGAACAAATATATGTTCAAAGTGGCTAAAAAGATTACTGTGACTTGGATATATCATTTTGTTAATTGTTAGTGATTATTCTACTAGTTTAGAGGTGGTGAATTTGCTGACTCTGAACTCATGCTTGTGATGTAATCAGAGTATAATATATAGATATTCAGAGCCGTAAATTACTCCATTCAAAAAGGGTCAGGTCTATCATCTTCTAATGGCTGGGGGTGGACTAATAGCAACATTTTAATAAGAAGAAAGATGCAGACAGATGTCTTTATTTCACCTGTACGGTGCATTCCCAAGTGGTCTGGAGAATTTCGGTGGCAGCGAGGGATGAGTTAGGAGATCAGCACTGTAGGTGCTGAGCCAAATGCATCCTTGGTGCAACTTGACAGAGATCGGCTGCGTTTTACCTGGCATGAATCTGGCCTAATCAGAATTGATACTTTCGTTAGGTGAAAATGGCCAAAGTTAATGCATTAAGTTCCTTACTCTGCAACGATTTGTTCAGATGTGCTTAATGCTATACACTGTGAGCAATCCCTTTGAAATCAAGGGCAATATTTCAGATATTTAAATGATTCCYAACACTACTGTATCAGAATATGACATGGACCTATTATGTTTACCCCCACAGATCCAGATGCAATGGGGAAGTATTTTGTGAATGGGAAACAGAGATGGTACAAAATGTCAGAGCCTCCAAAATACAGAGGTGCCCAACTCATCTGGCTCTAAGCTGAAGGTAACAGAAAGAGTCYGTCATGGGAAGGGAATGGAAATGAGGTCCCGTTGCACTGCCACCTTGCAGAGACCCACGCTTCTGGTAATCACTGATATAGAACTATCTCAATATAAAAAACCTYGTATTTGAAGGATGAGTACAAACATACATCTCCATAGGCTTCTGCTCTGCAAAGGCAGCTGTGGAAATCTTGCAGATGCACAACCTGTAGCACAGGATTTTTAAGTGGGCATCATCTGTGATTGCGTGCTGCATCTCTTTTCTCGTGTGCAGTGTCCCTGCATCAGATAAAATGGAAAGGAAATACTGAGGGCTCTGATCAAACGTGACGGCACTGGGTGGAAGACAGATTTTGCAACAGAACAATCACAGGGTGTAGGTTTTAGGCAATAAGCAGGTAGCCTCGTTCTCTCAAAAGAAAAAAGAAAATAATGGAAAACTGTAACATTCATTTGGAGGCCTCAAAGGCATAAAAAACCCAATTCCAACTGTTATAGGTCCCTGCAGGAGTCTACAAAAGAACTAAGCTTTTTAAGTAAGAAAACTAGATTTTGGCCCAGAGGGCCCTGTCATTGCTGCTTAATAGATGAAACTCTTTTGATACAAATATGCTGTTTACTTCTCAGCTTCAGCTTTCATAAAATATAACCTTTTTATGATTTATGACCCCAGAAAAAGTGCAGGATGGATTTTTAGCTCTGAATTGGTTGAATGTCAACAAGAAAAATATAGATAACATATAGAAGTAGCAGGGTGTTAATACCACACAAAATGATGAAATTATTTTTGTTTAGAAAAGTTAAGTTTGTTTTTAAAGTTCTTTGTGGGTAAAACTGAGGAAAGGGTTTACCAGTAAAGCCATGTGAAGCCTTGCATAATACTTCTGTTTTGTTTTAATATAGTGTTGGCCTGACTGGAAATAGCAAAACTGATAACAGAGAATTCAGCTGTGATTTCAGTAAGAGCCAGACCATGCCTTGGTAACCCTTCTGGTAGTTACCAAAGCTTATCTAAGTTTTACCCAAGTAAACACTTTAGATTCAGGTCTTTAATGGTGAAATTGAGTTTTAAGAATTGTTCCAAAATTAAAGCTATATAAAGACTCTTATTACATATAAGGGCTATTAAAATCATATAGATATGGTCAGATATAATATAATCTAGCCTTCATTTTAATTTGCCTCGGTTGTTATTTTTCCCTCCTGACATCCACGTTCATGCCTATAGATATGTTTCAATTTAGCATACCCTGGTCTGTGATTAAAAAGAAACACACACACACACACACATTCTTGATGTAAAATGAAAATGAAAGTAGAGGAGGTTGGAAGATGGAGACACGAATGTTATGATGAGGGAGTGACTGTCTCTGAGAAGGCTGCACACATATTTTGCTGCAGTCTTCCACTTTGCATTGCTTCTTTTGCAGCTTCTTTGCTTAGCACTAGCAATGTGCCTCTTTTTCAGGTGGCCTTTTTCATGTTGTTTGTGAACCTGCTGAACATTAAAAAAAAAAAAAAAAAAAAAAGAGTTGATTTTTCTGGATGCTTGGGGAAATAGCCTGATCCCAGACAAATTGCCCAGGAAGTCTCTGAAATGACTTAGACTGCCACAGAGGCAAGGTTGTAAAAATTGAAAAGGTTTTCACTTTTGACTCTTCCACTATTGAGAAAGAGATATTTGCTAGTGTTCGGTCTCTGAAAACTGTCACTGAACAAATTAAAATAACAAAAATATCAGTCTGTGAACCCTCACATGTCTGGCCTTTCTGCTGCACTCTGTCACAGATTATTAATCAGTCAAGGTATGTATAGTATGCTCAGTAATAGTGGCTGGTAGGATGGTGAGCCAGCTGATATTTAGCAACTGCAGGATTTTTACAGGAAATGTATGCAAATATTGTTGCCTGAAAGCACCTTTCTGCCCATGCTAAATATGCTCTTGTGCATATTAGAAGAAAGAGAAAGGAAGCATGAAATGAATACAAAATTCAGGGGAAGGCGTGGGAGAAGCCGTTCTGTGGAAGCATTATACATCTTCCCACTCCCCCAGTTACTTACACATCTCTGGAGCCTCTTTTCAGGGGATCTGAGGACTGGAAAATAACTTGGAGCTCTGGTTCCCAGGTCCTCAGAGAATGACCTGAAGGACTACACACACGCGATAGCCAGCCTGARGCTGTCCACAACAGTATTTTTCTGCCTGAGACTTGGAGGTGCCCATGACACGGCTGGGATCCAGTCCCAGAAGAGGGAACCAGACAACAGCTCTCTGAGCCAAGTCTCTTGGTATTAAGGCTTGACTTTCCTGAGACTGGTTCAGATAAGCGAGATATCCTCTTTTAACAGATATGGTCTCTTTTGAATATGACTAACCTATGCTCAGACCATGCAGGGAGGTGTTAATCTTTTACAATAAAGCTGAAGACCATGCTCTCTACATAGCTTTCAAGCTGGAAGAACTAAAAGAAGCAGCTTATATTGTTATTGAATATATTCTGACAGGCTTTCAAATAGCAGTAGCCAGTCAATCTTCAAGAGCAGAACAGAGTGCAGCACAAGTTATGATATATTTTCTTTCATGTTCCTCAAGGCACCTTGTAATACCGTAGCCATAGGTCRTCATAGTTCAACTATAGCTCTTAATTAAAAAAAAATCTGTTAGTCTTCTTAAAGCAGATAATGGCTGTATAGTGATTACTTGCATAGCTGTACAAGTGTGATCCCTGACTTTATCCTTTCAGAAGCCTTTGGGGAAATGATACCAGAAATCTGAAAATTTTTAGTCATTACAGATAGCTCAGCACAGCTAAGTGAGTGTTGATGGTGTGACAGCAAACAGAAAGTTCCCAGGCAGGGTCCTCATTGCTGTACATTTCATTTGTGGCTAGAGTCAAATTTGCTCCACACCCTTAGCTAGCAACAGCCGTTACGGCGCAGCTCCTCGAGCCCCCAGCCGAGAGGCGCTGGGCAGGGCTGGGTTGGGAGAGCTRCCAAATGCTGGTTTGGAGCGCCCCATGTGCATCACTCTCTCTTTACTGAGCATAGGCTGGAGCCAAAGCTTGTGAACTGTGAAAAAAACAAACAAAAATAATTCCGTAAAATATACCTGCGAAATATGCAAATAAATGAAGAGATGCTATTAGCTGCATACTAAGCAACTTGAAACCATGGATCTATTTTCCTTCTCTAATGACCTCTCCAAAGTCCTGTGCTGAGGAAGGTTTTGAGCRTGTGGCTGAAGTTAGTGCTTACCTGAATGCCTCCATTCATTTTTCCATCAGTCAATATCAGTACAGAGCTTTGAAAAAAGCTGTGAAGAAGGAGGAGGGGACACAGACCAGGATGCCAATCAGCCTAGATGTGCAGTTACTTGGRAAGCAAAGGAAGCAAATATCTGCATGAAGGGATTTCCAAAGGCACCAAAACAAGGGAATACTGCAGAATTAAAATTACTGTGAAAACTTTTTGAAAACAGAGATTACGGAATACCCAAATTTGTCAGGCAGGTGTCTTTTCAACTGGCTAGCTCAAGAAAACAACCTGAGAGACAGTCACCAGATTCAGCAAATAACAGTCTGTGTCATTCAGAGGCATTACACATGGTTTATTTAGGTGACATTACTTCCTTCTGGCTTCCCACTGTTTCGTGGGTCAATAATCCAGCCATTACCACTATTAAAATGCAGATAGCTTCAAGAAGCTTTTGACTTGTATCGTTTTCAAGAGTATAAATCACTGTTGGACTGGGTCCTTATTCTGCCAGCCTCTAGACCATAGCTCTCTTCAGCCGTCAGGTTGAAAGACTCTGAGGTCCCCAGGCAAAGCCCATACAGGGGGCAACACATGGCTTTGAAGGCACCCTGAATCCCTTAAAGTTTGCCTGGTCAACGCAGTAACTGGAAAGAAGAGGCTTTAGACTGAGCTATCTGGAGACAAATGCTGCTGTAGCCTTTGAGGTAAAGTATATGTCTGTGCTGGGAGTCTGGAGAGGAGAAGCACAGAAAGCTTCAGCTAAAACTAGCTTAGAAACATTTATTTCCATTAGAAATTCTCTTTTGAACTTGCGACTGCAGCTGTTCCTCATAGATTGCTCTCTTCCCTGAGTGGAACATATAAGCGAAAATAAATAGGTCCATCTCACTGAAGAGATGTTGACTACGATGGATATATATCTATATATATCTATATATGAACATTGTATGTGACAGTTTAAATGTGACAGTCCATCTGATCTGCTCTCATGAGCTTATTAAATGTAGAGGCATATTCATGGGACATTATAGTCATCAGTAATATGTATGAAACCAGATTGCATTCAACCTGGAAATGACCCACACTGTGAACTCTACAAGCAATATATTTTCATATGTATCAACCTGAGAGCTGTGAAAACAAAAAGAAATTCATCAGCAGGGTGGTTTATACCTCTCTTGGTAAGACAAGGAAAGCAAATGATACCCCTTTCTCTCAGGAGAAGGACTGCCTCTAGTCTCAACCTTCCTTATCTGTCTCTCTTCAGCATCTTTCTCCCAAGCACTGTGAGGCTAGTTTTGAGATTGTTTGAGGACTATTTTTGAGGAGCAGTACTTTAAAAGTATGTGGTTTATTTAAAGTTATACACCTGAAAATATGGTAACTGGCCATTGCAAGAATTTGCTAAGGGATGTGCTGTAGTCAAAATTGGGATTGAAGGTCGTTCTAAATATATACTCAGTTTATCTGCAATTTACTGGCAGAAAGCAGGAGTTAAAAAATGATAGGCCTGAAGTCTGTAGGAAATCAGACAATATAAGACTAATTCCCCCTGATCTTGGTATCTGGTGGAAATCTAACCTAGCAAAAAGTCTGGCAGGTGAAGGAAGAGACCTCTCTGGGTTGCACAGRAAAGCTACAGGACAAGTTACCACCTTTCATGCCATTAGGAGATCCTCCATAATTATTTCTAACAACCTCTCTCAAAGTGGCCACATTGTCAGAATATCAGGCTGCTGTGCTGGGAACTAATATTTACTCAGAAAAGGTATGTCATCTTTCCTTCCTTCCCTTTCTTTAGCTGCCCTTTTTGAGCTAACACCATACTTTTTTTTTCAGTTATATCAGGGCTGCTTTTGACAGGGAAAATGCTCTACTTAATAGCACTGCAGCTAAAATCTTACGGCTATGTGCTAAATGCCAAATGGTAAATCTGGCTGTGTGATTCATCAGTACTGAGTATTCGTTTTACTTGGAGGACTCATTTGGCTGAAGGCGCTGTGCTTATGTCTTGCTCAATAGCCTTTAGGTAAAGTGAATTTACTTTGCTTGTCCACTCTGAAGGCTAGAAATTCGGTAGTGTTTCATTTTCAGGTAGAAAGGCAACGAACTGCTCAGATATTCTCTTGAAGCTGTCCTGAAAAGTAGCTTATAATGACAGAATCATAAAGGTCATTGTGCTATTTTCTTTTCATAAACCTGGCAGTGGAAATATTTCAGGTTCTCCTGATCTTTATTCTCTCTCTCACCATGACGATGGTGCTGGATGTCTGATTCTCTTAGGCTCCCATGAATTTCTGAATGTTGGAAATAAAACGCAGAGCACAGGCGAGCCCTGTCGCAGCTTCTTGTTGTGAGAGGCGGGATGATTTGTGCGGGTTTGGGGCCCAGAACAGGAAGGTAAGCTCATTCCAACGTAAATGCCCGCAGAGGGCCCTCAGAGTCCAGCGGAAMGGATTTCTTAGATTGCTAGGAATTTGAAGGATAGCAAGGCCTCTTATAGTGCCAAATGCAACAAGGAAAAGAAGATGGGCCTAAAACTGGGCCCTGCATTTACTGTGCGAGGCCCTACTGAAATAAACTGAAAGTTCTAGGAGATTGGCTCAAAGTTTAACCGGGAACTCCTGTAGCTAGTTCCCACAGTGGCGGTAGAAAAGCCAGCAAAAGTGGCTCTGAAAGACAGTCATGGAAGAGAAGACATTCTGTGTTAGGTCGGTCCACCATTCTGTCTCAGCTCTGTAGCGTTCTTTGCCCTGCATGATCCCATGCTATTTTGCAGCCATTTAATACGGGGTTTTCAACTGTGGTAGGCATAAAAAGGAGGCCTGCAGGCTGAACAGGTTTCTGTAAACTGAAATCCTGACTTCAGGCAGAAAATGTACTGCAGCTAAGTCAACATATTGCCTGGGCTCACTGTGCTGGAAGAAGCTGCACACTGATATGGTTACATGGCTTCTGGATCAACTAAGGATGTAAGCAGAGGAGCGTAGGTCTGTCTGCCCTTAGAAAAAGTTTTCCTTGAAAAATGAATGGAAAATGAACTGATGGTTTTGAAAGTGTCTCTCTTAATGTCCATCAAAAGTCCAAGTAAAATAAATYGAGCTCCTTGTTCTGGAATAATGTGTCTTTTCTCTGTAGCTCACAGCTGTATTTCTTCAAGAAGATGTGGTGTGCAGAGGGAAATAAGAGAGCACGAAACAAGGCTGGGGTTTGAATTTCAAGCACAATGATTCCTCAGTAACTCCCAGTTTAGATAGTTTACACTTGAAGCGTCTTCTTGTGCTTTAGCATAATGTGCTCCGCAAATGAGCAAGAAYGAGAGTCTGGAGAGAGGGTGTCCTTACAGCGGGAGGAGAGAGCTCTCGAGACGTAGCAGCTCTGCAATAGCTGCTCGGGATTATTTCTCCAGACAGACAGTTTCTGAATCTGATTTTCCCTGAGTGTTGAGACTAGATTTGTTGCTGGTTGTGTATTTGTGAGTGAGCGTGAGCAAATGGCTTTTGTCAGGCAGACAGGCACAGTTGTTTATCCTGGGCACAAACCTGGCCATGAGTTTCCTGGACATGGCTGTGAAATCCAGATTTATAATCTTATTGGTCAAAAATGGAACTGGATCATTAATTAAAGATAGTAGCTGTGACTGATCCTATAAAAGATGGCATATGTTTGCATTTTTAGGACTGTCCTATTCCTTTCAAAGTTGTGACCTGGTTACAAGTCCATTTGGCTCAATGTCCCATTAATTCAACTTGTTCTGTGATGCAGGTCAGCATCCGTACTATTCACATGGGCTTGGTGAGTGGCGAAGAACTAAATTAATCTGTATTCTTAATTAATATTTATGTAATTGTGATATATGATGTGAAATGTTCTCATGAGTGAGGGTAAATGGAGATCAACATTTTGTTTTGAAGAAAATGACCAACTTTTTGTCTGTAGTTCTTATTTTTACTGTTTTTCTCTCATCTAACTGTAAGATATTCATGGTTTGGATATATTTAAATTCTCTGATTTTTTGCTTGAGTAATTCATGCCTGAATGCAGAGGGTGTACAATCCCATAAAAGATAGTTTTAATTTGGTGCTGTGGTATATATACTTTGCATAGCACTCTGTAAATACATATAGAGTGATATACGAGGGAGTACCAAAATTCTTGGAAAAATGTGATGTGTTATAGTCATTCCCAAAGGAATCACACTTGTTTAGTACCAACAGTGAATTTGGTCATCTTTTCCATGACTACTTTTGAGCCAAAGCAAAGAGATCCCAAAATATTTGCTAATGGAACAAGTTCAGGTGAACTGTACAATCTGTTTGAGGGGTTTGCTTGGTTTTGTTGTATATTCTTGAGGTCAGTTACATCACCAAGTCTCAGAATAGGCTTTAGTGTTGTTGTAGGTACTGTTATACTCCATGTCACCATCAGTGTGAATCAAAAATTTGCAACACAGCCAAAGATGTGTTTTTTTTTTTTGTTTTTTTTTTTTCCCGGAAACATTTCCCCACATTTGTAAAAATTAAATGATCCTTTAATATGAAGTCATTGTTAATGCTTTCTTACTAAAATTGATATATATTATCAGTGTTTCATAATTATGTGTTCATCAGTAATCTAGTAGAAGCAGCCCAGACTCACCCAGTAACAGGAGAGATTGGATTTGACCAGGTTGTCAGATGCTGGCAAATCCCTGGCACTGAATTAATACGAAGTGGAAGACTCTTCTGCTGATCTGTTTGCTAGCCTGGGGAACAGCAGGCAAGGTCAGCTTCAGTTAAATCCTCCACGCAGTTACCATGGCCTATTTCACTAATTGGCATTTTAGCAAAGACAGCATGGATAGGTTTTGCTACACTCCAAAGCTGTAAGCCTCATTTTATCAGAAATGGTACCATGATGGTATCATTTCAAGTGCCAGCAAATCCTGCTTATCATGGCTAATCAAGTCAAAATCAAGTTTACGTGCAATAATAACGGTTTAAGCCATGCCAGTTGTCTGTGGCTCTAGCTCTAGCAGTGCRTCTGTAGATCAGATTAAGGCAGTCRACAGCTTACTGATTTCTCCCTTTCCTTTGCAGCAATATCTTGGGAATTTTCAATTTATTTAAGACAATTCTACGCTCCCTTGTAGAGTAACTGGCAATGCTGCTATTGCAAAACAGAGAAGTAGTTTACCCTGAGACTCTCCAGTTTTCTTCTGCTTCTGTTATTTCCTGGACTGAAAGCTGCAGACAACTGCCTGCAAGGCCARCCTTGCCTCCCTTGCCTTGTCTCCCTTGCAAGCATTTGCAGTTTGAGGTTTCTAGGATGACTTCATGACTCGGACGCGATTATCGGTCTCTTTACAGGGATGTGCTCACCTGAATCGGGGCCTTACAGCAGAAGCAGTATATGTAAGGGAAGTGCTGAGAAGAGTAATAAAGAGCAATCGTCCTGTGAGTAAATAAAAATTACAAAAGGAAACAATAATCAATACATTTTACAGTTCAAGAGTTCAGCACATGCTGTTTCAGTACAGTACAATGGATAGGCTGCATCCATGGATTATGAATTCCCACGTTTATGTGGAAACAGAAGTAAATAACTGAAACAAGAGTCATGTTGCAAGAATGTAAAACCAAGCTGGACTTAATGGTGTGCTACATTTAGAAGAGTGATGTGATCCAAGTAGTATTCACTTTATCTTTTCCTTCAAGCTTGGCTGCCTGCAACCTGCCAGGACCAGCTAATTCAGAAGAAACCATTTTTCTCTATTTCAATCACCAGTAAAATACAATATGCATTGCGCTTTGTTGCCCTGAATCTGAGAGCCTGACATTACCAAATGGCAATGCCAGGCAGGGCACGGTGTTACAGATGTAAATAAACAGTGCTTCTCGTGTGGGTTAGGAGAACCGTCATTTGGACCAGATACAGGGGATCGCAGGGCAGTGTGACGATGCTGTGTAGTCCTCAAATAATTCTTCAGGAGAGAACGAATGGCGGAAAGTTTCAGGTCATGATGTAAAACCTTTTATCTTTATGAGTTAAATGCAGCAATACTGTCAGAAGTCTGGTCTTAGATCTCCTATTCAAAATCAGATTTTATATATGCTTCATTACCTCTCTTCCTTTCCTGACTTGCTTCATCCTCTTTCCCTGCTTCTCACGTTGCTGTAACTGCAATTATCAATCAGATACTGATCTCCAGCTTCAGTCCCTTTCATCTTTCCATCAGCGTAAGAGGAATGGAGGAGTGATTTAACAAGGCCGTAAGTGATTCCCCTAAGTGAGAAGGATCTTCCAGAGGGTTTGAAGTGGTGTAATTGGCTTCCGATCTCTCCTGCTGCGAATGCTCTTGGGCCGGCGGTGCGGGAAGGGCCTGCTTCCCCGAGAGGAAAACATTCGGGCTTGACCTGGATTTCTCCTGGGAACACAGGGACCGGGCGGCGGATTGCACTGCCCTTCCAGCGTGTTGAGGAGCAGGTGGCCTCAGCGGCATTTTGGTTCAGGAATGGCCGGATGCTAAGCCTGGCTTTTGCATAACTTAAAATCTCTCCACGA
This sequence comes from Rhea americana, assembly GCF_003343005.1. Taxonomy (NCBI): domain Eukaryota; kingdom Metazoa; phylum Chordata; class Aves; order Rheiformes; family Rheidae; genus Rhea; species Rhea americana. Next base: position 225,626 of record NW_028185539.1, read on the forward strand.
AAGGATTGCAGGCAGGCTTGTGGGAGAAAAAGTGAAGTTCTTTCTTGGTTAAAATGTTCCTGCTGCCAGGCGTGGATCTATTTTGCTCTTGCTGATGATCTTGTTCCAAACTGAGGAGTCTGCTATATAATGTGGACTTCTATTTGATGATAAAAATCCCATTTTCCAGGTTAGCACATGTTTTAGCCCGTAAAGACTATATCAGTTCTCATACATTAAGGGTCTAAGCTTGTACATCATGTCTATGTGATAATGCAATCCAGGAAATTATACATTAAAAAAACCCCTCCTGCATAGATGTACTTTCTAAAACTTATATTAAAAAAGCTGTAATTTGGGAAAATAGTTTTTGCTATGTGATGTTAAGAATGAACAATTTTGAATAAAAAACACAAAAAGGATAAAATTTGAGTGCTGGGCATTGTCAGACAAATACCGTGCCTATAATCTTCATCAAAGTCAATCTTGTACAGATAGTAACAGTTGTGCCCTTGTTCTAATAGAGTAGAGCCATTTTGTTAATTTCACCGTATTTTGCGAGGTGCATGGAAAATACATTTTATGAGCAGGTGCTCTCTTACTTTATATAGGAAGTATTAAATTTGATACCACTTTCCTTTAATAAGACCAGATAATGGCACAAAATCTGAATCTATTATCACAAGGAAGAAAGTAACAAAGACCAAAAACGAAACAAATGTAATTTTTTCTTATTACGACGTTCACATTTCCAACTTGTGGACTGTCTATGCTTTACTTTGTAATAACTACTGTGACTGACTAATTCTAGCATAGATATTGTTTTTAAAAAAATCATTGTCAGTCTGTTCAGGGCTGTGTCTTTCTGTGCTCATGGTAGCCCATCTCCTTAAGCAGGTTGAGTTGTGCAACTACCCAGCAGGTGAAAAAATGTTCTCCTACTAGGATATTGCAAGCTTGCATTAAATGGTTACTAAATAATTCTATATAGTGGTGAGAATGGGACGTATTTCTACCCGCTGGCAGGTATATTTGCACAGTGCAAGGTATCGGTACTGTGTGGTTATAGAATGATGCTTGCAATGAAAGTATGTGCATTTTCTCCGGTTTCGCCCTCTTCCCCAGCAACCATAATAAGCTATGAAAATCAGCCAGCAGAACTAACATAGATGAGATGACGCAGTAAACATGCAGGCAATGATTTTTTTYCCCAGTGCATACAGTATGAGCCATTAGCCTGCAAGCCACAATGGTGCATTCGTATTTAGGGTAATTTTCACACTAATATAGTATATTCAAGTCAGACCTCATACCATGGTGAAGGTGGTTTAATGGCTGAGTTAGGTAAGGGAAAGAATTCTGATATTTATCAGCAGATATCAAGATTAATATACATTTGTGATTTAAAATTTGTTATGAGAAAATAACAAAGCTATTTTGTCTGTTCAAGTGAGTGAAACATTTGAAAAAAAATAAATGTGGAGCATGTTTTGTGCATAAAATTTGCTGCTACATACCAACTATTTCTTCTCCATATATGTGTTACAGATGGTATTTGGTAAGGTCTTGCAGCAAACTGAGGAGGATCCTAAGAAAAATTCAATAAAAATGTTAATGCAAATGATAAAAGCTATAGCTTGCTCCTGGGACACATAAGATTTGTGCCACAGATTCTGTGGAGTTCGCTACACAGTCTCATACTTTATTTCTYGAGGGAGTGAAATACCTGGGTTGGACAAGGTAAAGGCTGCTGGATAAGCCCACAGAGCTGCTGAAGRGGAACCCAGATTCTGGCTCCCGTAGCCAAGGAAGCCTTCCTCAGCTGCCATCCCCGTCTGTACCCTGGGGAAACGGGAAGCGAAGGCACGGGCATTGCTGGGCTGTGTCTTCTCACAGGGTAGCCTGAGGTCTCACATGTCCGAGCCAAAACGGCGGGCAGATAGGGCAGGTATGGCTAAGTATGCGTGCAATGCATCTAGCCTACGGCTCGGTCGCATGCAGGACCGTGGCCCATAGTCGGGATTTCAAACCATGTGTCTTCTCACGAGTTTTCTTAATCAAGTGTATTGGTAGAAAAATCTCTGGTCAAAGACTCTATTCAGGCAAAGATCCAAACATTCAAAACCTTCTGTATTTTGCAAATAGGCAAATAGACTAAGAAATATGAGAAACAAAGGGAACAGAAGAAAAATTCATGCCTGTGCTGAGAACTTCAACACAAAGTTTTACCCATTAGGAAATTTGGGCTGACTGAGTTATTACCTCTCAAAAAACAGCGTTCATAATGGAAATCCTGACAGAGCCTTAACTACAACTGTGAGTGGTACAGCTTTAATTAACTCTGCCTTCAGATGGCTGCCATTAATATTTTAAAGATTTTTAATTACAATAATTTTATTAGTTTATGAAAAATATTCTCTCCCTAGTAGTTTAATACAGAAAATATTCCAAACACACCACTTTTTCTTTTTGCTCCCTTTTTTGCCTCCTAATTTCCATGTAGACAACAGGTTTCCTCCATTCTTTTATTTTTGTTCATTGCTAGACCACATAGCTCCTCCCCAGCGCCACAGACATGAAGGTTTTCCCCTTCAGTTTTGTGTCTCTGCATGTTTTTAAAGCCCTGTGGGGCAAGAAGCACATTTATGGTCTCTAAATCATGCTCAGAAGCTAAACCTGGGTTCGAACGTGTGAGGTTTTGTAGAGCCATGCATCCCCATGCCAGCTCTGCCCTGGGATCTGCACTGGCTACCCGGGGATTGCAAGGCAGAAATAATACGTTGGTTTTACTCTATAAAGCCCAGAAAGCCTTGGCCCCTGAGAGTTTTCTCAGTGGTATGCGATGGGGGAACGAGTTGCTGGGACTCGGTGTGGAAGTGGAGGTGGCATTTGCAGCCTTTCCCCGGGACGGCCATGGCTTTAAAATGAGCCCTTGCCTCCTTGCTGCTTCTGGGCATGGGCTGAAGCTCATGTGCTCTCCTGGAACATTACATCTACTGGCAATAAGCTGGCAAAGATATTGTTTATGTTTTAAATATTTTATGGTTATTTCTTACCTGCTAACTCTGTGAAAACTGTTATTTTTAGCTTGATATTTGTCATTTCTTACCAAATCAAATAAAACTGAAACTCAGAATAAATCATTTTAATATCTCAGTCATAAACAAGGCCTTAAAGAATTGCATGTTAATGATTATTGGTGCAGATAAAACAACGAGAAGATTAGCTGTGAGAAGCTATATTTTCCTTTGGAAGAAAAACTCCGTGCAGTCAGAATCTTCAGGAAACTCTATATTTGACTTTTCAGTATATCACTAAAATGGTGCTAAAACAACATTACACTGCTGACATGTAGGTGAGCAAGTGAAATGGTCAGAGYCAGGTAATAAATTGCATTAGTGTGTAATAAATCTGTTTCTCGTGCAACCTGTACAACTTCTCATACAGATAATACTTTACTATATGATAATTTATTGAGAGACTACACTTCTGATGCATAAAAATATTTGTACATAAGAAAAAGCCCAATATTTACAATTTAACCAACCACTACAAACTGATATAAAGCAGAATCTGCCATCCAAAACAAATGAGACTCCAAACAGATGCTTCTATTGACTTATACTTSAATTCATTTCATCTTTATTTTATTTCAACTCTACCTTAATTTTTTTTTTTTTTTTTTTGTAATCCTCTGTCCAGAATACGACATGGATAACATTTGAGCAGGCTCATCATTTGAATAATCAGCCATTTAGTGACATGTCTAGTCCTGTTTAATGACTGAATCTGTAAAAGTATGACCTCAAGCACTGGTTAACTTTAAAATAGCTGTGCCCACTGCATGACATAGCCAACAGGAAGCCATTAGAGCTCCAGCAATTACCATTTACATCCATCGACGAAGTCCCTATTTTATTTTAATCTGCTTAAGTACATTTTCTGCACGAGGTTAAAATATAAATCCCTTCTCCTGAACAAGACTGGTTTTCTGGCTGACTTGAGAGCACAATTTACAACTGATTTAATTTGTTCTTCACAAACATTCCTAATGACATTACCCTGGTGCATATACTGACTGCCTCCTCTTATTCCATTAACTCCCAAATCGGGTTTAAAGACCATATTGATGCTAGATGTTATTATGGGTGATTATCAAAACAACAGACAATGGGGCAAAGTGTTTACTAACTGGTTTATATATAATTTCTGTAATAACTACAACAGATGGTAATGCTACAAACAATAAATCAAGCTTTTCACTGCTGAAATAAATTGGCAGCCTGCAGTACAGAAATGCTGTATGTAACTATATACAGATGCTTCAGTCATCAACTGTATTGTTCATCTTATTAGAAAATGGGTCTGTTACTGCTATTACAGGAAATCTTTCCATTTGCAATTACAAATGTATATTTTCAATTAAAATTGTTTTTAACTGCCAAACTGGTTTAAGTATACTTTAACCTTTAATTACAAATAGAGTAATCATGTACTGCCAAACTGGTTTGAGGCATTTGTTTGTGTCTTTGGAAGTTCCTACTCAAATTGGGTTTCCACTCCATAAATATATTTCTGCCCTTCAAGAATCCTCTGGCCAAAAGGCATTTGCAGTAACTTTAGGAAGTTAATTCAATAGTAGCTGTGTGAGAGGACGCTATATTCGACAGTGCTTAAAATATCAAACCTGCAATTAATTTCTTTCTTTCTTTCTTTCTTTYTTTTTTGGTAGTAATTTATCAAAACATTTGTCTTTTTGTACACTGTCTTCTTCTGAGCATCTTAGTAAGGAGCTGATTCTGTGTTTTCAAACTCATGTCACCATCTTCTGGCCTTTCAGAGCTCCTGGGCTGTTCTCTGGGAGCCAAAGGAAAAAACACCCAACAGTTGCTCAACGAGTGACATGCTGATGTAATTTTCTCCTTAAGTTGGGAGAAAATGATGACAAATTTCAAGGATGAGCAGTAGTCTCGTATGAATAACAAGAATGTTTGCCTTTTTGTGCYGTTCAGAAGAAAACAAATGGGAATTTAATTACAATTCCAAAAAGGGGTAAGATTTTTACTATTTTCCCCTTTTTATGGTCTCTTTGAATTGTTCTTTGCCTTAAGTTAAAGCCAAATAAATGGAAGACGAAAGTGATCAATCAGAAATGTTTTCATGGGCAACTTTGCTAATGTGGATTTTCGAAGTGATAGAGGCCTAGATCTGCCAGATAACTAATTTATACTGATTTTCAATCTGACTTTAGCATGTTCCACTGACGAGTGGCTAATTTTGAAAATTGCTTTAAGTAACTATCTACATCTTTTGGAATTTATTTCTCTTTACAAAATAGATGCTGTMCCTTCATTATTGCTGACGTGCTTTTTGGGCTAGATTCTACTCCCTGCTCTCCATCGTGTCCTGTGTGCGGTGGTACCCAATGCTCCAGCTCTGTGCATACGTTTAGATGCCTAATGCTATGTATATATACATACACATAACAGAACATAGGAACACACAATAGTGTGTGTGTGTCTATATATATACACACAYATATATACATACACATAAATACACACACACACACATATATATAATGCTACATCTAATTCTTGGAGAAGTTGGGCCTTGAGGGTTATGGAACATCAGCCATCTAAAAGCAGCTTGTGTTCTCACATCGCAGAGAGAGGACAATAGTAAAAACCAAACCAAACAAAAAGGCACAATACAGTATTTTGGAGAAAGGACCAGACTTTAATTTACTATTCTATTTTCTCTTTACTAATCATTCCTTATCATGTCTCTGTTTTATTGAATTGAATGGTTAGATTAGCTCTTTCTCTCATTTCTGCACTCCTGGAGTTAGACACTCAGTTCACCACACAGAAACTTGGTGGGATAGTGCTGTTTAATACCAGCCAAGGCAGGAGTGCCTTTTCTTTCTATATTAACACTTTTTTGAGGTGAAGTAGTCAATATTCAAAATCAAAATAGTTTATTCACAAGAGTCCTGGAAGAACCTAAGATCTGTGGTACACATTTGTGCTTGAACGGGAAAGACCCGAAGATGCAGTGTCCACATGTGTACTGCCTTACAGATCTACAAGAAAATACAACCTTAAACCTGAAAAGATTCTTTAAGAATTTGGGCTATTTATTAAACGAAAGAAAGAAATAAAGTCAGTGTAACTGCAGCTCCTGTACAAAATTCTGATGAATTTTGATAGGACTCAGAAATGTAGAGCACAGGAAATTCAATAAATGATTTTCATATGTATTGAGCATTGTGTAGGAGATGGGACACACAAGAAGACGGAACAAGATATTTGTCAGAATATTCAAAATATGTTGTAATGAATTATTCATGAATATTCTGTGTACTGAAACATGTATTTTYCCCCCCAAATAATCACATTATAATTTCAAGGAGTGAATTAAGCCATTGAAATCATGATTGCTTTGTGAGCAATTTAATAACAAGAAGATAACTGATGTTTGAGTTAACTTTTCAGGAGTAGTGAGAATAAAACATCAGCTCTTTTACATAATTTTTGGCCTACCTGTGATCTCACTACTTTGACATACATACTTTGGCATAACTCCATTGGCCTCAATAGACACCTGCATAAAAAGGGTAAAAATGCCCTTTCACTGGCTGATCTCTTCATAAGTACGATGTAAGAGGTTTATTCCGAACGGTGGTATGATGAGATAGAAGTGAAATGCATTGCTCGCAGTCAGAGCTGGTTGCTGACAGATGTAAAGTCCAGACCTCTTCTTCCTCAGCTCTTTCCAAATGAAATACCTGTAAAGAAATGGCTTTGATAACTGCAGCTTTTAAAGTTAGCGTAGCAGGAATCCAGGCATGCGTCCTACGGTATCACGTCCAGACTGCCAGGACAGGATCATCTGTCAATGACTTCAGTGGTGGGAAAATATCGGCGGGAGTGGTTTTCCTTCCTCTTGTAGCATAGCTGTTTGCTCAGGTCCAGGCCCTAAGCTCCTAAGAGTCTTGGGGTCACCAAGAACCAGCCTGGCCTTGGCACTAATATTTGCAGGGTGTTACCTGTGGTCTTGTAGAGATCTGAGGTGCAGCAGGGGCCATTGGGTGTCTGCTCATGTTCCTGTCCATTGCTGGAGTGCACACATCTGGGTGGATCCTTGCGCTGCCACTGCAGAAGCTCGGAAGCGCTGGCTCCTGCCTGCTCAGGGTCCCTCTCCGTGCCCCGCTCTGCGAGCCCTGCCTGTATTTCTTGCCTCTGTACTAGGTTGCCCATTGACTGCACAGCGACCTGGCTGCTGGAGGTTGCTGCTCTACGGAGAGGTTTTTTTTGCACGGCTGACAGCAGCCTGCAAGATGACTCCCACTGAAGAGCGTTGAACATATAGCACAACACCCTTGCTCTGCTCTTGGTTATATGTATGTATGCAGAATGAGGAGCAGATGCAACACAGATGTTGCAAATTATACCTGGTGTATATAATAAAGATTAAAAAATATATTCCCAGCATCAGAAAGAGCTTTAATTAGAAGGTGCAATCTGATTATTTGCTAATTGCCTTTCCATATTTTTTCAGGGCCTCACAAAGCATCAAGGATACTAAAGAGCAAACAGTGCTTTAAGGCCACAGTACAATGTGACAACAGTGATAGATATGCTAATTTCTTCATTCAYGCCACTTCACTTCTTTTATTCTTTCCAATTAAAGCAAATGCTACTGAAACTGTAATTAAGCTAGTGCCATAGCCCTGATTGCCTGCTGTTTTAATGAAATCCTATTGATTTTTCTTTTATTTCTAATGGCCACACATTGTGTTCAATGGTCAAACACATGGAGGTTACAATGTGCGGCCAAACTTAATTTTTGTTCTCTAAAAGGGTGGTCTTATCAGCAAGAATATCAAAAGAGCTATTTATGTGAGGTCTCTATAGTTTTTGCTCTATCTGCCTGAAGAGATCCACTTTGAGCAAACATATTACCATTAAAAAGAAATGAATTACATTTTGTAAGGAACAGAAATCACTATTAGGCTTCTACAGTTGCCAAAAGATGCACACAGACCTGGCATAATCTCAGTTCTCTGTACACTTTTAAGGCTTTTTTTTTAATATCTGAAAGTGGAGTTGGGGAACATTACATTCTCTCCACAGGATATTATAAATCACACTAGCAATTTAAGATATAACAGTCCATGAGCACTTGCTGATTGTTGATAATTTTATGGACGGATTCATTTTAATGGRTAAATTTCACAGCAATATTTTTGATTTGCCTAGAAGTAATGAGAAAGATAGGGAAAGAGAAAAATCTCTAAAAATCCCATAAAAACATAATATGGCTATAAACTTATTATTCACCAGTTACATTGCTCAGATAGGGAATTAGGTATTTATCTGAACGTAGCTCTTCTGTGGCTGCACAATCGTACTTAGGAACCAATGTGTACAAATCAATGCATTGGAGGAAGATGCTAATTTCACTAAAAAGGGAATCTATCCACACTTATATCATACAACAGCAGGGACTCGCTCGGTGTCCAAGGACTACCTACAGGAAAGTTTTAATTCACAAAATGTGAATATACATGACCATGTTCTGGTTTTGCTTGAGGAAAATAAGTAGTAATAAGGAACCATGGTTTCCTACCACTCTTTATCTAAAAAATGTTTCTTTTATGACTGCCACAGAAGATAAACTATAATCACATTCAGGATACATAAAGTCAGCAGTCACGTTAGCAAATGCAAAAACTAGACATGAGCTAAGGCCCTGATATGTCCTCTGTGTGCAGAAAGGTACTTTTTTTTTCCCCCATATTTGCTCAACTTTAAGTCAAACATTCACATTTTTTGCTGGTTCAGGGTCACAATTTGCTGGTCATACAAGGAAAGCTGCTTTCTCTCCTTGCCATAATTCTTTAATCAGCATCTCTAAGCTGCAAAACCTGTGTTAGAGTAATACCAATCCGTGGTGGAAGCACGCGTCCTATTGTGATAAGTAACATACTGGCATATAACTTGTCATTTCTCATACAGAATGAGAATGGCTTGCATCCCTCAAACAAATCCGAAGAACACGGATTTATTTTACTCCTCTTGTCACTGAAATTCACAACATGTTATAGAAAAATATTTATCCATAGCGTCTTCATCCTGCAGTCTGATCTTGCATAACCAGACCCTTAGGCTTGCCAAGAAGCACCAGGAGAGCCTTGTTAACCAGCTGGTAGGATCAAAGTCAGGGCAAAAGTTACATCAGCCCTAAAGCTGCTGAATCTTATCATAGGAACCAGCCAGGCTGGACTCGAGCCAGGCTTAAAATTCACTCTGCCCTTCCCATGCGTGAGCGATGGTTTGGGGCAACCTGCTTTGGTGTTGAAGGGGGTAGGGTCAACGCTCACCGCCACATCTGAGCTGCGGGATTATGTTCATTGAGGCCACGTGGTGAGACTAAGCTACGCTTCTTGGATGGTTATGTCCAGTCCAAACCAGCCTGCACTTTACAGCCCCGTCAAGTCCGGCCCCAGGCGAGCTGCTTTCTGCAACATGCTGCAGCAACAGGGCATTAGCCTCGCTGGCCCGTCTGGCCTTGCCAGTTGTTCAGCAGTGCATGTTGTACAAGAGAAATTTCCTCAGCGCTAAGTTCATTTCCAGTAATTAGCAAAAGTATGCAAATTATAAAGTAGTTGTGGATCTTCATTAAAGTTCCAAATTTTAGTTGGATCTTGCATTTTGGTTGCAACTCAGTGGAGCTCAGTTCTTTGCCATGGGCTGTGATACTGGCAGGTCTGATTTTAGGTAAGTAAACACCACATGTGAAATAAGATAAACACATCCCCATTTTCCCAGTATTAACCAAGAAGTCTTGCCAGTCTTATTTCCCACCTTTCCCCAGCTGCAGTCCTGAAACACCTTCTGTTTGTGACCACTGCATGCTAAATATACTTTTATTTTACCTGCAGGCACTAAATATTTCAATAGCCTCACATTACTATTAGCCTGCCAGCAAGCCAGAAACATCAGCTCTTTTTAATTAGATTTTCTAACTGTGATGTGCATTCAGCAAGGGATAAATTCCCTTTAGTGGAAGTTGTGGATTACACCTAGACTTGCTAGCTTGGAAGAAGTGAAAATAATAAATAAAATCTGTCAGGAAAAAGGTAATGGTAGGAATAGTAGAAAATAAGATACCATCATGTCACTACTCAGCCCTGTCAACCGTTACGCTAATCAGGACAGAATTAAAAACACATTTTCTCCCAAGATGTTTCACAGCCAAACCGGTTAAATACAGATTTTAACAAAATTGAAAGCATATTATACAGAGATTTGTGGTTTCTAGCACTGTGAGTGAGTGCTGAAAGTGTGATGAAATAACAAAATTGCTGCCTAATAATCTATAGAATAATATTGTCAACTAATGGATTATAATAAAATAAAAGCTATTATTAGGGTAAAACATTATAACAAAAAAAAATCCAACTTTTATTTGTAGCACCTCCCCCTTAATGGTTTCAAGCATTTTGAAAGGTAATTTAAACAAGTACATTGTGTCCTTATTGAAACTGTTTCATCTCGCTAGCTGCTGAAAATGGCTTTAACCATCTCTCTGAACAAAAGCGCGCTAATAAGACAACAAAAAGCCCACAAAAGCACTGGCTCAGCATCATTGCAGAAAGGCAACTAAAGGCAGCCTGCAAATGGTCTGTTTCTTTTTTCTTGCATGTAATTAGATGAATTAAAAGGACAAAGTAGTTAATGTTACTGTTGTCCAAGGCCCCCGGTTCTTTTCATACTGTCCGTTCTAGACAAGAGCCTGCGGCTCTCGCTTCAGCAATGCGGTGAAGAATGTTGGCAATAAGTAAAATTAACAAGCTTAATCTGTGAAGAATCTGGTCTGAGTCATAGATGAAATGTATCTCTAGCAACGAAAGGCTAGTAATTCCTGGTCTCCTTTTATATGCCTAATAAAACTTACAATAAATTAACTGCATTTTAGTTTGCAGCACTGGCTCTATTAATCAGGGCTGAGACGTGTAGTCAAGTTACAATAGAAAGAACTCAACTGGGTGCATTTCAGTTATGCAATTAGGGCCCATTGGCCCGACTCTAATTAGGCCAGGGATGTTGATATTTCAAGTACTGTTTTATCATTAGGTTTCATTTCCTTGGAACATCCTCAATGACCAAGTAGCGAGAAGGGTGGGCGATATTATAAGCCCAGGCCGTCAGAAAATCGTTAACAGGAGGTAGGAAGGGACTGGCCAACATTAATACCTTGGCAGCAAAATGCCGAGCTCTCTGTGGGAGACTCTGGGCAGCTTCATCTCCCAGAGACATCTACCCAGGTGGTACCTGGAAGCGGCACCACCGTTTGGCAGAATCAGGCTCTTGGCCAAGGACCTCCCTTAAAAYTGACACTGCTGGTGGTCGCCGGCTGCTAGGCTGGCCTGACCTGACAAGGGGCGTTGCAGCGAGGGATGCCCCTTCCACCCGTGCCCACGGACCCCCATGTCAAAGTTTTCTTCATTTGGCACAGATTTGGTTGTTGTCCTTGCATGGACAAATCCAAACAGTGAAGGTCAGATAAAACCGAGCGGGGCAGGRAGAAAGAAAGAGCCATCAGTCCTCCGTTGTGTATTTCTTGCCAAACGTTAGCTTAAGTCTGTAACTCCAAACAATACTTTGCCTGTTCATAAAATATGACTTTGTTTCATTATGAAAAAAGAAATTACATAATTAAATTCATTATATCCAATTACTATATGATTCATCTGGTGGCTTAATGAAGCTTCACATTATACTAACAAGATACAGCAAAAGAATAACATTTTATGAGACTGTAGGCATTCTGTGTACAGCAGACTAGCTGGTTTATGAGTATATGCAGTGCATTTCCTAATAGTGTGTATTGCATTAGCTCGAGTAGGGAAGTTATTGCTTGGTCCTGTGATATCTCACCCACAGCATTCTGAAAATTTGCTAAAACAAAAAAAAAAAAAAAAACAAAAAAAAAAAAAACAACTTTATTGGTTTTCTTTTCTTTCCAGCCCAAGGCCTCTTTTCTGAATGTTGCCAAATTTCATCCAAGAGGACTATTTGATGCAGAGAGGAGCTTAATAGGAGCATAACAAAAAACCTAAGCAAACCTACAGCTGTCAGAACATGCTGACAGCTGGATGTAAAAGAGCTGGTTTGGTTTTGAACCAGTGGCCCAGAGGTGAATTACCTCAGTGCCTCTGTTGATAGGTATATAAATATTTTAAATACGATTTTGCAAAAGTGTAAAACTACCTTTGCTTTCAAAGTACATTATCAGCCTAAAGAAGTCCATCAACTCTGTCCTCCCAATAATTTATGATCTAATAAAAGGCTTCTGTCTTTGGAAAGACTGACAAAAAAACATAGTTTTATCTTTTGGGAATGAGATCTGTCAATATAGTGAAGCCTTATCTTTYAAGTATGTGTCTGAAACTATCTGCAATGCTCACAATTCTGAAATTAGCCATTAACACAGGAAAGGGACAAATTAAAGACATTCAGCCTATTTTTTCTTCCACATATCAGTGCCCTTCAGCTTTTCTCATTACCATTTAGTATTTCTGGACAACTATCGGTATTCAATGAGAATGTAAATGGGCTTGAAAATCATAAATTGTGAAAAATAGGTTTTGGAGACATCGGAAAACTTTGGGGAAAAATTACATTTATATAAGTAGGAGAACAACAGGAAGACTTTCACTTTGTTATTGAAGGATATGCCTGATCTTTCTTTAACTGGAGGCTTTGGTTCATTGTTAGAAAAGCAGGTTTGTGACTATTCATCCTTTTCAACTGAGCAAACCTTGAAGACTCAGAAAAAAATGGAGCAWCCAGTTCCAGCATAATTAAGAGTCCCAGGTTTGCTACTGCTGACAGTTTGCTCTCGAGAACGCTTTGTGTGTTTGTGCTTGCAAGTTGCATTTTGGAAGAGATGTGCTGAAGGCAAATCAGGGATTTTAAAAATGCCGCTCTAAATCAAAACTTACCAGCCCGCGACACGAGAACTGGAACACTCCTGTGGCTAAGCCTTCCTCATCTCCTGCTAACGGTCTTTTCTCTAATTAATGTAGGACAAACTGCACGTGCCTCTTGGCACGTTTCAGCTGCGGTGGCCCGTCCTCCTGCTTTCGGCGAGCAGACTTGCTCACGCGCCCCTGCGCCTCCCCGCGCCACGCGCAGGGCGCTGGTTTGCGGAGGCCGCGGGCGTCCCGGAGGAGCAGCCGCTGCACGCGGAGCTCGGGCGCGCACCCAGCGCCGTGTAACAGTGGCTCTTTCCCAGGCCCTTCGGAGCAGCGTGCCAGCGAACGGGTTGCCACGACATCCGTGCAAATCTGCTCTGCCTTCCCCACGAAGCCGCTGGAAGCAGGAAAGCGGCTGCTCCCTTTGTCTGCTTTTTGCTACGGCGCGCAAGCCTTGGCTGGTTAAAATATGAGCGTGCAATGCATATCGGTGCTCGATCTCGTGGCACCCGCAGCTGATGGACAGAACACGGGCGGGCGTATCTATAGCCATTATAAACATATTATGCATCTCCATTCAAAATAAGATAACATTATAAATTGTATAGCTCTTTAACCAGTTGCCATGAGTGACAACCACAAATAGCTGCCGGGATATCTTGAGAGACTTGCCTCTGCCTGTTTACAAGGAGCAATCAAAGGTGCTTCTTATTTCTGGGGCAGAAAAGTGAATCAAGGGAGCTATCAGATAASCGAGGTTCTTCCTCGCCTCCCATAGCAGCTGCTGCTTACAACTGCCTAGTCATGTAATTGCAAAATGAGTACGGTAAACATGATGCATAATTAAGTAACAAAGTGCGGAGAGCCTTTAGAACATGTTCTAAGGCATAAATAGAGAGCAGGATGAGATTTCTGCCAGTAGTGAATATCTTTATTAAAAGGTTGTAGTTTCTGGAAATTATTGTTTAACCAAATTATCAATGTGAATGAAATCAGGCTTTGGGGGACTTCTAATTCGTGCAGTATGTCAGGTGTTATTTAACTGTTGTTTATACTGTGTGGCAAAAAACAGCGCCATCATACTGCTTATCACCAGTCAAAGCACTTGGTTTTTTGGACTAATTTCCGGTTGTTATGATGAAAAATATGAATAATTTAATCCAAAGCTATTTAGAAATATGTCTCCTGTATCCACACATATTTTTTTCAGAATTTATTGCAGATAAAGGATCTGAAACCGATAGTAAAAATTTCAGTGGTTYCAGTGGGTAAAGCATTAGCTACAAAACTGCATTAAATCAGGTATCTGAAAACCGCCAGAATAACACTATCACATAGAAGTATCCTTCAAATTGGCATAGGTCCTAAGGAAACTGGACACAGATGCAAAGCTTGACATGCAAAACATTGGAAAGCACATAAGGTGCTTTAAATCCTCTCTCGGATGCTGCTTGCTTGTGCCCGCATGATTTCCGAAAGAATGTTTATTTCTGCTGGTAAACATCCAGAGATCCCGGAATATGTGTTTCTGGGCTTGCCAGGAGCACCCAAGTCTCGGCAGCACGGTGCACCTGAACACCTTTGGCCAAATCTGTGAAGGACATGTCCAGATTCCCAGATACAGGAGCGTTGCTGAATTTACGGGGCTGGTTCAGGACAACACTGGAACCATCYTGATCCACTCTCTGTTTTCATCTTTCTTAGATTTTGCTCATGAGATAGTTGCTGATAGAAAGACATGGTGCAGCAAGTTGCCCTCCCTTTCCGATTTGAGCCTTGTTAGACTTCATTATTCTGGTTTCCCTTTATAAAAACTTCTACAGTCAAAGTATCTCTGCCGAAAAAGAAAGCAGGGAGATTTATCCTTGGTTTCTCTAGCTCTTTCATTATATGGAAATGCCGTGGAAATGCTTACAATGCTAAGAAAAGAGATGAAGCCTTCCTATGGGAGATAAGGACTGAGAAGAGAGATGTATACAAAATAACAAAAAGTGTGTATTGCGCAGCAACTGAATGTTCAAATTTTTCACTGGTCATTCCTCTAAAAATGGGACTTGTTTGTGACAAGAATAGTAACTGTTTGACACTGGTGTAACTCTAATGACCAACAACTATGCTGGCAGCAATTATTCTGAGAGGTTGCTAATGAAAGATGATGCAAACAAAGACGGCGGTAATACGTTTTCTAGAAATGGGCAGGATCAGTATGTTCCAAAGCACCCGCCTCTCTGACTCTACCGCTTTGYGTCTCCCTGGATCATCTTGACATTTGTCCCAATTCTCAGGAAAAGGGAGAACTCAATAAAAATATCCGAAAGGGCCATCATGTGGAAACATTTTAATGGAGAACAAAAATCCAGCCCCTTCATCACAGGCTGCTCAGCCAGTTCAGATTCACAGGAGATGACTCATATCAACTTGAGTCGACATCTTTCTTCCGTGAAAATACTTTACATTTCTATGATCTATGAAGCACAGCAATCTTTTTGTTAGGAATAATAAGAGAGTTTTGTCACAGGAATGAGTTTGTCTGTGAATCTCAATCAACCTCAACCTCAAATCTCTTCAAAGTTTGCCAGGTCCTGTGGTTTACCAACCTGTACTTCTGGCTTCTCATAATAATTTTGAAATGGTTGCCAAGGTGCTATATAATCAGGATATTTGTCTTTTAAAGGCAGAGTTAATAGGTGCTTTGCAAGGATCCTTTGCACACATTTTTTCCTCTGTTGACGGTTCAGCTTGTTCCTTAGACTTGGCCTGCTTGAATATCAAAGGTGACAGTAAATGGCAAACATTTAGCAGTACCTTTCTCAAAAGTGCAGCGTCTGAAATTGGAAGATGCATACAACATAGGGGTTCAGATCTTCAGTAATTGCAGGTGGCCTGAAGAGCCTCTCCGGAGACTCTTTATTAGACAGCTCTCTGTCTTCAGAAACCAAACTGCTCCTAGGCAATTCTTCTCYGTCTTTATCAGAAGGTCAGATCTTCAAATCGCTGACTTTTTTCCTGTCCTTCATGTAATGACGTAAAATGGGCTTTGCTGTACAAATAAGAAATGCCTTAAAGAAAAGCAGCGGTAACAGTTTCATTTATTCCTAGATCCCTACCCTCCAGTGTGACACATAGGCGGCAGCGAGATTAAAACACAGGTATGGGGGAAGGAAATTACTGGAACCATGGAAGACGTCCCAGAGGGGAATCTCGCACCRAAGTGTAGATATTCTGCCCGTAGAGACTGTTACCACAGCATCATTTTTTATAGCCTTGCGCTAACTTTCCAACTGAGCGCCATGTATTCTACAATTATATGAAGTAATTGAGCAAACTCCAGACTAGCCATCATTATTTAGGGAAGTGAGAGGAAAAGCAGAGCCTTCTCGAGCGTGGGGCCTGTGGTGGAGCTGGGGCTGGCAGAGTTTGGCCGCAATTTGCCCTTCATGGCTCGGCCCGTTTCTGAGCAGGCATCTAACTGTGCCAAAGTAAGGAATGCCCCGCAGTCCTGTGTTTTGCATGTGCACCGTCTAAGGACGCGAGAGGAGCCCAGGCACCTCTGCCCCCACAGCGGGTCTGCTTATCTCACACATTTTCGTTAGCCCYAGACCATCTCCTGCCTGAGATTTTTAAGTAACAGAAAACAAAAAGTGTGGGGAAGAGGGATGAGGGAGTTTGTGATGCCACAGCTGAGAAGGAGACAACAGGAAAAGTGGATCTGGGTAAGTCTGAAAGTATGTTCTGAAACTGCACAAGAAACCAAAAGTTACGCATCGTTACYGATTAAAAAAGGCTTCCTTACCCAAAGGAGAAGCATGAGAGCGCGAGTTACTACAAAGGATAAAGTTACACGGTTTGAAATGACCTTAGCAAATTCCTGCCCAAAGCCTCAGCCCCCCCAGTCTGAGTGTGCTGGTGTGTTTACCGAAGGCCAGGTCCTGCAGCCAAGGCACGCGCCGGGGCTTTGCTTGCTCCTGGTCGGGAGCGGTTTACCAAAGACACAGATGCAACCAGGCGAAAGTGAGTCGGAAATCTCCCCTGGAAACCTCTTTGGCATTGTGACTTTAGTGGCGCCTCTGGTTTACCTATTTTTTAATGTACAAGCCTGAGGCTCTGGCCAGGATATGGGCCAAAAAATTGGGATAGTCTGCAACACATTTCGTCTACACGAAACATGAAGCCTGAAAATGGCAATGGGAAGCGACAGCGTGCCATCTTTCAGCCTGGAGARCAAGTCTGTGGCAGGCGGCGGAGCTCAGCTATTCCTGTTAGAGTAGTTAGTAACCTTGGAGCAGGCATCTTGGTGCTTCGTTGGAGATAATTGAATTTTAAGAGGTTTGTAGGCGGTGAGCTCTCAATGAAATCAGCCCACAGCCATTTCTAAAATCTTGCATATGGTCTTCTGCATATTTTAGGTGTCTCAGTACCTTGCAAAATTGGACTTGTGCCCCATATGGTATTATCTTTGAAAATTCACTTTTTGAATCAGAAATAGGAGCAAGATTTGATTTCATTGTTATAAAAATTAACAATTTTAGGACCAAATCTACCACATTTGTTAATCACAGCTGCAGCGACCTGTTCAAAGAGATATGGGATTTCAGCRGGTCATACACAGCATGAGTTATTGCTGAGAGAGCCAAGTCCTTCTTATTTCAGACATTATTACTATTTGGATTATAAAAGCCAGCAGTTCAAAAGGTGAAGAATTCTCCATAGTTTTTGAAACTTCTTCTGCATTTTCACTTACTGTTTTTTATCACGTTGAAATTGAAAAGATTGTGCTTTGAGGAAGCTTTCCCCTCAACATAAGGAAACAGTCTTGATGATTTTCAGTGTCCTGAAATATGGGGATGAATAGTTCAGTAGTAATAAATTTTACTGCCTGATAATCCTACACACATAGAGAACACATATTTGCCAGTGCAAAAATTTTAAAGTAAGGACCAATTAATTTTTGTAGAAAGAATAGTTTCCATATAAAAGAACTTTCTTTTTCTTTACAGTCCATTGCATTTTACTAGATCTAATTTATACCTGGAAAGTAAAGTTAAATTTTCCTTTTATATGAAATAAAGTGAATTTATATTTAAAACATAACACACTAAAATATTCTCTCTGTGGATGTAATTATTTCACACAGAATAAAAAAGTCAGCATTCTCAGTCTACTTTATTAATSTGAATATTTATTTAATTGCCAAATAAAACTCTACAGAGGGAAAAAAGTGAATGACAAGAGTGTTTTACTTTGTGAATGATATCTTTCATGTTTCCTTTACAAAAAAGGTTGAAGTAAGGCTTCCCTTTATGTATTTGTAATTAGCAGACCAAAATGTATTTTAAAATGCATTTTTATACCAGCTTGACACAGGTGATTATGTGTTCCAGCAGTTCAGTGCAGAACTTTTGATGCTGCTGGTTCTCTGTTGGGATTGAGACCCGCTGGGGTACCTTTCTCTGGTGTGCATCGAGACAGTCCCCAGGAGATAAGTCCTCATGTGACTTATGGCTGCCATTACACCCCCCTGTCGACCTAACGTCTTAAACATGATGGACTCTTATCTGGAAGATAATTATCACGATCATCGGAAATACGCTTTAACTTTAGGTAATATGAATCATTTTAATTTGACAGCTGCAAAAGAAAAAAGGTATAGTGAAGGTCAGTAGTGAGAAATCATAAAAGCTTGATCTGAATTTTAAACCCAATAATTTTTAAAAATCAGTGAACAAATGCTGGAGAAAAACATGAATGTAAACACTTTTTTCTTGTAACATGGGTGTCAAGAATTAGATCAACTGAGCAAGTTAAAGCCTAGTCAAAGTCAGCAAAAACCTGTCATTACTTAGCGTGAATTTTAGCTCAAGCTTCTAAACCCAATGACAGTGTGTTTTGGAAGGGATTTCCATATGGAAGAGTGAAAGCTGTATATAAATCCTGCTGACTGAAGTTACTAAGAATTTTGCATTTGCTACTCTTGAGGTGAAATATTTATTTTAAAGCTTAGTGGTCCTCTGTCCATGATTTTCAACAATCTTATGACGGTATTTCAGGTCTTAAGTATTCTTTGATTTTATGCACAGCCATGGATATGGATTTTGCGAATAAGTCTAGCAGTGGTAGGAACAGAAATGTAAATAGTAAAGAAATTGGTTTGCAACAACCAGTTTTTACGTTTCTCAAATCAGCGGTGTCTTAAAAAGAGAAATAAGAAGATGACACTGGAACGTAACATACAGAGGAGGCCTGGGGACAACAGTTACTCCCTGAAGGACTTGCAGAAGTAGTTTTGTCCTGGAAGCACGAGGCTGCCCYGTAACTCCAGCTTTGCTCGCGCTCAGGCACGTGGTGGAGATGCCCCTGTCGCGGGACAGGAGCGGCCCCAGCCGACCCCAGAGCTCCCCCGCGAAGGGGGCAATCGGAAACCAGGCTGGGGGCAAAGCCCCCTTTCCCCAGCCTTGCAGACTGCCACRTTTGCCTGGGGTCCCTTTCGCGACACATAATTCCTGTTTGCCAGCTCCCGGCTCACGCTAGCTGCAAACTGCGGATTTCCTCTCTCTTTTGTTAGCCGGGGGTTCAAATGGCAAGGTTGATCGCAGCGGTAAACAGACCGGGTATTATTTACTTGTGCCTGTGCCAGCAGCGAGTAATTCAGGCTGGACAGGCTGCAGCAATTATGATGCATTTTTCATTCACTCAATTGAATCAGTCACTTCACTTTCATGTGAACAACAAGTAACAAAACAAAAACAAAAAATCAAATCCAAATACTTGCTTGTTGGGCAATAAGCAGGAGAGATAGTTTGCTTTTTAAGTCCAACATTTACATGAAATTATCTTCTTATATAATTAACAGCCCCTGGTTAATACCCATTCTGCAAATAACTGTGTATCTATTGAAGTGTACAAATGAATCATTGTCATTTAGCACTCACGGGATAATAACAGGATCTAAAAACTATCGGAAAAGGGAATATTTGAAAAATCTATCAGAAAGTGGCACCTACTGAATAACATGAATGTGAAAAATGAAAAGACAGAAATGGAAAAAGTTTTAGCCATGCAGAACACCAGAGTCTCTGCAGTCGTGTTYGTGCTTAAAATGAGGTTATGGTGTTAGGCGCTGCACATACATGGAGTAACAAATTGCTCTTGCCTGCAAAGCAGAGGCAAATTAAAAAGATAAGAAAGCCAAAAGTAGAAGAAAAGGGATATGATTATTTCCAGCTATAGGCAGGGAAGTGAGATGCAGGAAGGATAAAGCACGGATCCCCAAAAAGGCTTTATGCACATGATTATCATGATTATGTATCATCTTCAATTCAAAGCCAACTGGAATCACTCACAAGACCCAAATGGAGCATGTGCTTAAGAGGCTTTCTAAATCTCAGCCTCTATAACTTGCCCAGTTTCATCCAAGAAAACCGTGATGGAGAACAAAATCAATTTCTCAAGTATCCCATGTTCTTGCTGTCACTACAAGCTTCCCCATAGCTTTTCTAAGAGAAAAGAAATGAACCCAAAAAAGATATAGCTAATTTCAGAAATAACTCTAATTTAGTCTTAAAGCCTCTGAAACAATAATGGCTCTATATTATGAATACGATTGTCTGGAGTTAACACTCTCTTTTTATTCATTTGTCTAGCAATTTATTTGAAAAAGTAAGCAAACTGAAATGAGCAGGCAATCAGCTGCCCTGACACACTATTTTACCCAAGGGTATTCYCTAGGAACGGAGGCAGACTATTTCAGCCATACAATGTAATATTTATACCTCCATCATGAGAAGAACTCATGACCTTACTTCTAGTTGTAATGAAAAGGTATATATTAAAAAAATAACCCTCTCGATAATGAAAGATGTTCCTGTACCCCAAACTACAATACAAGTGGACAGAGACATTTTGGAGTATTGCATGAAGTACTCCACAGGAGGAACCGTCATTAGCCAGTACGTCCATGCAAACAAGCACCTGTCCAGAAAAGGCATTTCGGAGAGTTTGTTCACTGTTGGAAAAGTATGATTTCAACTTTTATAGCCATCTTTCCTGAGACCCATTAGACTGACCTTTTTTTACGTGGATCTTTGATTTTTGTATAAAGAGAATTTGCAGGCAGATGAAAATATTCATCGCTGAGAAGCAGCTCTTCTTTCTCAAAAGCAGCAAACACCTGACCAGGCTGCGGAAAAAAACACCTTGTGACTTCAGTGCCCTCTCTCACGCGGCGACTAATCAGCTGTAACTAGACAAATAGAGCAGTTTGTGGGCAGTCCAAAAGCTCGCAAAAAACCAGATATGGTAATTTCTCTTGGGAAGAGCTTTTTGAAGACTGTCTCTCTCACGGTCGCYGTGGCAGGATGTGGTTAGATCCTTGCCAGGGTGCCCTAAACAGCACCGATATTTAATTGCCTGCGGTAAGAAGAAATCTCCTACGGCTTTTCATTTATCGGAATAGATAGTATTCAGGTGATGTCTTGGTTAAAAAAAAAAAAAACAAAACAAGACCGTGTTTGCTTTCTTGCATGATGCCTGCGAGCAGATATCCTGACATCTATGCTGGCAAAATAACGTAATCCTTTGGCAGCCGGCAGCGTCTTGCGCTCGGTTACTCCAGCGCTAATTCGGTAGGGTTTCTCCTGACCGACACGGTAATAGCTAGAAGCAGAATTTGGCCCGGTACGTACGCACCCGTGAGGGGCTGAGACGGG